>NC_041390.1:573409811-573452357 GCF_002162155.2 Triticum dicoccoides | reverse complement strand
ATTTGTTCCACGTCTACTGTTTCTAAAATCTGACCTCCAATTGTTAGAGCAGTGGGATTGGTTGAATAATTAAATTAAATTGATCAGATTGAGATATATTTGGGAGGTCATTCATTCCATCTGTACTTGTTTTAAACTCTAATCTTCAACTGCCGACTGGGATTGGTTGGATTGAGTTGATCAGATTGGATTATATTTGGCATAGTCAGCGAGTCTGGTAACTATAAAAAATAAATCGTCGGTATTTTTTGACAAAAAGGAGAAGTCCAGTCCCTTGTCGTGGCTTCAATGCGTATTGTCCTATTAGATTTTGTGTAAATGTTCACAATAGCGGATGCCCTTTCAGTTTCAAATATCTTGCTGACAACAGATTGCAATGCCTACAATGAACTAATTCGCTGCGTTACTTATTTTGCCAGAGAGAGACAGTTCTGTGTGACCATGACATACTCGCCAAAACCAAGGATACTGTTGTTTTCTCCTACCGAACACCCGGAGCTAGTTCAGAATCTGCCACTACTTCGGTTAATAATAAATCATGCAGTGGAACCATGCAACGATCTGATGATGTCACGGTGGATAGCAGTATTTCTGGGATAAATACCGTCAGATTTTCCCTTAATAACAGAGATGCTGAGGGAAACACAGCTGATAGCTCAAGGACACTGATATCTTTCAAACGGAAGTTCAGTGAGAGGGGGCCACTTGCTGGTAAGCGACTTCCACAAAGATCAGTGAATGCCCTACTGAAATTGGAAGATGGAAAACAAAAAACAAAAGATAATAAGGTTTGTACTGTTTTCTTTCCAGTTGTTCAGTTATTTCTGGCACCAAGCTAATGCACAACACATGATTTTGCAGCAGGCAGAAACCTTTCAAAAGGAGCTGGTTATGACATCTGATCAAGCGTCCACACAGAACCAACGCCTTCCAAAGGGATATGCATATGTACCCCGTGATTCTCTTTCTAAAGAGAAACCATGGAAACGAAATACACAGACCCATGAACCACAAGAGCCTGGTGGATAGGGATAGCTGAAATTCACAAAAAATTTGCATGCCTAGTGTTGTCAACTGAAAAGCACAAGCATCAAGCAGTGCTGGCCTGTGCTTTTGCTGCAAGGATTACCAAACTAATTGGAATCAAGGTGTAGAATGATGCAAACCAAACTAGTTGTGAATGAGTGTTTGGTATGGGCTGGGGTGACTTGGATGAATGGAAACATAGGTGCAATTCACCTAGCAGGGCTATACAAAGACGCCTGTCACCTGTGTATATAGATTTGTTTTTTAGAGTACAGATTTTGTAATTTTTCCTTGTACATTCCTACCTTTTACAAATGCATAGTTTAGTTATGCAAAAGAGAGTGAGAATCACCATTCCTTTTTGGCTGTAGAAGAAAATAAGGGACCTGGAATGACTGCTGGGATGGCATTCCACCTGTGATTGGGAGGACGCATTTGGTAATATCTATCTAACAAGATCTGATTCATGTTATTTGTAGGAATGGAGACAGTGAAAGCAGTCCGATAGACTGGACCAGCTACTAATGTTGAGCAGGCAGTTACCGGTGAGAGCCGGTATAGCACAGGCCAAGATTGGATTGGTCCTTTTTGTGTTGATTGGTATCAGATGGTCGTCTGATGGAACCAGTAGGCTTTTGTATATATATTATTCTAGGATTAACATGATTTATGCTGACAACAGCAAAGGGGAAGTTAACATGGTTACCAGATTTTCCAGTTATGTGCTGGGATTCAGATATTTTGGTCTGAGACAGGTGTTTTCCGCTTGCCGTCCAGATTTGTAAGTTTGGTCAAATGTGTTGGCTTGTCCTGCAAGCTGCACTGGCAATGTAAAGGCATTTGTTCAGTTTTGTAATGGTAACTGTTGCCATTAATTGTGCTTGAACCCTGCCAGTTGGTGCCTGCTGTATGTTTCCAAGTGGTGATTTTCTGATGGGCTTGGGCATTGGAGCCAGGCATGTGACGTCGTTTGTACTCCTATAAATAGACACTGATGTGGCGATTTGGCGTGGAATCTCTTCAAAATTGTCTTGTGCCATTTGTATGCCTCTTTATGCTGTTGCATTTGGCTTCTGGGTGCTTGTTCTGCCAGATGCAGGTATTTGCGTGAAGATGCAAGTGCTGTTCTTGTTGCGTAGTGTTTCGGTTTATTTCTGCTGGTGATTCACGTTTAGTCGGTGTCTTGGGGCTCCACACACGACCTTGCTTTCATCACCAGGCAAAACATGTCATCTGTGCACCTGTTTTGCCACCCCTCGCCCGTAGGAGCAAGCTGTTGGTGTGTTGTTGAGGCGTTTGCCTGCGCCATAAAAGCAAGAAGCCATTCACTCACACGCTTCCAAAAACGGGCAACTGTTTCCTCTCCTGCGCAAGCTGTTGACACGTTGCTAGAGACAGTAGTGAAACAGAACACATGCCCAATTCAGAAGTCATGAGATGGAGAACATGGCACATGTGTAAGCTATCTAAAAAAACCCGAATCACATTCTTCTTTTTTGCCGTAGAAAAAAGGAAATACCACGGTGCCACTTGGTTTCTCCGACTGCGCGCGCAGAGGCGCAGGCGCCTGTTCGACCGTAGCCAGCCACGCACGCAGCCGAGTAAAAGAAAGAGGCGCACGCCGACAGCCGTAGAAGCTTCCATGAGACCGTGACAGGCCGGCGACCGTGCAAGCAAAGCGTTCCCAGCTCGACCGAAAGCCCAAGCCGAACACTGACCATCATCCACCCCTCTCTCCTCCATCGTCGCGGTGTCCCTTATCACGGCATATCGCAATGAGAACTGTAGCATTTCTCTATTGCAATAGGCGCCTTTTTTCCAGACGTGGCTTGACTTTCTTTCCGGGAGATTCGGCCGGTCCGTGGCACTGCCTGCCGCCCAGCCCTCCGGAGCCTCTCCCTCCCTCTCCCTTGGGCTTTTCCTTTGGCACGACCCGGCCCCAACTCGCAGCAGTGCGCCGTGTTTGCTTGGCATCTCGCCCCGGCCACGCGTGGCAGCCAGTCAACCGCGAATCGAGCAGGGGAGGCCAGCCCAGCCCTGCATCGATGATACGATACGATCGGCATCCCGTCCCGTCCGTGGGATGGGACCGGCGCGTGAACAGCGACGGCCACCAACGGCAACGGCGAAGCTTTTGGAAGGAATATTTGCTGCGCGTGGCTCCGTCGCTCTCATCGCCAAAGCGTCAAGCGGCCGGGATAGACAGATAGATACAGATAGCGAGCACGGACTGTACCGCCGATCGAATCCCTCCCACACCACACCCCCGTCCATCTTGGCATGGCGCCATCGACGGCCACGATTCCGCCAACATGGCTTCTTGATCCTTCCCGGCCACGCAACGCCTTTCTACGAACTGTGTGCGCGAGAGCAACCGCGAGCCACGGATCGAGCTGTGGTACGTCCGAGTACCGTCTCGAAGGAATGCGCGTGCGTGGCAACTGGTTTTCGCGGCAGGGACTGGAACTGCGTCTGATAGGCCATGGTAATTTGTCCATGGGTCTGGCTAGGTCTCAGTCGAGACTTAATCAAGTCTCAGTCAAATGATATACAATATATAGTAAGAAAAAAGAAAAACTAAAAAGAATTTTTTGTACGAATCTACATGGAAAATCAGAGAAAGATAGCACCGACCAAGACATAACAGCGTCTGAGATTTTAAAATAAATAAATAAACGGAGCCTTTATTCATTAGAAATAACCAGTACATCGTCTGTGAGAATCATTACAATTTCATTTGAAGGCTCCTCAAACCAACTGTTAATAGCAGGATCAATCAGGTCCCCCATCTTCGTTAACAAACGCCCCCCCTTGAGCGTCACAATTTTTCTTGTCGCACAGTTTGAGATCCCGGCATCTTTTCAAATAGTATTAATATTCCAACCATTCCCCACTTGTTAAATGTAGTCGCGTTTTAGGGACTCCATCCTGGTCATGATACTTTGCCATGTAAATGAAAAGCCTGTCTTTAATTTGGTGTTCAACAAATCGCCACCAGGATGCTACTTAGCCCTTAGGATTATAGCACACAAAGAGTCAGGTTTATCAATAAGACGTCACGCCTGCTTGTCCATCATGGTTCATACTGGAATTTTATCTATTTATGGGCCAGCCCAATAACAATTTCAGAAATTCCTAATAAATCCTAGAGGCCCATTTAGTCCATTTGTGCAAGGCAAGGGATACTATTAAAGTTTAGTCCCACATTGCTAGTTTAGAGGAAGTTGGACCTCTTTATAAAGGAGGTTCTTTCCCCATATGTATGAGCATGAGAACAAGAGGGACATCCACGCGCGCTCCTCCTCCGCCGCCCGCCTCGTCACGACACACTGCGCCGCGGGTTGCGGGAATGAGCCGAGCCGCTTCGTCTCCCTCCGTTGCTTCACCTCCCGCCGCAGCCTGTTCGCGTCCTTCTCCTGTGCCTATATAAGAGAGGTCGCTCCTCTCCAGAGAGACACACCAGAAGCTCCTCTTCCTCTGATAAGGTTTTTGGGGAGCGCTCCGCGCGACTACTGGCTTCTTCATCACGGACTCCGACGACTTCTTCCCCGACATCGACTACCTCGGCGACGACATGGCTGGAGAGGATGTCGACCCCAAGTCCAGTGCTTCTGCTGCTGCTGTCCCGTACATGTTCTTGCTCTTTCTGTTAGATGTCATGACACAGTTCTTTGCTCTAGTTTCTGCCCTACATATGTTAGGTTCTACTTCATATATGCAACTTTATCTAGTGTCTGTTCTAGATGTGTTTAGTTCAAGTTCAGATATGCAGATGCTTTTTACCTTGTCTCTGTCAGAACACATGACTTGTTTTATCTCTACTATATTAGTCATGCTTTATATAGTATTTCTGTTAATAAAATCATTTGGTAAATTGCTCATATTTCCAACAATCCAAAAATCTTATTATAGGCAATTTACCCCAAGTGGTTTTGCTGCTTCCATGAGACCTTCTATATTTGAGGGTATCCACTATAAGAGGTGGCGCGTGAGGGCAGTCTTATGGTTTCAAACCATGAGTTGCTATGACGCCACTCTCGGCAAACCTGAAGGAGAGCTTGATGCTCAACAGGCACAAGCTTTTCAGAAAATGGATACTCTGTTTAAGGCTGCTCTCTTGAGTGTTCTTGGTGAGAACATAGTTGATGTTTATGCGTCAATTGATAATGGAAAAGATATGTGGGATGCACTCGATGCCAAGTTTGGGGTCTCGGATGCTGGCACTGGGCTATACATCATGGAGCAATTCTATGATTACAGGATGACTGAAGAGCGCTCCGTAGTTGAGCAAGCTCATGCGATACAGTCATTTGCTAGAGAATTTGAGCACTTTAGTTGTATGCTACCGGACAAGTTTGTTGCCGCATGTATCATCACTAAGCTTCCTCCTTCGTGGAGGAACTTTGCTACCTTACTGAAGCATAAGAGACAGAAGTTTTCTGTTCCGGATCTCATTGGCACTCTTGATGTGGAAGAAAAGACGAGAGCAAAGGACACACGTGCTCGAGGTATTGAGGAAGGATCTAGTGCCAATGTGGTACAGAAGCAGAACTTCCAGCCCAACAAGTTCAAGAACAAGGGCAAGTTTGATGGTAAAGCAAAGTTTGATGGGAAGCACAAGGTTGTCCAGCACAAGAACTTCAAGAAGAAGAATGACAAGAAGAAAGGTGTCTATCATGTGTGTGGGGATCCTGATCATTGGGCTTCTAGTTGCCCTAATCGCTATGACAAGCGTCATCCTGGGGAAGGCGGCAAGACCGTTAATGTTGTCATTGGATACACTGACATGAAGAATGATGGGTATGGTATATTTCCCACTATTCTTTCAGTATGTCATTCTCCTGATTGGTTGATTGACACGGGTGCTAATGTGCATGTATGTGGTGATATTTCCATGTTTTCGTCTTATCAGACCGCAGGGACTTCAACCATTGTCGGTGTCAAAACCGGTGGATCTCGGGTAGGGGGTCCCGAACTGTGCGTCTAGGCCAGATGGTAACAGGAGGCAGGGGACACGATGTTTTACCCAGGTTCGGGCCCTCTTGATGGAGGTAAAACCCTACGTCCTGCTTGATTGATTTGATGATATGGGTACTACAAGAGTAGATCTACCACGAGATCAGAGAGGCTAAACCCTAGAAGCTAGCCTATGATATGATTGTATGTTGTCCTACGGACTAAAACCCTTCGATTTATATAGACACCGGAGAGGGTTAGGGTTACACAAGGTCGGTTACAAAGGAGGAGATATTCATATCCGTATTGCCTAGCTTGCCTTCCACGCCAAGTAGAGTCCCATCCGGACACGAGACGAAGTCTTCAATCTTGTATCTTCATAGTCCATCAGTCCGGCCAAAGGTTATAGTCCGGCTGTCCGGAGACCCCCTAATCCAGGACTCCCTCGGTAGCCCCTGAACCAGGCTTCAATGATGATGAGTACGGCGCAGAGTATTGTCTTCGGCATTGCAAGGCGGGTTCCTCTCGAAATTCCGTGTACCTGTTGAAATAGTGTCCGGCCTTTTGTGAATGTTGCACTCCTTGGCTTCCACGCCCAATAATGGCCACTTTCCACGTGTCGAGCGAATGTGAAGAGCCAGGGTGTTTTAACATTTACCCCCCTAGCTGTGTGAATGAGCTGCCTATTAAAAAGACGAGGATTCAGATCCAAATCACACCATCTTCCCTTGGCGAGCCTTCATCGGAGCGCATTCGACAGAGATCCATTCCATCATGGCCGGTCGCCGCAGCTCCTCCTCTCGCTCCCCTAGCCCCAAGCCTGGAGATTGGGAGAGATGTTCCGTCCCGCATAGCAAATTAGTGATGCTTCAGACCAAGGGATTTCTTCCCCCAGCGTACATGGTCCCAGTTCGAGCCGGGCTTGCCACCTATAATGGCGGAGAGCAAGCGGAGAACCTTTCCAATCCCTCCAAGGGAGAGCGGGTATGCCTTGTCCCTTATTTGGTATGAGGGCTCGGATTTCCAATTCATCCGTTTCTCCGGGGGCTCCTGGAGTTCTACGGCCTCCAGTTGCATAACCTTACGCCTGCCTCCATGCTGCATATCACGGGATTCGTAACCCTTTGCGAGTTGTTTTTGGGATGTGAGGCTCATTTCGCTCTATGGAGGAAGTTGTTCTGCCTTGTGCCCCGTTCTCAGAAGGGGTCAATATATCAAGTGGGCGGAGCCGAAGTGTGGCATATTGCCGGGACCGGGTACCTGTTCGGAACCCCAAAGAAGACGTCCGAAGACTGGCCTTCAGAATGGTTTTATATAGAAGACGTCCCCCTCCCGGATCCTATTAGAATCGGCCTTCCTGAGTTCGACAACGCCCCTTTGAAGAAGCGCCGGAGCTGGCGTTCATGGAGCTCCCAGGAAGAAGAGGACAGGGACGTTCTTTACCTGATGAGCCGGATAAGTTTTTTAGCTCGATCCGGATTAACCATGATCGAGGTCATGGCCATATGTATTATGCGGGGGGTGCAGCCGCTTCAATATAGAGGCCACCCCATGTGGGATTTCAACGGGGAGGATGACACCACCTGCCACGGCCGCAAAGGGCCGGGATCGGCTGCTGAACTAATAAAGATCTTATCCACTTTGTACAAGGGAGAAGAGGAGGAATTCCTTCGTGTCAACCCGCAGGGCGGATTTTCTATGTACAATTCTCCGAGTTGGGTAAGCGGAGACTTTTTCTCACCCATCCGTTTCGTATTCCCGTAGTTAAGTATTCAGTCTAGCGATTTCATCGCAGGAGCTGCGCCAAGCTATAAAGGAGATAAACAGCCCTCCTCCACAACCCGAGGACCCTGGACGGTCCCTCGACCCGGCCTCCCAGGAGGATCCGGACATATCTGTGGAGCTGATCGATGGGGTATTTTACCAATCGAGTAATGACAACGCTTTGGTGGCCATTACGGCCGATTACCCTGGGCTACTTCCAGCCTCACAGGTGACTGAGACCGAAGTCCCAGCACTTCAAAAGGGAATCCGTCCTTGCGCTTTTTTGATTGCCGTATAACAGCCGTGTTTTGCAGGGGAGGTCCTCGAGGCAGAAGGCCGAGCCTGCGGCGACTGGCCAACAAGGGACCGCGAGGCCAGGCAGGCTAAAAAGACCCGTAGTCCGGATTGAGACACCGACGCAGCGGTACGGCGCGCCGTCTTTATTGCAAGACATTATTCTCAGAGGCATATTAAGCCCATGCCTTCTTTTCAGGAAAAAGAGCGCTCGCCGGACTATACCCGGAGAGGCTACCAATCGCGCCTCCACAAGCCAGGCTCCAAGGCCAGATTCGAAGGCGGGAACTAATACGAGGCGTGCGTCGGGTGCTCCACCGATAGAGGATGCGGATAAACTGTCCACCACCCATTCTGAGGTGGAAAGTGCCATGAACCACAGGCGTCGCCGGACTGTTCTTTGTGACACTTGTTTCTCCCAAGAGGCATTGGATGCCTTCAACTCGGGAGACGCGCACCTCCGTGCCGCTCAAAATGGTCTAGCTAGAGCCACAGAGCAGTATGTAAAAGACATACGGGTGAGAAAATTTGGTGATTATATATATTAGTAGCCCCTGAGACTTGAAACAGTTAGGATAACTGATTTAAGGATCATTTGTTATGCAGGTTCTTACAGAAAAGAATACTCAACTGTCCCAGGAGCTGGAAGTTTGCAAAGCCCAACTTCAGGCCACACTGGCCACAGCAGGGGAGCCCAAAGAGACCCCCTCTGGTAACATATCCTTCGAATGATAAGTATCATATAGAATGCGGCGTATATGCAAATCTGACGATAAAATTGCAGATGACGCTGGAGTAAATCCGGATAAGCAACAACTCCTACGCCAGCTGAAGGCCGGTGAGAGCGTGCTTACGAGGATGAGGTAGGAGAAAAATGATCTCCTAGATGCCAACACCAAGCTGGGCGTGGAATTACAAGATGTTCGTGCCCAACTGTCGGACTCTGTTAAGGAAAATCGGTGGCTTTGACGCGGCATATTTAGTAAGTGCTTGAACGAACTTTGAAAAGGAGTTCGGCGAGGAAGCTGGCTGACAGAGTTATGTCTGTAGGTATGCTAACAGGTCGTCCTGCCGAGAAAATGCCCGGTTCAACGGGTGACCTTCTTCCCGAGCTCTCACAGCTGCACGAATGAGTTCGGCAGGTGATGCAAGGCGTCGCCCAGGCCTTGTGGCCATCCGTCTCCATACCTGAAGGTCTTGGAGAGCTTGCAAAAAAGCTAAAGGGAGCGCGGCGGCGCTTCTGATTATGGAAGATATCGGCCTGCCGTCAGGGCGCCAGGGAAGCCTGGGCAATGGTGAAGACACGATACACGAAGGCTGACCCGAACCATATGACCGAAGTCGGACCTATGGGGCCCGATGGGAAAGAAATCCCTGTGAGCTTAGTGTACGGCCAAGTAGAATTGGCCGCAAAGTATTCCCAACAGGACTGTAGACTAGACAGCCTATTGGATGGTATTGAAGAGGAATCCAACCCGTCAAATTGACTATGTAATTTTAAAGTGACATGTATAATGCTTTCTAGCCGGATTGTAGATCGTTTGTCGTGGCGGACCTTTTTGCTTCGACCTCGGGACCCGACGGTCCGGAGTGTATCCGAATACCCTCTCGGTTATGTAAGAACCGGGGCATGCGTGGAGACCAGGCGTAGGGGTCATTAGTGCTTTATCAGACAAGTGCCCAACTAGTTATGTTATATTACATGGGTAGTAAGAAACATCTTCTAGGGAGAATAGTTTTGTTAAGGGTTCCTTTCCCTGGGTAAGCATGCCCTAAAGTGCATGTTCGGACTACGACAAGAAGCGCAGAAAAAGCATCAGGGGGCAGATATGGATAATAAATAAAAGTCATCTTTTGTTCACCGACCGAATATTCCCTTAAGAACGCTAGCTTTAGGCTTCACCCAGTGTGAGTTACACGTCCGGCTGACCCGGCGATAACAATCGCAGAGGTGCTCCCCTTTTGCCCTAGCCGAATTAACGGGAATGTAGGGCATAAATACAAGAGCCAGGCAACCCAGCTTGGCCAAAACTTAAGTCATATCGATGCATATAATGGTGAAAAAAGATACATGCGGAAGTATAACACATGTGTTTGGCGTGAGGCCCAGGTAAATAATTTAAGCTTCTGTGAAAGAAGCCCCCAGGTATGAAGAGTGCGGCTAGCGCATCTGTAATGTATGAGTGAGGCACAAGGTGACCCTTGAAGGCCTAGAGAAATAAAAGAAAGAAAGGGAAACAAGACAGATGATGCATATGCAGAAAATAGACAAAGGGAGGGGACTAACATAGAGTCCGGTGCTAGGCATAGAATCTTCGAAGCCTGGCTGCGTTCCATGGGTTCGGCTAGAGTCGACTAGTCGATGCATCCCGCAGTCGGTACGCTCCACCGGTCAGAACTTGGTCGATAATGAAGGGGCCTTCCCATTTGGGCTCGAGCTTATTCTTTTTCTTATCCGGCAGTCGTAGAACTAGTTCGCTAACGTTATAAGTTTTGGCCCGTATTTCTCTGCTTTGGTATCTGCAAGTCTGTTGCTGGTAAATGCGGAATGGGCTTTGGCTACGCCGCGCTCTTCCTCCAAGGTGTCCAGACTGTCCTGCCGATCGAGCTCGACTTCTCTTTCTTCGTACATGCGCACTCGAGGTGAGTCATGAATTATGTCACAGGGCAGGACTGCCTCTGCGCCGTACACCATAAAAAATGGTGTATATTCGGTACTACAATTCAGCGTGGTCCGCAGTCCCTAGAGTACGGAGTCGAGCTCCTCTGCGTGTCAGACTCCGTTAAGGAGCGCAGTAATGTGGGTTTAATGCCGCTCATTATAAGACCATTTGCTCGTTCGACTTGACCGTTGGTTTGTGGGTGATAGACTGAAGCATAATTGAGCTTGATGCCCATTTTGCAGCACCAGAGTTTTACCTCGTCGGCCATGAAGTTTGTGCCGTTATCAGTGATGATGCTGTGGGGGACGTCGTAACGGTGTACAACCCCGGATATGAAATCTATCACCGGTCCGGATTCGGCTGTTTTAACCGGTTTAGCCTCTATCCATTTGGTGAATTTATCCACCATGACCAATAAGTATTTTTTTCTTGTGGATTCCCCCTTTAAGGGATCCAACCATGTCAAGCCCCCAGACCGTGAAGGGCCATGTAATGGGGATTGTTTGGAGGGTGGTGGGTGGCATGTGGCTTTGATTTGCAACGAGCTGGCAACCGGCGCAACGTTGGACCAAGTCCTGTGCATCTGCTCGGGCCGTTGGCCAATAGAATCATGTACGGAAGGCCTTGCTTACAAGAGCTCGGGCTGCGGCGTGATGACCGCCGAGTCCGGCATGAATTTCTGCCAAAAGGTTCTGCCCTTCCTCTTCGGAGATGCACCTTTGAAGGACTCCGGTAGCGCTTTTTTGTACAGTTCTCCCTCATGGACCCTGTAGGCCTTGGATCGCCGCACTATGCAACATGCCTCATTTTAGTCCTCCGAAAGTTCCTGTCTAGTTAGGTAGGCCAGGAATGGTTCTGTCCACGGGGCAATAATGGCCATTATTTCGTGGGCTGAATGTGTTATTTCGGTTGCGGAGCCTCCGATTGTGTCAGAGAGTTCGGTATCGGGTATTTTGGCCGGGTCCGGACTGTTGTTACCGGTGTCCCCTTCCCATGCTACAGATGGCTTGAAGAGCCTTTCCAGAAATATGTTGGGAGGGACCGTGTCGTGTTTTGCGCCGATGCGGGTGAGGATATCCGCCGCCTGATTGTTTTCCCGAGCCACATGGTGAAATTCGAGCCCCTCGAACCGACCTGACATTTTTAAGAAAACATTGCGATAAGCTGCCATTTTCGGATCCTTGGCATCAAAGTCTCCATTTATTTGGAATATCGCGAGGTTCGAATCCCTGCGCACCTCTAGGCGTTGAATGCCCATGGATACTGCCATCCGGAAACCATGTAGAAGGGCCTCATATTCGGCTGCGTTGTTGGAGTCCGTATACATTATCTGTAGTACGTATTGAACGGTATCTCCTGTTGGGGACGTCAAAACGACGCCAGCCCCTAGACCAGCCAACATTTTGGAGCCGTCGAAGTGCATGATCCTGTTTGAATATGTGCCGTACTCTTTAGGGAGTTCGGCTTCCGTCCACTCAGCGACGAAGTCAGCCAAAACTTGCGACTTAATAGCTCGCCGTGGCTTGTAAGTTATGTCAAACGGGAGGAGCTCAATGACCCATTTGGCAACCCGGCCCGTCGCGTCGCGGTTGTTTATAATATCGTTAAGTGGTACTTCCGAGGCTACCGTTATCGAACACTCTTGAAAGTAGTGTCGCAGCTTCCGGGATGCCATAAATACCGCGTACGCTATCTTTTGATAATGCGGGTACCGTGATTTGCATGGAGTAAGGACAGTGGACACATAGTAAACCGGCTTTTGAAGGGGGAATATGTGTCCGTCCACTTCTCGCTCGACGACGAGCACTGCGCTTACTACTTGATGAGTTGCCGCAATGTATAATAGCATTGGTTCGCCAATGTTTGGCGCGGCCAGGACTGGGTTTGTTGCCAATATGGCTTTTATTTCGTTGAGTCCGGCCATGACGGCATCCGTCCACTCGAAGTGTTCGGTGCGCCGGAGGAGGCGATAAAGGGGTAATGCCTTTTCTCCCAAGCGGGAGATAAACCGGCTTAGAACCGCCATGCATCCAGTCAATTTTTGTATTTGTTTGAGGTCTGTTGGGGTAGCCAACTGTGACAACGCTTGGATTTTGGCCGAATTAGCTTCAATACCTCTACTGGAGGCAATGAATTCCAGGAGCTTTCCGGCTGGTACGCCGAAAACATATTTTTCCGGATTGAGCTTGATGTCATATGTTCGGAGGTTGTCGAATGTGAGCCTCAAGTCGTCTACTAGAGTTTCGACATGCTTAGTTTTAACGACCACGTCATCTACGTATGCCTCCACTGTTTTGCCGATCTGGTTTGCCAGACATGTCTGAATCATGCGCTAATATGTTGCGCCGGCGTTTTTGAGCCCGAAGGGCATTGTGTTGAAACAGAATGAGCCGTATGGTGTGATGAATGCCGTTGCGGCTTGGTCTGGCTCTGCCATTTTAATTTGATGATAGCCGGAGTATGCGTCGAGGAAACACAATGAATCGTGTCCTGCGGTAACATCGATGATTTGATCGATGCGGGGGAGGGGGAAGGGATCCTTTGGGCAGGCCTGGTTAAGGTCCTTAAAATTGACGCACAAGCGCCAGGATTTGTCCTGAAAGAATTCCTTATATAACACTACTTTAAAATCATCTTCCCTATTTAACACTGATAAAATATTTCTTCCCTATCTAACTCGGACTCTAAACTTTGTTCCCAATATAACACTTCCATCCGTTTTGTGAGCTAACAGTGTTAACTTGCACATGAAGTGACAATATTACCCCTGTAACTAATATATGATATTTTTTACTCCTCTTTCCCATGCCTCTGTGTGTTTTTTTCTTTGAAGTGGTTTTGTACGGAGCTATGTCAAAATACTTATACTTGGCGTTGTAGAAAAAGAAGAAAAAACAATAACAACGGCAAGCACACACACGTGTACTGGCACATTAGTTAGTGACTCATTCATGCATGTGGGTTCTCCTTCACGTACCCATCCATGGATGCATTGTGAGCAAGTACACGGTGATGACATGATCATGGCCATCCGATACTTATCGTTTGTACATACCTGAATATCTGCGGCGGACGAAGACACACGTATACATACTCGAATATCCACGCGCGTACATGCAAGCACACATACATACCTGAATACTCATACACCTGTGTATGTATGGTTAAAGAATTTTTTTATTTCCAGGCGTGTTGACTAGGAACCGATCAACTTGGTCGTGGGGGCAAGGAAAGGCATCAACGATCCAGAATATCCGGACTGCTGCGATGCGTCTGACCCACTCATACGCAGGCATCGCAAGGGGAACTCACGCACCCATACACGCACGTAGCATCCAGGAAGAACTCACGCACAAACATCAGAAGATATACAAGGGAAAGGAGAGGGCGGACCCAGAGAGATACAAGAGAAAGGAGAGGGCGCACCCCCAGCTAACGATCAGATAGATACCCCGCAAAAAAAGATCAAATAGATGTTTGAGGGTAAAAATGTCATTTCATGTGCCATTTAACACTGTTACCTCAGAAAATGGATGAAAGTGTTATATTGGGAACAAAATTTAAAGTTGAAGTTAGATAGGGAAGAAATATTTTTCCAGTGTCAAATAGGGCATCATATTTTAGGGTAGTATTAAATAAGGAATTCTCTCATTTGTCCTTCTTTGGTACCATCACCAGGTTTGCTAGTCAGTCCGGATGTTTTATGTCTCTGATGAATCCGGCCTCCAATAGCTTCGCTAGTTCCTCTCCCATGGCTTGTCTCTTAGGTTCGGAGAAACATCGAAGAGCCTGCTTGACTGGCTTGAATCCTTTTAGGATATTTAGGCTGTGCTCAGCCAGCCTGCGTGGGATTCCTGGCATGTCTGAAGGGTGCCAGGCAAAAATGTCCCAGTTCTCGCGTAGGAACTCTCGCAGTGCGGCGTCGACATCAGGATTTAATTGTGCCCCGATGGAAGCTGTTTTTGTAGGGTCCGTTGGATGGACTTGGAATTTGACTATTTCGTCCGCTGGTTTAAAGGAGGTGGACTTGGATCTTTTATCGAGTATCACGTCGTCCCTGTTCACCGTGGAGCGCATCGCAGTTAGTTCCTCGGCCTCTAGGGCTTCGGATAGTGCCTCAAGGGCCAGTGCAGCTGTCTTATTTTCGGTGCAGAGTGCTATGTCCGGATCACTAGCAAGAGTGATGATTCCATTGGGCCCGGACATTTTGAGCTTCATTTACCCGTAATGGGGTATGGCTTGGAAGATTATAAACGCCTCCCGCCCTAATAGAGAGTGGTATCCGCTGCTGAACGGGGCCACTTGGAATGTAATTTCTTCGGACCTGTAATTATCCGGCGTGCCGAATACCACGTCTAGTGTGATTTTTCCAGCACAGCGTGCTTCCCGACTGGGGATGATTCCTCTAAAGGTTGTGCTACTTTGCTCAATGCGGCTCCAGTCTATTTCCATGTTTTGAAGAGTTTCCTCATAGATGAGGTTTAATCCGCTGCCGCCGTCCATGAGTACCTTGGTGAGTCGAAAGCCGTCCACGATTGGACTAAGGACCAGTGCGGCTGGTGCTCGGGCTGTTCGGAATTTGGGTTCGTCACTAGCATTGAAGGTAATAGCCGTGTCACTCCAAGGATTTATTTCTGCTATGTGGCAGATTTCGGCCATGCTGCGGAGTGTTCGCTTGCGTCTATTATTTGACGCGAAGGCCTCAAAGACCGTTAACACCGTATTGTTGTCCACGGGATGGTGCTCTGTGGTATTTGGGAGGAGTAGATCCTCACCACTTTTGGCCACCTGCCGGAGTATCCAACATGCTCTAAGACTGTGCGTTGGTATTGCATCCACTGTACTATGAATTTTGCAGGGTCCGTTGAGCCATCCATCCAGTACGGTTCCTTGCCCCGTAGAGGGATTTTGCTTTTTGGTAGTTAACCCAGGTGTATTGTGATAATGCACCCTTTTATTTCGGACTGGGTTTGTATTCAGGGCCGGATTATCCCAAAATTTTATTTTGATTTTCTAGGCGCTTTCCATCGCACAGTACTTTCGTACTATGGACACCAAGTCGGCAAAGCGTGTAATTTCACGGTGACTTATGGCGTTGAGGATTCCCTTGTCCGTGCAATTATTGCAGAAGAATGAAATTGCGTCTTCCTCGCGGCAGTCCTTTATCCTGTTCATGACCAGGAGGAATCTGGCCCAGTAATGGTGTACTGTTTCTTCAGGCTCTTGCCTAATTTGGGATAGATCGCGTATGTTTGGGTGGGTGGTTGGAATTGAATCCGAATCCTCACCTAATCTGAGACTCAGGGGCCAAGGAGTTTCCGAACTCGGAAGTTTGGATTCTTGGATGTTTTCCGATAAATCTAGCCCGCTGCATGATACTAGGTTCAGGCCTTGAGTGACGTCCTCCCCTCCGCGGGTATCTGACTTGGAGGGATCGGGAATCCGGACATAGCTAGTCCTTAAGATATATGAAGGGTTGCCGCATTGTTCCTCCACCACTGCAACGTGATGGGTGACCTGGGGAGAGTTGATCTCTCTTAGATCGGGTTTAGGCCCAATCTGATCGTAGTCTGTAGCGACTCCCAGGGCGGCAATGCCATCCAAGAGCTCATTCAGGGAAGAGAGCTCCATTGGATCTAACTGCTCGGCGAGTTCCGAGTTGACGTGAAGATTGCTTTCGATGACCCGAGAAGTCATCGTCGGCGCAACGGTCGAACAGGCGGTCATAAAAAAACCACCTAGCCGGAGAGTTTGGCCGATAGCCAAAGCTCCCTCAGCAACAGTGCCGTCTTTAAAGACGGGATGAGACATCCTTCCTGGTGGCGACGACACAGCGGAACTCTCAATGAAAGCACCAATGTCGGTGTCAAAACCGGCGGATCTCGGGTAGGGGGTCCCGAACTATGCGTCTAGGCCGGATGGTAACAGGAGGCAGGGGACACGATGTTTTACCCAGGTTCGGGCCCTCTTGATGGAGGTAAAACCCTACGTCCTGCTTGATTGATATTGATGATATGGGTAGTTCAAGAGTAGATCTACCACGAGATCAAAGAGGCTAAACCTTAGAAGCTAGCCTATGGTATGATTGTATGTTGTCCTACGGACTAAAACCCTTCGGTTTATATAGACACCGGAGAGGGTTAGGGTTACACAAGGTCGGTTACAAAGGAGGAGATATTCATATCCGTATTGCCTAGCTTGCCTTCCACGCCAAGTAGAGTCCCATCCGGACACGAGACGAAGTCTTCAATCTTATATCTTCATAGTCCATCAGTCCGGCCAAAGGCTATAGTCCCGCTGTCCGGAGACCCCCTAATCCAGGACTCCCTCAACCGTGCTAATGGGCAACGGTTCAAGTGCTTCTGTTCGTGGTGTTGGCACGGTCGATCTGAAGTTTACTTCGGGGAAGATCGTGCGGCTGAAGAACGTGCATTATGCCCCATCTGTAAATAAAAATCTTGTTAGCGGATCTCTTCTGTGTAGAGATGGCTATAAGCTTGTCTTTGAGTCGAATAAATTTGTAATATCGAAGTATGGAACCTTTGTTGGTAAATGCTATGAGTCAGGAGGCCTGTTTCGTTTATCCTTATCAGACGTTTGCAATAAAGTTGTTAATCATGTTTGCAACAATAGTGAATCAAATGTGTGGCATTCACGTCTTTGTCATGTTAACTTTGGTTGCATGTCGCGACTAGCTAAGTTGAACTTAATCCCTAGTTTCACCACTGTCAAGGGATCAAAGTGTCAAGTTTGTGTGCAAGCTAAGCAACCTCGTAAGTCTCACACGACTGCGGAAACAAGAAATCTTGCACCACTAGAGCTCATGCATTCAGATCTATGTGAAATGAATGGTGTTTTTACAAAAGGTGGAAAGAAATATTTCATGACATTAATTGACGAATCCACTAGATACTGTCTTGTGTATCTTCTGAAATCTAAGGATGATGCTTTGAACTTTTTCAAGATCTATAAAGCTGAAGTGGAAAATCAACTTGATCAGAAAATCAAGAGGCTTAGGTCCGACCGTGGTGGAGAGTATTTTTCCAATGAATTTGATGCTTTTTGTGCGGAACATGGTATAATACATGAGAGGATGCCTCCCTGTTCACCTCAGTCAAATGGGGTGGTCGAAAGAAAGAACCGTACTTTAACTGATTTGGTTAACGCCATGTTAGACACATCGGGTCTCTCTAAGGCATGTCATGTCCTAAACCGAGTTCCCACAAAGAACAAAGAGATAACTCCATTCGAGGAATGGGAGAAGAAAAGGTTAAAACTCTCTTATCTACGAACATGGGGTTGTTTGGCGAAAGTCAATGTTCCAATTCCAAAGAAGCGAAAGCTTGGACCAAAGACCGTGGATTGTGTTTTCCTGGGATATGTTTTTCATAGCATTGGCTATAGATTCTTGGTTGTAAAATCCAAGGTACTTGACATGCATGTCGGTACGATCATGGAGTCGAATGATGCGACTTTCTTTGAAGATATCTTTCCCATGAAGGATATGGCTACCTCATCTAGTCACGATTTGCCTAGTTCATCGAATTAGGAACCAGTTACAATTACCGAACCTGCCATTTCGATGGAATACTTTGAAAGTCATGTGGAGGAAAACAATGAAGTTCCTACTAGGAGCAAGAGACAGAGGACTGCAAAGTCTTTTGGTGATGATTTTCTTGTATATCTCATAGATGACACTCCCAGTTCTATTTCAGAGGCCTATGCATCTGAAGATGCTGACTACTGGAAAGAAGCGGTTTGTAGCGAGATGGATTCCATCTTGGCGAATGAAACTTGGGAGATAACTGATCGTACTTATGGGTGCAAACCTATAGGATGTAAGTGAGTATTCAAGAAGAAGCTTAGGCTTGATGGTACTATTGAAAAATACAAGGCTCGGCTCGTGGCTAAGGGTTATACCCAAAAGGAAGGTGAAGACTTCTTTGATACTTACTCACCTGTGGCTCAACTGACCACTATTCGAGTTCTACTTTCACTAGCTGTCTCACATGGTCTTCTCGTTCATCAAATGGATATTAAGACTGCTTTCCTAAATGGAGAGTTGGACGAGGAAATTTATATAGAACAACCAGATGGGTTTGTACTAGATGGTCAGGAAGGAAAAGTGTGCAAGTTGCTGAAGTCTCTGTATGGACTCAAGCAAGCACCCAAACAGTGCCATGAGAAGTTTGAAAGAATTTTAACAGCTGTAGGCTTTGTTGTGAACGAAGCTGACAAATGTGTATACTATCGCCATGGTGAGGGCGAGAGAGTTATCCTTTGCTTGTATGTTGATGACATACTGATTTTCGGAACAAATCTGAATGTTATTAAGGGGGTCAAGGATTTCCTATCTCGTTGTTTTGAGATGAAGGATTTAGGAGTGGCTGATGCCATTCTGAACATCAAATTGTTGAGAGACAATGATGGTGGGATTACATTGCTTCAATCTCACTATGTGAAGAAGATCTTGAGTCGCTTTGGCTATAGTGACTGCAAGCCCTCTCCAACACCATATGATGCGAGTGTGTTACTTCGAAAGAATCGAAGAATTTCTAGAGATCAATTGAAATATTCTCAGATTATTGGCTCGCTTATGTACTTAGCCAGTGCTACAAGACCTGACATCTCTTTTGTTGTTAGCAAACTGAGTCGGTTTGTCTCAAAACCAGGAGATGTGCATTGGAAAGCTCTAGAGAGAGTTTTGCGTTATTTGAAAGGCACTGCGAATTATGGAATTCACTACACCGGGCGCCCAAAGGTGCTTGAAGGGTATAATGACTCAAACTGGATCTCAGATGCTGATGAGATAAAGGCCACAAGCGGTTACGTATTCACTCATGGAGGTGGCGCTGTCTCTTGGAAGTCTTGCAAGCAGACCATCTTAACGAGGTCAACAATGGAAGCAGAATTCACAACACTAGATACGGCTACGGTCGAAGCAGATTGGCTTCGTCGGCTCTTGAATAACTTACCGGTTGTTGAGAAACCTGTACCGGGTATCCTTATGAACTGCGACAATCAAATCGTGATCACGAAAGTGAGCAGCTCAAAGGATAACATGAAGTCATTAAGACACGTTCATAGAAGGTTAAAGTCTGTCAGGAAAATAAAAAACTCCGGAGTTATTGCATTGGATTATATCCAAACGTCTAAAAATCTGGCAGATTCTTTTACTAAGGGTCTATCACGTAATGTGATAGATAATGCATCGAGGGAGATATGTATGAGACCCACAATATGAGTTGTTCACAGTGGTAACCTATTCTTTATGATCGGACATCTCATGAATTAGATGTGGAAGACAAGCTGTTGGTCAACTGAGAGGAGAGTATCCTTACTATCAACAATACCACTCCATGAAGATGCAATACTCTTCTAATCTGCATGCCAGGTTGATGTATATCTTAATGTGTTCTAAGTGGCTCATTTAAGTAGAGATGTTATCCTGCAGAACATCTTTTGAAGAACACACCTATATAAGTCTGATTGTCAAATGTCGCAATCTATGAGAGTAGGGTTCTCTCTAGTAAACTCATGAAAGGTTTCGGAGTATGACGCATAACCTCCACCCGCGGGGAAGACCCACGGTAGCCACGTATCGGTCAAGGCTTTATGTGAAGTTAGATTCGTAGAAAACTTGCAGTTCAAGGCCCAGTCCACTGTTCAAGTTGCTTAGTACTGTAGCATAGAGTTTTAGGTGGAAGTTCAACTTAACAGTCTCCACCGCAGTACCGATATATAAAACAGTGTTTTGGAACTAAAGGCAAAATTCTATGTGCCTCTAGGATCTGGTGGGGATTGCTGGAATTTTATCTATTAATGGGCCAGCCCAATAACAATTTCAGAAATTCCTAATAAATTCTAGAGGCCCACTTAGCCCATTTGTGCAAGGCAAGGGATACTATTAAAGTTTAGTCTCACATTGCTAGTTTAGAGGGAGTTGGACCTTTTTATAAAGGAGGTTCTTTTTCCATATGTATGAGCATGAGAATAAGAGGGACATCCACATGCGCTTCTCCTCCGCCGCCCGCCTCGCCTCGTCACGACACGCCGCGCCGCGCCGCGCCGCGGGTTGCGGGAATGAGCCGAGCCGCTTCGTCTCCCTCCGTTGCTTCACCTCCCGCCGCAGCCAGTTCGCGTCCTTCTCCTGTGCCTACATAAGAGAGGTCGCTCCTCTCCAGAGAGACACACCAGAAGCTCCTCTTCCTCTCGCCACAAAGTTTCAAGCACTGCGCTGCTGCTACATTCTTCCCCACCCCGTCTTGCGGCGTGCACCGCAGGTCGGGACAGCAGGCCTCCGGAACCGCACCTTTTGAGTCATGTATGGGAGAAGGGTGATAAGATTTTTGGGGAGCGCTCCACGCGACTACTGGCTTCTTCATCACGGACTCCGACGACTACTTCCCCGACGACGACTTCTTCCCCGACATCGACTACCTCGGCGACGACATGGCTGGAGAGGATGTCGACCCCAAGTCCAGTGCTTCAGCCGCTGCTGTCCCGTACGTGTTCTTGCTCTTTTTGTTAGATGTCATGACACAGTTCTTTGCTTTAGTTTCTGCCCTACATATGTTAAGTTCTACTTCATGTATGCAACTTCATCTAGTGTCTGTTCTAAATGTGTTTAGTTCAAGTTCATATATGCAGATGCTTTTTACCTTCTCTCTGTCAGAACGCATGACTTGTTTTATCTCTACTATATTAGTCATGCTTTATCTAGTATTTCTATTAATAAAATCATTTGGTAATTACTCATATTTCCAACAGTTCATGGCAGAACTGTTTATCAATAAGAGTTGACTAAGATTAGCAAAACGTTTGTCCATCATGTCATACGTGCTTGTGAGGTCGTGAGGCAGCCTAGCAGTATGAACACGCGCATTTCTCCCGGTGATTCTGATGGTGCAATGATCCGACCGGTCGGTAATGTTCTTGGCCCAAGATCGGCGACGGCGACACGGCTAGTCCCATCGCCTGTAGGAGGTTCAGAGCTCAGTGGCTGGGATCGACACGGCTTGTTCAATCGATCAGTTAAATCGAGGCGACGGGTAGATGGGACGGGGGCCGTGCTCCGCCGGGCAGGCGCACAAGCACAAACCTGTGGCGCCAGCCACGCATTCTCCCGCTTGCAAGCTAGTGGCAGCCAGCGTGCTAAGGTCTTGTACATTGGGAGATGCTTAGAAAGGTGTTTAGAAAATTAAATTAAGTTTTTGTGAAGCATCGATGCTAATTTCTACACAAAAAAATACTCGAGATTTTGTGTTTATTTTTTACAAATAAATACTGGTGTTTAAGAAAATTCTGGTTTATTTTTTTAAACACCTCTTCTAAGCACCTCTCATTGTACAAGGCCTAAGCTCGAGATTTTGCTGAATGGACCGTTGCTGAATTTCCACTACCGGCGTTGCAAATTGCATGGAACGGAGTTGCTGCTTCGCTCGCACGGCGCCCGCAGCTTCCGCATGCATGCATGCATGCACTTGTCTGGTCATCGTCACGCTGTCTTGTACTCCACGGTCGCGAACGCGCTATGGTGATCACGCACGCAAGTTCATCCATGCGATCGATGGTGTGGTGTGGTTTCTTGTAGGTGAAGTACTAGAATGACTCGGACTGGAAAAGAGTTACTGCGGCCGGGCGCACCAAGTTGATTGATCGGTCGCGCGACGTCGCCTCCCCCTTTTTATCGTGGCGGTCGAGCTCGATGGATCGATGGATCGCTTTTCACCCGGCGCGAGAGCGAAACAAGTACCAAAATGAGCCACTTTTTTTCGTACTAATAGATAAACAAAGTACTAGTACTAACAAACTCAAAGTTTATCTAGGTGGCACGCGCAAACTCAAGACCTAATTAAAGTACGTTAACTTAAGCACCACCCAGATCATTTGTAATCCAGTGGAGACAAGTATACCCTGTAAGTGCCGCATAAACTTTGCCTCCGGCGCCATCCATTGGTTACCCGATGAGATCGATGCGGTGGTGATTCGCTTTGCTTTGCCCGGCGCGCGCACCGCAGACCGCACCATGCATGCGGCCATGTCCATGCCGGCCTGCTCCCCGGCCCGGCGCCGACTCAACGAGAGCAATCCACCGCACCGTACGTACGGGTCCCGGCGCGCACTACACACTGATCCACAGGCAAGGCGCGCGGCCGTGTAGGTCCCTCGATCGGCTAGGAAGGGAGGCGCCGAGCCCAGCTCGTGCGCGTGCGTCGGGCGCCTGTCCCGATGGCTGTCGCGGGCGCGACCGCGACGTCAGAGCACGCACGCGCCACGTCCATCCGTCGCCGTCCATGTCCATCTCAAGATGGCAACAGGGACGAAACTCATCGGGGTTTGCCTTTTCAAACCCATCCCCATGAGACAATCGTAAACCCGTCCCCGTCCTCGTCACCGTGTGCGGTGCTAGTTTTCTGCCCGTCCCTTAAACCCATCGTGTTTCGGGGAACCCACGGGGAACCCACAATAAAATTAAAATATTTAAACAAGCATAGTGGCGATAAAGAATAACATTTCAGCAGCAAAATAAGCACATTTCAGCAGCATAGCTTGAGTAACTTTCGATAAAAAACAATAGTAGATGGTTCAACAACTATATAAGTTCTGAAATAGAACTAATAGTTCACAAATCATGACATCTTTCACATCTCCAAGCCTCCAAACGACCATCTTCAAATCTTCCAATGCCAAATCAAAGTGCCAAGTACTAGGAAAGATCAAAACTCGCTCAAGCTAAAGTTAAACATGAGAAAAATATGCAGATTAGTATATGAAATTTGCAAGTACCTGCACTTCACCTGCATTCCCTCTTGAATGTCTTGAAGATAAGTCCAAAAGCTTTGTCCTTATTCATTGTCAGCATCTATGAGAATCAAATAAGTAGTACTCCCTCCATTCCAAAATATAGTGCGCCCGCGTTTCCCGAGGTTCAACTTTGACCATAAATTTAACCAACGAGACCAACTGCGGCGGGAGAAAAAAATTATATAATTGAAAACTTCTTTCAAATACGAATTCACTGATATAATTTATTGTGGGTTCCTCTATCCACAATGTATCAGTGAATTCGTATTCGAAAGAAGTTTTCAATTATATAATTTTTTCTCCCGCCGCAGTTGGTCTCGTTGGTTAAATTTATGGTCAAAGTTGGACCTCGGGAAGCGCGAGCGCACTATATTTTGAAATAGAGGGAGTAACGAACACCTTATGAAACATTGCAGCAAGATAATGATAAACTTTATGATGATATGTAAAGAAAGACACACCTTTATATTTGTTTCTTATCCAATTTTGTGAACACATCAAGGCTTCTAAGATTACGGGGGTAAGACGACTACGGTGATAAAAAAAATAATGTAATTTCGCGGGTATTGCCGGGTTTCGGATTCGGGGACTACCGAAACGGGTGTAAACCCACGAAACGTGTCGGGTTGTATAATGTGCCCAACAACAGCCCGCGAGGATGAAAAGATGCCCATTCCCGTCCCTTAATAGGGTAAAAACCCACGGGGACGCGGGTTTCGGGGCCCCATTGCCATCTGGATGTCCATCTACATCTACGCTACGGTGGCGTGCCCGCACCTGCCTAGCTTATCCCGTCGTCGTGGTACTACTAACGCGCATGGATCGACAATGGATGATGGATGGACACCGGCCCGGACGGGCCCCGGTGAGTTGCATGCGCCGGGGCATGGAATCACGCATGCAACCAGCCGGTCTGGCTAGGGGCTGGTGGTCAGGGAATTATGCCGTCGGACTCGTATCGAGGTGGATGCCGGTGCCGGGTGCGGCTGGCCCCCAGTCCCAGCCGTGTGGCCGTGGTCGAGGTTTTTGTTTTGGCGTGGTCGAGGGTTTTTCTCATTGGCTATTCGAGCGCACAACGGTCGGGACAGTTTAATTTCAGGTTTTTTGGTTTGTGACGAAGATTGCCACATTTAAGATTAGGCAAGTTTAAAAATCTGATCAAATATAAAAAACCCTGAGACGGGTTGTGTGAAAATTAATGGCGGCAAGGTCGGTGGAGGTCGCCAGCGAAGTTCGCGGCGAAGGTGGCGGCGTCCGGCGAGAGAGAAGGCGACAGAGGAGAGCACCGGCGAGCAGGCGCACGGCGGCGGGCGCGTCTCTGGCGGCGGCGGCTTGGGCCCGGGCGGGCCGGATCTGGGCGCCGCGGGCCGCGGTGGTGAGGGAGCTGGCTGGGGACGCGTGGAGGCACGCGATTGGAAGAGAACGGCGGCGGGGGTGATGTGGCATCTCCTCATTGGCCGGAGTGAGGTGGCCGGGCGGGGTGGACATGTCCGGCCGGTGAGGACGCGTCCGGCGGCGCGCGGGGAGGAATTTTAGGGTTTGGACTGCGGGATTTTCGGAGGAAGACACATATTTATAGGTAGAGGGAGCTAGGAGAGTCCAAATGAGGTGCGGTTTTCGGCCACGCGACCGTGATCGAACGATCTAGATGATGGAGAAGGCTTAGGTGGGTTTTGGGCCACTTTGAAAGGGTGTTGGGCTGCAACACACACGAGGCCTTTTCGGTCCCTCGGTTAACCGTTGGAGTATCAAACGAAGTCCAAATGATACGAAACTTGACAAGCGGTCTACCGGTAGTAAACCAAGGCCGCTTGGCAAGTCTCGGTCCAATCCGGAAGTATTTAATTCCCACACACGAGAAGAAGGTAGAAATGACCACCGGAGAAGAACGGAGCGCCGGATTGCAAAACGGACAACGGGAAGAAATGCTCGGATGCATGAGACGAACATGTATATAAATGAAATGCACATGATGACATGATATGCAAAGCATGACACGCAAGCAATGACAAGGCAACAACAACGAATAACTAGAGGACACCTGGCACATCGGTCTCGGAGCGTTACAACACTCCACCATTACGAGAGGATCTCGTCCCGAGATCTAGAATGGCACCGGAGGGACAACGGAAGAGAAAGAGAAGAGGTAAGACTAAGTTGCTTCTTTCACAAACGAGTGAAACCAAAGAACCTTGAAAAGGTTACACAAATTCGAGAAAAGAATACAACGAAGGTGAACAAGGTCGAAAACACTCCGTTAGAAAAGAGGGACAAAGAACATTGCGAAAACCTTGAGGTTGAAGGGAAGATATATATTGAAAACACGCCGGTTAAGGAAGGGGATCAAGGAAGACCAAATTCGAACAGCACTCCGGTTAAAAAGAGATGAAAGACTAGATAGGAAGAAAAGAGCTTGAGCAGAGGACACGACACTCCGGTTAAATGGATAAGCACGAAAAGAACATGATCTTTGACAAACGAGATGATGGGTTGAAAAGAGCAACATCACAATGCCTCCGGAACGAAAGAATAGAATATAGATAATTGAAATAAAAGAATGGAGAAGCAAATGCCAACTTCTGTCACAAAAAGAGTTTGAGAAGGCATCCTTAGGAGAAGGGTCGAACGGAGTTGTTGGAACACCAACAACGAAAAGAATAATCTTGATATGGTCTTATGGCATACATCTCAAATTATGAGCTGACAACCTGCCACTCACGGGAAGAAGAATTGGATTGATATGAACAAGGAGATGAGAAAGCTTATTCACCGGAAGGATAAAAGAAGAACTTGGGTCATTTATAAGCACCATAAATAGCAACAATCCTTAGGGAAAGCTTTAGGTGAAACATGACACCAGATAACTCCAACGAAGAGGTTGGTGGATTTGAAATACCTCATTCTTAACAACATGTGAATCATGAACTCAAATTATCAAGAATGATGTAAAACCACCTCCAAAGATACGGTAGAAAGAAATTGTACTCCGGTTAGCAAGATGAAGAAAACTTGAGCTCCTCGGAAAAGAATCTTGATGAACACTTCGAGAAGGAATTAATTCTTGATGAACCGTCATGTAAAACCTTCATGAAGAACTCCGGTAAAACAAAAGGAATGATCAATCGAAAAGAAAGGCCTTGCAATGATTAGATGAAGCTTTGCGACGAGATAAAGTGGAAACTTGGAACTCCGGAAGGAAAGACAAAGCATCTCAAACCAAGAATGTGGTATGATGAACCACTCCAGAATAAAGAATTAATCCCTTGTATGAAACAATAATAAGGATTACGTTATGCGTATCCTTCATCAATTTAGATAGATGACAAGCAACGGATTTGACATACTACTTATCCTCGTAGAAAGATTAAGATAGATGTAGCGCAAACTTGAGAAAGTCTTCAACGATCCACCGGTAGAATTTGAAAAGCATGAATGCATTGATATGATAACAAGGTAAGAAGAATCTTGAACGAACCACCATAAGAATTGAAAAAGAACGAATAAAAGATAATGAATCACCGGGAAGATTTTGCAAATGTACGATGATGCTCGAGAGAATCTAGATACATGAGAACGAAGGGATCACGAACTAATTAGAGATCACTTGAACGAAGCACCGGTAAGATTTGGAGAACCATAGCTGAAAGCTGAGAATGAATAAATTCTGAGATGATGGGCTCCGGAGAAACAAACTGAAAAGAATCTTGAATTGCTCCGGATGGGTGAAAAGAATTCTCACGATCAAAACAATTACGAGAGGATGGCAACAAGCTAGAATCACGAATCTTGAAGAGAATGGAGCAAGATTAAAGAGAAACTCTTCTTCGGTCTTCAAAAGATGAGAATGACAACGAGAAACACCACCAAGAATTATTGAGGCACCGGAATAAAGAAGAATATAAAGTTGAATCAACAATGAAATGAATTTGAAAGATCTTGGAGAAAGACATTTAACTGATGATAAATCATACTTACGTCAAACTTCGAAAGGAAATTTTGAGGATAGCTCCGGGAAAATAGGAAGAGTCAGGTAAGATCCTGGGAAAAGACCTGTGGGTTAGGGCCCACTCAAAGAAACACCGTTGAATGATTTAAAAGAGAGGATTAACCGGTTGAGAAGGCATTTGAAACACAGAAAAGAATATGATCGACACCGAAAGCTTGAATTGGATCCACCGGAAAAGAATGGAGAATATTGAACTAGTAGATCATCTTCATGAGAACCACCGGGTAAGAACATGAAGGAAATAGAATGGAGGGACTTCCATCAATAAAAATGGATAGTTGATTAAGAAATTCGAGTCCTCGAAGAAAAAGGGTGGGAGGGCGGGAAAACAAAGGCAGCTTGGGACGAATGAAATGAACACCGTTGAGAAGAACTGATACTTGATCTTGCGGTTGTTGAAATGATCGGATCCACTTGAAGAGAAACACACCAGTGAAAAAGGATTGACATGACAATCTCAATAAACGAGAAGGATTAGTATTCACATAGGAATATGAGAACACCACTTGGAAAAGGTATGGAATCAACATTTGACTTCGAAGCAACTCGAATACCACAACTCAAAACAAAAACAAAGTATTGGCTAGCAGAATAAGCCGGAACAAACATATGATAGAGATTTCGTTCGAAGTTTTTGTGGTGGGGCTTACACGGGCTCGATCGTACATCACCATCATGTACAAGGCAGTGCACATGAGATACGAAGCGTCCCCGAGTTGGCATAGCCAAGGACTCTTTAAGACACAACGAGACCACTGTAAAACCGACCGTGGATAGGCGGACCACTAGACGTCGAGCCCCAATTTCATATCATGCATCTGTCGGAAAGATATCCTAAGAGCTACTTGATTTCCCACCTATGAAACTCCCGAACCTTTCCGGTTATGCAATCAGGTGTTGGGGATACAGGGGAAGCATAATATCTCACCCAATTCTAGCAAATCCTACATCCAGCTATATCCATTCGTCAACACATAACCAAGAAACCTTCGGAAATCATCTACCTCAACCTTCGAAAAACATCCGTTATACAAGTTATGGCGATACTCCTGAACTCCCGCCCTAGTACTGGGTGGCGTCGAGGTTATCTCACCAACAAACTGCATAAAAGAGATTTTCGATGTCGGCGTACTAACTCAGGTATTCGAGAATTGCAATGATAAAATTATGACGACAACACCTCAGAGCTCAACTCCCCGGGACACTTCCACAAAACCCCTGACAGGAGGCACCAAGACAATGTTCTCATCATAAAACCATCGGAACAATTACAAGATACCCGCGTGATCCTAATTTTTTTAGTGAAATTTGGGAAGAGAAGAGTCAATACTCTATGTCAGGATGCCTTACCAGAGCGATGAGGAGACTGGGAAGTAAAAAGAATCCTAAACTCTCCGATGTATAATTCCTAAATGACTCAAAACATTTTTTAGACACAACTCAGCCGCTAAAAACGATCAAGCAATGGGGCTCCTAAGGTCGGGGGAGTCTCTGATACCAACTTGTAACACCCTCGATGCGGCTATATCTCCCACATGTCGAAGCACGACTTAGAGGCATAACCGCATTGAAAGCAATGTCGCAAGTGAGGTAATCTTCGCAAACAACCCATGTAATACATAAGGGAAAAAGAGATACATAGTTGGCTTACAATCGCCACTTCACACAATACATAAATAAAGCATTACATCATCCAGATACAAACAAGGTCCGACTACGGAACCAAAATAAAAGAAGAACCCCAAAAGTGACAAAGGTCCCCGATCGACCCCAACTGGGCTCCACTACTGATCCACTAGAACGAAACAACACAAAGGACAAGATCTTCAACGAGCTCCTCCTGAGCTTGGTTGCGTCATCTGCACGGACTCAACGGCACCTGCAAACTGGTTTTGGAAGTATCTGTGAGCCACGGGGACTCAGCAATCTCGCACCCTCACGATCAAGACTATTTAAGCTTATGGGTAAGGTAAAGGTAATATGTGGAGCTGCAGCAAGCGACTAGCATATATGGTGGCTAACCTGTTCGCAAAAGAGAGCGAGAAGAGACGGCAAAGCAACGATTGAGAAACTATGCTCAAGAAGTGATCCTAGAACAACCTACGTCAAACATAACTCCAACACCGTGTTCACTTCCCGGACTCCGCCGGAAAGAGACCATCACGGTAACACACGCTGTTGATTCATTTTAATTAAGGTCAACTTCAGGTTTTCTACAACCGGACATTAACAAATTCCCATCTGCCCATAACCGTGGGCACGGCTTTCGAAAGTTCAAATCCCTACAGGGGTGTCCCAACTTAGCCCATGACAAGCTCTCACGGTCAACGAAGGAATAGACCTCCTCCCGAGACATTCCGATCAGACACGGTATCCCGGTACAACAAGACATCCTCGACAATGATAAAACAAGACCAACAAGACCGCCCGATGCGCCGACATCCTGATGGGAGCTGCACATATCTCGTTCTCAGGGCAACACCGGATGAACACTACGTACAGCTAAAACCAGCCCTCAAGTTTCCCTGAGGTGGCGCCGCAAGTGGCTCTAGTTTGGACCAACACTTAGACAAGCACTGGCCCGGGGGGGTTAAAATAAAGATGACCCTCGGGATGCGCGACTCCCAAGGGAAAAAGGCTAGGTGGCAAATGGTAAAACCAAGGTTGGGCCTTGCTGGAGGAGTTTTATTCAAAGCGAACTGTCAAGGGGTTCCCATTATAACCCAACCGCATAAGGAACGCAAAATCCGGGAACATAACACCGATATGACGGAAACTAGGGCGGCAAGAGTGGAACAAAACACCAGGCATAAGGCCGAGCCTTCCACCCTTTACCAAGTATATAGATGCATTAATTAAATAAGATATATCGTGATATCCCAACAAAATATCCATGTTCCAACATGGAACAAGCTTCAAACTCCACCTGCAACTAACAACGCTATAAGAGGGGCTGAGCAAAGCGGTAACATAGCCAAACAACGGTTTGCTAGGACAAGGTGGGTTAGAGGCTTGGTTCAACAATATGGGAGGCATGATAAGCAAGTGGTAGGTATCACAACATAGGCATAGCAAAAGAGCGAGCAACTGAGCAAGCAAAGATAGAAGTGATTCCGAGGGTATGATCATCTTGCCTGAAATCCCGCAAGGAAGAAGAACGAGTCCATGAAGAAGACAAACGGAACGTAGATGAACGGGTCCTCACAAACGTGACGTTATCGGAACCAACCCGAAGAGCAAACACCGGAAAAGAAGCACACAACATAGTAAACAACCAACACATGAACATGGTATGATATTGCGGGATGCGGTATGTGATGCATATGCATGATTTGCAAGGGAATGAATGAACCTAGCCTCTACTTGGAAATCCAAGTGTGCCACTAGAAATTTGAGATGAAATCGTTTGAAAACGATATAAAGATCACCAGAATCGGAGTTACGGTTTGGAAATGGCAAGCAATTCAAATATGACACCGGTCTGCGATTTACAGCAAGTAGCCATCTAAATGCAATGAGATGAACATGCTACAGCACCCAAACATGGCAACAAAATACATGGCAGGGATGCATTCAAGATGTTTAACAAAAGTCTAGCACTGAGCTACGGCCAATTCATCCATTAACAGGTTCAAACAAGCATGGCAAAAATGCATATGCTAAACAAATCTCAGACTTAGTGAAATTAACACTTGTCTGGAATTTCAGATCAGATAGCACTCTTCGGAGCATCAAAAAACTACATGCTACAGGACCTGAACATGGCAAAGTAAAGCATTGAATGGAGCTACTCAAAGAGCTTAACAAAAGTCCCTTAGTGACCTTGAGCCAAAAGGGATCAGAAAATACAATTGCAAGCATGTGAACATGGCAAAAACATAATCAGTTCTCAGACTTGGTGAAAACTGGCACACGCTGAAATAAAACTCAAGTAGGCATGTTTACGAGCTCGATGCATTCACTACGGTGCAAGACATGAAAAGCTAAGCATACATCTATCAAGAACACATAAAATGCAAGGTAGACATGACAAGAACAATAGCATAGCATGCACGAATCAACTACAACACCATCGGCAAAATTGCAAACAAGTTGACAATCTGCCCAGATTCACAAAGTAGCAAAAGTAGAGCTCGATTGACTCAAGATAGGGTGCTCCATAATCGCAAACAAAGACATGGATGGATAGAGCACTATAAGATAAACAAAACATCCTTACTGATCATCCTTAAAAGAGGCACGGATCACTAGGAAACAACATGAACATATGACAACATGAGATAAACAGCTCAAGAACTTAGTGGAATTGCTAAGTCCCTGAAATCAGAATTACCAAGTGCACCACTTTGCAAGCTTGTGCTAGTCATCACACACATCACAAAAATACATGGGTTGCACCTCTGGAAAGATGACAAAACCCTTAACAAAACATATGTAGAACTCATGGGCATATCATGCACACATTAATCATGGCAAAAATGACAAAAAGCTAAATGGAGTAGCAGATCTGACAATAATCTCAAGTAGCACTCTTCCAACAGCATTTCGGGCATCAAGATGAACTCAAATGAAAATGATGCAACAGAATGAAATGATGTACTCTCTGAGATGAACATTTTGATATGCTATATGCATGAATCGGAGCTACGGATGCAAAGATACGACATGATGAACATGGGCACTTGGATCTGGGAATCTCGGGGACTTGGTAGAATTTCATCGAGCGTCAAATAGTTATGAGTCGCACGGGCGGGATTTAGTCGGGCTGCTCACCACTGGGCCGAGCCCAAAACGAAGAAGAAGCAAGGCAGGCCTAGCGAGGCCGGTGCGTTGGGCCAAAGACGGGGCCCGCGAAGAGGTCAACGGGGACGCGTGGATCGGGCTCCTCCCGATCGAGCGAGGCGGCGGCCACTCCGGTGCTCCGGCGACGGCGAGCGGCGACGGACGAAGGGCGTCGGAGGGCGAGGGATCCGGCGGTGGCGGCTCTGTTCCCGGGCGAAACCGACGATGGGAGGCGAGGCCAGCATCGAGAGAGCTCCGCTCCGGCGAATCCCCATGGCGGCGAGGTCGGTGGAGGTCGCCGGCGAAGTTCGCGGCGAAGGTGGCGGCGTCCGGCGAGGGAGAAGGCGGCGAAGGAGAGCACCGGCGAGCAGGCGCACGGCGGCGGGCGCGTCTCGGGCGGCGGCGGCTTGGGCCCGGGCGGGCCGGATCTGGGCGCCGCGGGCCGCGGTGGTGAGGGAGCTGGCTGGGGACGCGTGGAGGCGCGCGATTGGAAGAGAGCAGCGGCGGGGGTGATGTGGCATCTCCTCATTGGCCGGAGTGAGGTGGCCGGGCGGGGTGGACATGTCCGGCCGGTGAGGACGCGTCCGACGGCGCACGGGGAGGAATTTTAGGGTTTGAACTGCGGGATTTTCGGAGGGAGACACATATTTATAGGTAGAGGGAGCTAGGAGAGTCCAAATGAGGTGCGGTTTTCGGCCACGCGATCGTGATCGAACGGTCTAGATGATGGAGAAGGCTTAGGTGGGTTTTGGGCCACTTTGAAAGGGTGTTGGGCTGCAACACACACGAGGCCTTTTCGGTCCCTCGGTTAACCGTTGGAGTATCAAACGAAGTCCAAATGATACGAAACTTGACAGGCGGTCTACCGGTAGTAAATCAAGGCCGCTTGGCAAGTCTCGGTCCAATCCGGAAATGTTTAATTCCCACGCATGAGAAGAAGGTAGAAATGACCATCAGAGGAGAACGGAGCGCCGGATTGCAAAACGGACAACAGGAAGAAATGCTCGGATGCATGAGACAAACATGTATGCAAATGAAATGCACATGATGACATGATATGCAAAGCATGACACGCAAGCAATGACAAGGCAACAACAGCGAATAACTAGAGGACACCTGGCACATCGGTCTCGGGGCGTTACACTTATGCTTGCCAACTTGTGGCTTTCATTTTATTCAACTAACCTAAGGCAAACTTAGCAAAAATATGTGCCAAAGTATGGCAATGCAAGGGCTAGAACCAAACAACCCCTTCGTCTTCTATGATCTCCTTCGGGTCTATGATTTTTCTCAGGTTGGTAGACAGCTAGGCGTCAAGTGGGGAAGTGTCCTATTACATTTATTTTTGAGAGGGCCTATAGTTTTATAAAAGGCAGATGATAAATAATAGGAAATTCAGACAAACTCTCACCACGGCCTTGTAAAAAAACCTACACTGCCGTGCTCGTGCTCCACACGTAGCTTCTTTGTCGCCACCACGAGCTCTCTGCGCCACCACCGATCATTGTCGCACCGTAATCGCCGAGATCCGTGGGCTGTTGTCGCAACACTATTGCCGAGAAAATATCTCGGGGGAGAGATAGCATTTGACTGGGGTGGGGAGTGGGGAAGTGGGTAGGGAAAATTATACACGAGCCGCGAGAGGGGTGACTGGGTGAGATGCAGAATGACACTACCGTTCGCTCAATTCAGCCCCAGAGGGAACGATTCTGTGATGACGACGTGGCACTAGTCATGGTGATGAGATCCGTGCAGAGCATCTAGCAGCTGTCGACGTGTTCGCTCAGAATTGTTAAAAAACTGACGCCATTTCTATAAATTTTACCAAATGAAATACATCCTAATCATATTGACACGATACCTACAAAACGTCCCAATGAAGGATGCGCCCGAGGACGAGCCGACACCATCCTCGCCGGTGCATCGCACCATGATCATCCCCGTGCCCATAAGATGGACATGGTGAGGGAGGAGCAGTTCCGGAAGGCGCAGGCCGACGCCGCCTACAATCGTCAGCTCCTCCAGGAACACCAGTGGGCGGATGAGCAGCTCAACGTCGGCAGGGAGATCGCACCGAACACAGACGTGGCGGAGCAGGCGGCGTTGCTCGAATCCTACCGCTCCGCCTGCGAGATCCGCCTCACCCGTTGGCGATACCACCAGCATCAGGCGGAACTGGTGGCCGCCTACAAGGAGTTCGATGAGGCGGCGGATGAGGTGTGGGGCAAGACCGACGAGGAGGAGGACAATACCGGCTCCGCCGAGGCCACGGCCTGCCGCCACGACCACGAAGTCGACATGTCTGCCGGCGCCGCCGGCAGCGATGAAGAGTAGTGCACGGCAGGTCGCCGCTGTTCGGGTCCCAAGAAGGCTATCGCTGCTCCCCTTTGGTTGAAGCCAAGTTTGGTGGGCTGAACATCGTTGACTGATTAGACGCTTGGCGGCGACATGAAGACGGGCAGTTTCACTTCCTGAGGCTCCGAAGGTGAAGGTTACGAAGGCAGTGCTGAAGAGCGCCGAGACGAAACTGGAGGAGATGAAGGTTCAACTCTCGGGGCTCATGACAGGACATGGGGAACGAGCGCCGGTGATCATTTAGTTTAAATATATAATAAAAGTATGTTCGAAATTATACCTTCAGAGTCGGACGAGCTCCGCTTTTAATTGAAGTATGTTCGAGATGTAATAAATTTCATCATGATTATATGAAATCCGTCGTGTTTATATGAAAATCCGCTCACTTTGTACAAATTTTGTCTGGTTGATTTAAAATATTATTAAAATATATGCGGATAGTGTTGGATGACGATATTCGACGTGAGTCCGCCGACGGATACCGGACGAACCTAACCCGATTATTCCGACAGGCCGCCGTGTCAGCGACGCAGGCAATCCATCACTCGCCGTCCCGACCCGACACGCAAGCTCCCGAGGCCGGGTTCCGTAGCACAGGACGCCGTACGTACAGGCTCCGGCGCACGGGTGCGCCACGCACCGCCGGCTTAATCTTCTAATCTAATCTCCTCCCGGTCCCGGCCCGCTCGAGCCAAGCAGAGGCAGTCCTATAAAAACCACCGCGAGTGCCGCGAAGCACACCGCACCACACCCACACACGCACACCTCTCGCTCGGCTCTTTGGCTCTAGCTAGCTCTGCTATCGAGCAGTAACTTCGCGGCAGCAGCGGCGCCGGCAGCGAGGGCGAGAGCTCGGCTGCAGTTGGGCCACCGGCGAGGGAGCTGCCATCGTCATGCAAGGGGACCAGGCGGAGAAGAAGGGGAAGGTGAAGAAGGGGTGGCTGGCGGTGCGGGTCGGCCAGGCGGAGCAGCAAGGCGACGGGTTCCGACGGTTCGTCATCCCCATCGCCTACCTCTACCACCCGCTCTTCCAGAGCCTGCTGGAGGCGGCCCGGGACACGTATGGCTACAACTCGGCCGGCCCGCTCCGGCTGCCCTGCTCCGTCGATGAGTTCCTCCGCCTGCGCGCGCTCGTCGACCGGGAGACGGCGCACTCATCCTCGCACCGCGTGCACGTGCACGCCGGCGGCCACCAGCAGCACGGCTACTCCTTCGCCCCGTGCACCCGCGCCAGAGTCACCTCCTGATCGATCATCCATCTTCGAGCTCCGGCCGGCCGGCTTTCGTCTGCTGAGCACCGGTGTCCATCTGCCTGCCGGAGACGACACACATGTACACGTACGTACGTACATAGAGAAGGGGAGAGTCGGAGAGATTCCAGATACGGAGACGCATCACGCATGAGAGGCAGCAGTAGGTGATTAGTCAGTTACCGGCGAGAGCTGGTATAGCACAGGCCAAAGATTGGATTGGCCCTTTTTGTGTTGATTGGTATCAGCTGGTCGTCTGATGAAACCAGTAGGCTTTAAGAATTTATTTTTCTATAGGATTAACATGATTTATGCTAACTAGTGAGCTAACAAGCCTGGCGTGCTTGTCAGATGTTTAAGCTATATGTGTTGGGATCCAGATGTTTTGGTCAGAGACAGGTGCTTTCCGCTTGCCGTCCAGATTTGTAACTTTACTTTGGTCATCTGTTGGGTGGTGTTGCAAGCTACAGTGGCAATGAAAAAAAATGTTTGTTCAGTTTGTAATGGTAATTGGTGTCATTGGTTGTGATTAATAGACAAGGCAGAGGTCTTGCATCTGACTCCACAGGAAACATAGCCCGCTCCTAACTCTAGCCGCCGCCGCCTCTAATCTCCTCGCCGTTGCCGGGGGATGATGGCGGCGGCGAGGCCTTCCTCCGTGGCGTTTCTAGGGCCTGGCCGCGGCGGAGTCTCGCGTGGGTGCTCCGGCCTGTTCTCGCGTTGCAGTCCCTACCATAGCGGCGAGAAGTTCTGGTGGGGGTGGCTCGGTCCGGTTGCATGTCTCGGTGTTCCTCCGACCGCGGTAGTCGTCATTCCTAGGAGCATCTCCAACAGTCGCATCAAACAAGCGCCGCGCCGGAAAAATTTTCATTTCAGCGCGCGCAACCGGTATAGTGGCTCCAACGGGCCCGTAAAAATCGCGCGCGCGACATATCTAGTTTGGCGCGCGGGCCGAAACTCTATCGCGCGCCGCTTATTAGCTGCACCCGCTCCCGCGCGCTGGCTCGCAACTCACCCCTCTCCAGCCGCGGCGCCACCGTCGCCCGCGTCATCCGGCGACCGTTCTGGCGCTTCCCCAGCCTATCCCCGCGCCGCGGCGGCTTCCTCCGCCCCCCTCTAGTCACTGCCGCCCCTCGCGCGCGTCCGTCCTCCGACGAACAGCGCCCGGGCACTCGCTGCCGCTCGGCGTCCGCAAGGTGTTCGACAAAACGCCTGCAAGGTATGTATTGCTCAAACTTCATGAATTTGGTGCATGTTGAATGTAGTTTTTATAGCATAGTATTGAATATTGTAGATGAGTTCGTCGTATGATTCTTCCGAAGAAGAATTTGATATGAAAGAGGAGGAGGACCTTGCAATGATCCTAGCTATGCACATCAATAAAAAACAAAAGCACGGTGGTTCGGTTATGTGTCGGTAGAAAATTTGAAGGGATAGGATCGATGCCCACAACAGATTGATTAGACATTATTTTGCGGAGGATCCCACATACCTCGAGTCATATTTTCGTCGCCGGTTTAGGATGAGCATCGAGTTGCTCACGCGCATTGCAGAGAAATTAGCCCGTTTTGTTGCCTCCTATCATGCCATTCGATGTCCCGCAGCGCATGATGATATTCAGAAGGATCTCATTGAGGAGTGGTGGGCATGGAATGGACGACTAAGAGCATCATGATTTGTGCGTTCGTTATTGTATTGTTGAACTATTTGTTGTGTTTATTGCACTATTTGTTGTATTGAACGATAAACTGTTTGGTTGAGTTGTATTAACGAAATTGAACTATTTATTTTTGATTTATTTTGTTTGTGTTTGATCTTTTTGCTTCTGTTTTGGAATGCATATGTTGTTTGTGCGAGAGTCGCGCGCGCTGCTGAAGCTGCGCGCGCACGCTGCATTTTAGCGAGGCTGCTGAAGCCAGTGCTGCCCGCCGCGCCAAACCAGACGATGAGTGCGCGTCAAAGTAGTTTTTAGCGCGCGGCGCGTTCGGCGGCTGTTGGAGATGCTCTAATAGCTCCTCTTCCTGGTCGAGAGGAAGTAATAATATTCTTTCTTCTCCTACTATACTGTTAAGTTGATAATATCAAGTGTTAGAGTCCCCTTATTTAATTTCTTTCTCCTTACATCTTTGCAACCATTTTAACTCTTCCGATTTCAAAAATCTATTTCATTTATCCCTAAGCTCTTTCTGCTTGAGCCTAGCGTCAACAATGATTCCAAAAAGTTCAAAGTGTTTATTATAGCATCAAGCATGTACCAAGCAGTACCATTTTTATCCCACCATCTTAATTTTCTCCTAAGCATTCTCAATTTCTACTGCCAAATCACAATGTTGGACCAGAATATCTAGCATTCCAAGGTTTAAATCCTCTATTAGTGCACAAGAATTATCATATCTAATTAGAGCGGGTTTATGATTTGTTCTCCAGTATCCAGTATTAAAGAGGTATGATCATATATCTCTCTTTCAATGAAGTAACCATTGACAAAGAGTATTTCTCTTCTCAATCTGAGCAAATTAAAATTATGTTCAATTTCTCAAAGGTTGAATCATCTAAATTATTACCCAGGTATAATTCTAGTCGGCCATGGTAACTCTCCAGGTCTAGCATGCTCAATTATAGCATTAAAAACAAAAGTCCAGTGACCATGTGTGTTCAGCTTATTCTTCTCAGAGCTCTTCCTAATAATATTGAAATCACCCGTATCATACAACGTAAAGTATTTCTCTGGTATATTCTAGAGAGTTCAACTAGAAATTCAATTTTCTCTCGGGTTGAGCAGCTCCATACACAGTAATTAAATTCCAAATCAGATGCGAACTAATCTGTGATTGAGATGGTTAGGTGGACAGTGGTATCCCCAGCTCACCAGGGTTCAAATCCTGGTGCTCGCATTTATCCTGGATTTATTTTAGGATTTCCGGCAATACGCTTTCAGTGGAAGGAGACGTTCCCGTCGACTATGAGGCGTCTACGGTGACTTCGTAAAATCTCAAGATTGTAGCGACCCGACCTCAAACGGTCAATTCTCTGTGCTTCAGTGCCATCTTTATATCGGTAATGCTGACACACACAGTACTTTGAAGGATTTATAACAGAGTAGCAATCACACACTTATTACATCGAATGTCTCAAAAGAGAACTTATTACAATTAATATGGCTTAAGGCCATCTAATACGATAACAACGGAAGGCTTGGAAGATAAAGTGAGTCCATCAACTCCAACAACATAGCTGAGCTGCACGGCAACGACCTAACGAACCTTACTCCTTGTCTGAAAAGTTTGCAACATAATACGTTGCAGCCTGAAAATGGGTCAACATATGAAATATGCTGGCAGTGTAACACAACAGAGCAAGAACAGAATAATACTATCATTACATGCATATTTGGCTGGTGGAAAGCTCTATGGTTAAAGTTTTGCGAAAAGCCAATTTTTTCCTACAACAAAGGAATAGATTTTATTTAACTATCACGGTAGTTGAAACATCATTGAGAAGGTTCCTTCAACTCAATCCCAATTAAAAGTAATTATCAACCCAACAATATTAATTTTAGACTGATGAGATACATATGATAATCCAAGTACTAGATACTCAAGATTGTCCATAACCGGGGACACGGCTAACCATGATTGGTTTATACACTCTGCAGAGGTTTGCGCACTTTTCTTCACAAGACTCGATCTCCTCCGTTGGATTTCTCGCACTACATGATGTTTGAAAAACTGATGACCGAGACACAGTTTTTCAGAAGCATTAACTCTCTACTCCGGATAGACTATACCACCTACAACCCAACTACCTGCTAGTCTACCTCTTCAAGAGTTTCACGCAACTTACTCAACTATGTTAAAGCCCATAATAGCATGTGGCTGCACACGAAAGTTTCTAGCATGAAATATCTCAGTTCCCTTTGAGCCTGGGTGGCGGACCTTAGGATTATCACACGGGTACTCCGGGATATCCTAGGACAACACTGGCTTCTTCAGGTGCCCGACAAACAATCCACCCAGATATGTATTAAAGTTGCCACCTTAAGTTGAACCATTAATTAGTAATCTCACATCTGCCATGGTGTAATGCCCTCGATGCGGCTATATCTCTCACGTGTCGAAGCACGACTTAGAGGCATAACCGCATTGAAAGCAATGTCGCAAGTGAGGTAATCTTCACACAACCCATGTAATACATAAGGGAAGGAGATACATAGTTGGCTTACAATCGCCACTTCACACAATACATGAATAAAGCATTACAACATCCAAATACAATCAAGGTCCGACTACATAACCAAAATAAAAGAAGAACCCCAAAAGCGACAAGGTCCCCGATCAACCCCAACTGGGCTCCACTACTGATCAACTAGAACGGAACGACACAAAGGACAATATCTTCATCGAGCTCCTTCCGAGCTTGGTTGTGTCACCTGCACAGTCTCATCGGCACCTGCAAGTTGGTTTTGGAAGTATCTGTGAGCCACTGGGACTCAGCAATCTCGCATCCTCGCGATCAAGACTATTTAAGCTTATGGGTAAGGTAAAAGGTATGAGGTGGAGCTGCAGCAAGCGACTAGCATACATGGTGGCTAACATACGCAAATGAGAGTGAGAAGAGAAGGCAACGCACGTTCGAGAAAGTATGATCAAGAAGTGATCCTAGAACAACCTACGTCAAGCATAACTCCAACACCGTGTTCACTTCCCGGACTCCGCCGGAAAGAGACCATCACGGTTACACACGCGGTTGATGCATTTTAATTAAGGTCAACTTCAGGTTTTCTACAACCGGACGTTAACAAATTCCCATCTGCTCATATCCGTGGGCACGGCTTTCGAAAGTTCAAATCCTTGCAGGGGTGTCCCAACTTAGCCCATGACAAGCTCTCACGGTCAACGAAGGAATAGACCTCCTCTCGAGACATTCCGATCAGACTCGGTATCCCAGTTCTACAAGACATCCTCGACAATGATAAAACAAGTCCAGCAAGACCGCTCGATGCGCTGACATCCTGATAGGAGCTGCACATATCTCGTTCTCAGGGCAACATCGGATGAGCGCTCCGTACAACTAAAACCAGCCCTCAAGTTTCCCCGAGGTGGCGCTGCAAAGGACTCTAGTTCGGACCAACAGTTAGACAAGCACTAGCCCGGGGGGGTTAAAATAAAGATGACCCTCGGGATGCGCGACTCCCAAGGGAAAAAGGCTAGGTGGCGAATGGTAAAACCAAGGTTGGGCCTTGCTGGAGGAGTTTTATTCAAAGCGAACTATCAAGGGGTTCCCATTATAACCCAACCGCGTAAGGAACGCAAAATCCGGGAACATAACACCGATATGACGGAAACTAGGGCGGCAAGAGTGGAACAAAACACCAGGCATAAGGCCGAGCCTTCCACCCTTTATCAAGTATATAGATGCATTAATTAAATAAGATATAATGTGATATCCCAACAAGTAAACATGTTCCAACAAGGAACAACATCTCCATGTTCCAACAAGGAACAAACTTCAATCTTCACCTGCAACTAACAACGCTATAAGAGGGGCTGAGCAAAGCGGTAACATAGCCAATCAACGGTTTGCTACGACAAGGTGGGTTAGAGGCTTGGTTCAATAATATGGGTGGCATGATAAGCAAGTGGTAGGTATCGCAGCATAGGCATAGCAAAAGAGCGAGCAACTAAGCAAGTAAAGATAGAAGTGATTTCGAGGGTATGATCATCTTGCCTGAAATCCCGCAAGGAAGAAGAACGAGTCCATGAAGAAGACAAACGGAACGTAGACGAACGGGTCCTCACAATGCAACGTTATCGGAACCAACCCGAAGAAGCAAACACCGGAAAAGAAGCACACAACATAGTAAACAACCAACACATGAACATGGTATGATATGTGGGATGCGGTATGCGATGCATGTGCATGATTTGCAAGGGAATGAAAGAACCGGGCCTCAACTTGGAAATCCAAGTGTGCCACTGGAATGATGAGATGAAGTCGCTTGAAAACGATATAAAGATCCCCGGAATCGGAGTTACGGTTTGGAAATGGCAAGCGATTCAAATATGACCACGATCTGCGATTTACAGCAAGTAGTCATCTAAATGCAACAAGATGAACATGCTACAGCACTCAAACATGACAACAAAATACATGGCAGGGATCCATTCAAGATGCTTAACAAAAGTCTAGCACTGAGCTACGGCTAATTCATCCATTAACAGGTTCAAACAAGTATGACAAAAATGCATATGATAAACAGATTTCAGACTTAGTGAAATGCTATGTGCTCAAATCGGAGTTATGGATACGGAGATACGACATGATGAACATGGGCATATGGATCTAGCAATTTCGGGGACTTAGTAAAATTCTCACCCCGGGAAAAGTCAACGAGCGGAGTGGATGGGGTTGGACGAAGGCGGAGTGGATCGGGTCGAGCCGAGGCCGAGGAGGGCCCGAGCGATGGAGACGGCGGCTCCGGCGAGGTCGTGGCCGGCGGGGCGGCGGATCCGGCCGGGCTCGGGGTTCCCGTGGCCGGATCTGGCAGCGGGCGGCGGCGGAGTTCCTCCGAGGGGGCGGGGCAGTGGTGCGGCGAGGCGAACGGTGGCGGCGGCCGAACGGCGCGGCGGCGCGGAGCCGCACC
>NC_041390.1:573371799-573409128 GCF_002162155.2 Triticum dicoccoides | reverse complement strand
GCGAGGTAACGGGCCCCGCTGGCCAGGCGCGGGCCTCGCGGGCCGGTGGCGCGGGGGCGGCGGAGCCTACCACGTGGCGCGACGGGAGAGGGCAGTGGCGATGCGTCCGGCCGGAATCGGACGTGTCCGGCGCGGCGCGAGTAGATTTAGGGTTTCGGGGAAGAAGGAGAAGGAGATTTTCGGGGTGTCTTTAAATAGGCATAGAGGGAGCTAGGAGAGTCCAAATGAGGTGCGATTTTCGGCCATGCGATCGTGATCGAACGCTCTAGATGATAGAAGGGGTTTAGGTGGGTTTTGGGCCACTTTGAAAGGGTGTTGGGCTGCAACACACACGAGGCCTTTTCGGTCCCTCGGTTAACCGTTAGAGCATCAAACGAAGTCCAAATGATACGAAACTTGACATGCGGTCTATCGGTAGTAAACCAAGCCCGCTTGGCAAGTCTGGGTCCAATCCGGAAATGTTTAATCCCCACACAAGAAAGAAAGGTAGAAATGACCACCGGAGGAGATAGGAGCGCCGGAATGCAAAACAGACAACGGGGAAAATGCTCGGATGCATGAGACGAACATGTATGCAAATGAAATGCACATGATGACATGATATGCAATGCATGACACGCAAGCAATGACATGGCAACAACAGCGAATAACTGGACGACACCTGGCACATCGGTCTCGGGGCGTTACACATGGATTCACTCGCCCAAACCACGTCTACGAGCATAGCATAGCAATATAAGCAATACGTAGAAGTAACTCCCAAGGGTTTGATAATAACAGGGCAATAGGTTCTACCTCAACAACTACTTCCCATCCCACATGTTAAACACATCCTAATCATGCGATGTTTGAGGGTTGGAGCTAATGCATAAAAAATGGGTGATAAAGAGGTATGATCAAAGTGTTACTTGCCTTGCTGATGATCCGCAAAACCTAGAGACTCGTAGTAGCACGCTTCGCACTCCGGGTGTTCTATCGCAAACAAACAATAGCATGCATAAGCAAACAAGCAAAGAAGCACGTGTAAAACTCAAATAAGAAGATCTAACCAGAAAGTTCAACTTAAGAACTCCGGTTTGCAAAAAAAATCAAATCAAACGGAGCAACGAAACTCAAACTGCGAGAGAAACAAGATCCGATTACTAATCTGGACCTAAGTCAAATTTTATAGTACCAAAATCTTGTTCAAGTTGATTAAACAGAAAGAGAATTTCGAGACGAAGATCTAGGCGCTTGAATCGACTGATTCCGATAAACGAGCGAAAAGATAAACTAAAACAAAAATTGAATCAGAAATCGCGATAAAAAATAATCATGGAAAATCCGAGAAAAAAAAAACTGACGAACAGGCTAACGAACGAACGTTCGCTGTCTGCGGCTAACGAGTGAACACCGTTCGTTAAAACGAACGTACGGATGAACGTCCGCTACTAAACTAAACCGGAAAAAAACCCGATCTATTCTAAAACACGAATCTAGGGTTTTCTAAAATAATCGGATCGGTTTAAAAATAAAACCGAACGGCGGCTTATACCTCCGGCGAGCTCCGGCTGCGGCCGCGGGTAGCGCGGGGCAGCGGCGCTAGGCGGCGGCGCGGGCGGAGGGGTTCGGGTGGTGGTGGAGTCGGGGGCGGGGGCGGCGCATATATAGGAGGGGGGCTAACTTGGGGGAGGGGGCAAGGCAGCGCGGGGGAAGAGTCCCAGCCGGACTCGGTGTCGGGCGGCGGCACTCGCGGTCTCCTGGAGGGAGACGAGGAGCGGGGCGGTTGGGCCGGCTCGGCTGGGCTTCGGCCAGTCGGGCGCTGGAGATTTTTTTTAAAATAATTTCACCGAAACTTAAATAAATCCTAGAAAAATAAATAGAAATCTAAAAATGCTACCAAATTTTTACCGTCTAAATAAAATATTTAGAATAAGATGAACATTTTGTTGGCCGTAAAATGCAACTTTGAAAAACGTGCAATTTTTCTAATTCAAATAAAATAGCAATAAACTCCAAATAAAATCATATATTTGATTTTAATATTTTTTCTCCAATATTTATTTACTTTGGAGAAGTCATAATATCTCCTCTCATATATTTTAATATGAAATATTTTCGGAGAGAAAAATGATTCAAACTAACAATCCTCGTTTCAATATTTGATAACACTCAAATATGAAAACAGGGAAATCGCTAACTCTCTTCGAGGGTCCTTGAGTTGCTTAGAATTTCAAGGTTCGCGAAACGAAATGCAGCAAAATATGATATGCATGAATGATCATTCCAAATTAAAAATTTGGGATGTTACAAAGATGATATGACGGCTCAATCTCTTGGCGGTGTTCATAGGGGTAGGGTGTGCATGTGTCTGTTCATAGGGGGTGAGTGTATGCGCGTTTATATGAATGCTTGCGCCTGTACTGTGTTAAAAAATATTCCAAGTCAGATCTACTTTTTTCTATCATACACTAGCATTATGACAGAATAATTCTCATGTTTGGAATCCAAAACCTTCAAAGAAAATCACGGTATCACTTGGTTTGTCTTCTTTCTGAGACTGCATGCACAGAGGGCTCAGACGCCGGTTCGATTCAGGCCAGCCACGTACGCACGCACGCATGCACGCAGGGCATTGAAAACAAAGAAAGAAACCACAACATGCGCCAGCCGTAGAAGCTTCCATGGCATGTCTGTCAGGCCGGTGAACGTGCGAGCAAAGCGTTGTAGCTCGACCGAAAGATCTCTTAGGACATCTTCAACAGGTTGTATGTTAGTCTTGTCGGTAAAATGTTCATGTCATCAACCAACAAGCTATCATACAACTACTCTAATGGGTTGTACGTAAGCTATCCAATAAATGATGAGACAATAAATATAATTGCTCTCTATTTCACCTTGAAGCTTGTGCAAAGGTTGTTGGTTAATCTACATAAAACTTTGCTCTTTCTCCATATTTAATACATGTCACATTATTATTATGTTCTAGATAACAAATTTACCAACAACTATCTCACAACTGTTGGAGATGCCCTTATCTCTCCTCCCTACCACGACGGGAAAGAGAAAGAGAAAGGCGAGGCATCATCGCGCTGCCCGCCACTGTCGCGGTGTCCCTTATCACGGCATATCGCATATATCGCGAGGGGACTTTTCCGGACGTGGCCTTGACTTTCTTTTTCCGGGAGATTTGGCGGCCGATTCGGCCGGACCGGGGCACTGCCGCCCATCTCCCCGGAGCCTCTCCCTCCCTGCCTGCCTTCGGCTTTTCCTTTGGTTGGCGGCACGTACTACTACGACCTTGGCACGCCCGGCCCCAACTTGCACATACGAACGGCATCCCGTCTCGTCCATGGGACCAGACCGATGGCGAGGCTTTTGGAAGGTATATTTGCCGGTGACGAGCGATGATGATACGGAGGATCGATGATGGTGGCTTTGGATGTGGGCAGGGCGACGTTCGTTGCGTCGTGCCTCCCGTGGCTCCGTCGCTCTCAGCGCCAAGCGGCCGGGATAGATAGATAGATGGTTATAGAGCACGTACTTCCGGTCGAATCCCTCCTACACCACACCCCTATTCATCATGGCACCATCGACCACGATTATTCCACGAACATTGCCTCTCGATCGTTCGCGGCCACGCAGCACCTTTCTACGTACTGTATGCACGAGAGCAACCGCGAGTGGTCGAGATGCGGTGGTACGTATCCTTTGGAAGAACGCCCGTGGTAGCAGCTGATTTACGCTGCAGGAAGCTGTTTCTTGTGCAGGCAGGCCATGGTAAATGGTCATGTCGGTCGTGCATGTGAGGCCGTGAGGCAGTGTAGCAGTATGAACACACGTATTTCTCCCAGTGATTCCCGTGGCGTAATGATCCGACCGGTCGGTGACGTTCTTGGCCCAATATCGGCGACGGCGACACGGGTTAGTGGCCGGATCCACACGGTTTGTTCAATCAGTTGATCAAAGACGAGACGGATGGGACGGGAGCCGTGGTCCGCCGGGCAGGCAGCGAGCACCGAGCGCAAGCACAAACCCGTGGCGCCATACCATTTTTGATTTGCTGACACACTGGATGGACTGCCGCCTGCTTCATTTCTCTTCTTCTACCGGCGTCGCAGGTTGCATGGAGCGGAGTTACTGCGTTGCTCGCACGGCGCCTGCAGCTTCTGCATGCATGCATGCATGCATGCGCTAGCTTATCCATCTCGTCATTGTCACGCACGCAAGTTCACGGATGGATTTGCTAGCTGCTCCAATGGCCAATCAGGAGAGCCGATCGATCGTGTGGTCTCTTGTAGGTGAAGTACTAGAATGACTCGGACTAGAAAAGAGGAGCACCAAGTTGATTGATCGGTCGTGCGACGTCGCCCCCCGCTTTCTATCGTGCCGGTCGAGCTCATGGATGGATCGCTTTTCACCCGGGCCGAGAGCGAAACAAGTGCCAAAGCAGAGTGTCGATCACTTGGTAATTATATAAACAATAAACAAACTCAAAGTTATCACGCGCAAACTCAAGACCTAACTAAAACAAGCCGGTGGAGATGTACGTAGTACGTGCCGTTGCAAACTTTGCCCGGCTAGCTACTCACGAAGAGCCGACACGCACAAGCGCACATACACACAAGATGGGCCCGACGCGTGCACCGCACCATGCATGCGGCCATGTCCATGCCGGCCTGCTCCCCGGCGCACCGTACGTACGGGGCCGGGCGCGCACTACTGACTGGTCCAGCGTTTTCACGGGCCGAAGCCGGAGAGAAGACAGCGAAACTGGCAAAGCGCGCGGCCGTGTAGGCCCCTGGGCCGGCGAGGAAGCGAGCCGCGCGCGCACTGAGCGCAGCCAGTACGCGGCCGGCGTGTCGATGTCTGTCACGGGCGCGACCGCGCGAGGGTGACCGCGATGTCGACGCACGCACGCACCGCGTCCATCTATCGCCGTCCATGGTGCCGTGGCAGCGCCATCGCCCGCGCCTAGCTTGATCAGCCAATCGTAACACGCATGGATGATGGAGGATCATGGATGGACGTCCGTAATTGCTTCACGGACGACACCATATGCACGATCTACATCCGATATTTCCTTCCCAACTACGCTAGCTTCAGCTTTTGAATAAAAAACAACTGCCTAAACCCTATGGGTGCTGCCACGTAGTATCGTGCAAGAGTCGGGCAGAAAATTATCGTCCGTGTAGCAGCGTTCATGGACGTCTGCCGGGACCGGCGAGTTGCATGCGCTGGGGCGTGGAATCACGTACGCAACCGTCCGGCCCGGCCAGGGGTTGGTGGTCGGGGCAATATGCCGTCAGATTGATTGAGGTGCGATGCCGGTGTCGACCGAGTGCGGCTGGCCCTAACCTCCGCCGTGTGGTCATGGCCGTTCGAGCGTATAACGGCCGGTTTGGTTTCGTTTCGTCTTTTATGATCAGGTGAGATTTAGCTGGGTTGGAGCATCTACAGCCGGACTTTACAAATTCAATCCCTCAAACACCCACGGTCACGTCCGATTACGTCCACGGGCAGCGATCGTCCACACCTCAAATTAGCCACCCTGCATTCGAGTCTTTTATATTTCAATCCCTAAATCCATACAAAGCATGCAAAGTAAATCATATATACCACATACTACGTACCATCTTAGCTAATCTTTGTCGTAGAGGATCGATGTCGGGCGCCGGCTGGACGGGCGCGTAGGAGGGCTCCGGCTCATCCTCCTTCTCCTCGACCTCATCCATGTAGGCGAGCATTTCCACGGAGGGAATCGAGGATGACCTGCTGCTTCGCCTGCAGATCCGCGTCGCCAGCATCCCTCACATCATCATCCTCCACCGGGTCATCCTCCTCCGGATCCACTGCATCCGGAGATAGCCCACGGCGATCTGAGCTTTGCGCCTTGCCCGGATCTGCTCAAGGAGCTACAGTCGGCGCTATGGGGGCATGGCTACAAGTCGAATGGGGAGTGGAAAGTGGCGGCGGCGGCGGACATGCAGAGAAGAATGTGGATGGTAGGGTTCCGGTGCCGGCAGTCGACTTAAATTGCCGGGCTAGGCACTACACTGCCCGCCGAAGCGATGCCACGCGGCGACATCGATTCGACGAAGGAGACGAGTTTCAGACCGCCGGGTTTCCGGACGACTCAGCATGGGACCCCACCATCAGTCTGACACGGCGGGCGCGCACGCGTAAGCCCATATCTGCCACATATTTAGACTAGATATGAGGGGTGACGCTCTTAAAGTTTTTTTATCTATGCATTCATAATTTGTGTTTTTTTTAGAAACACGATACAAACGCTAATGACCGCATACACACACTCAACCCTACGTGTACATTTGAAAGACTAAGTCAACATATTTTAATATTGATCAAATCGTCACAAACGCTTCATAGTTGATAAGCACACTATATCAGTGAATGAATAGATAAATGAATCCAAAAAATATAGAGTCCTGTTTCAAGTAGGGCTTGAATCAGGATGGGCTAGTTCTGCCACAAAGAAGCTAACCATTTATACTATGCTTAGTTTCTACAGCGAGACTTTGCAAATCCGACACCTCAAACACCCGTGGACACGTCCGGTCGCGTCCACGGGCAGCGATCGTCCACACCTCAAATTAACCACCCTCCATTCGAGTCTCTTATATTTCAATCCTTAAATCCATACAAAGCATGCAAAACAAATCATATATACCACATACTACGTATCACCTTAGCTAATCTTCGTCGTCGAAGATGTTCACGACGTCGGTGCCGGGCGCCGGCTGGACGGGCGTGTAGGACGGCTCCGGCTCATCCTCCTCCTCCTCGACCTCATCCATGTAAGTGAGCATTTCCGCCTCCTTCGCGGTCTCCATCTCCTGCTGGCGACGCCGTCTGACCTCCGCAGCCGACTCCAGGCGGTGGGAATCGAGGATGGCCTGCTGCTCCGTCTGCAGATCCATGTCGTCAGCGTCCCCCACATCATCATCCTCCATCGGGTCATCCTCCTTCTCCGGATCCACTGCATCCGGAGATAGCCTGCGGTGATCCGGGCTTCGCGCCTTGCCCGGATCTGCTCAAGGAGCTACAGTCGGCGCTATGGAGGCATGGCTACAAGGCGAACGGGGAGTGGAAAGTGGCGGCGACGGCGGACATGCGGAGAAGAATGTGGATGGTAGGGTTCGGTGCCGGCGGTCGACTTAAATTGCCGGGCTAGGCACTACACTGCCCGCCGAAGCGACGCCACACGGCGACATCGATTCGACGGAGGAGACGAGTTTCGGAACGCCGGGTTTCCGTGCGACTCCGCGTGGGACCCCACCGTCAGTCTGACGTGGCGGGCGCGCTCACGTGCGCCCATATCTACCCCATATTTAGACTAGATATGAGGGATGACGGTCAGCCCGGGCGTTTGAGGCCCATTTAAGCCCTCCGTATGAGACGGGTTTGAGGCGTCCGGCTGTAGACGCTCTTAAAGTTTGTTTATCTATGCATTCATAACTTGTGTTTTTTTAGAAACACGGTACAAACGCTAACGACCGCATACACACACTCAACCCTACGTGTACATTTTAAAGACTAAGTCAACACATTTTAAGATTGACCAAGTCGTCACAAACTCTTCGTAGTTGATAAGCACACTATACCAGTGAATGAATAGATAAATGAATCTAAAAAATATAGTCCTGTTTCAAGTAGAGCTTGAATCAGGATGAGCTAGTTCTGCCAAGCTAACCATTTATACTATGCTTAGTTTCTATGTCGTGGTTAATTAGAACTTACAAAGCTCAGCACCAACCTTAACTAACATCTCCACGTGTAAGAATATGTTATCGTCTATCAAAGATAACTAACGATCTTTGTGAGGAAGTGTTCGATATTATAAACGATTTTGTAGTAACAGTAAAGTGGAGCCGAAACTTTCGTGATGTAATACGACGTTCCAGGACCATAACTGAAGACGACCCTTGTGGATTTACAACAGACCTCACATCAACGCTTAATTATATTGCAAAGCTGCTTTGTAGGTTGCATAAGATACTTCATAAAAAAAAGTCCAGCATATAAGATATGTTCTCTGGGAACATATCCTTATCTCTAACTACCCTTTCGTGTCGTTTTTTAAGACGACGGGGACGACCCTTCCCTGCCGTTGCGGGCTCCCTCCTCCTCCTCCCCCCCCCTTCCTCTCTCATCGCCATCGGAGGGCGCGACCAGGAAAAGCCTGGCCGGCGTCATCAACGCCGAAGCTCTTCGCCTTGTGGTAGCTTTTTGCCACGACGGCCTTTTTCCTCGGGCGCGCCGACGTCCGGAAGATGGTGAGACAGTGTTCCTTGGCGAGTTATGGTGGTGATGGTAGTTCGTGTGGGATGTCCGGCCATGGCAGAACACCTTACCCCTACCCCCTCTAGACCTCCGCCTTATAAGGGCGTCTAGGAGGAGGGGTGGTATGGCCTGCGGGGATCCCAGGTCACCCCAGGTGCTCAATTAGTTGCATATACTCCCAAAATTCTACCTCACATTATTACTGATTTTTCACGTTGTCGCCACTCTCTGTTCTGGTGCGATTTTTGTTTTTAGCCTTGATTTGGCCCTCTGCCGAAGGGGAGAACCTTTATTTTCAACCTCTTCATCAACCCTTGCTGCTCCCATGATGATCCGGGGGAAGTTCACCTTCGAGACTTAGGGTGTGTGACAGTAGCTATATGTCATGTACCTCATTTTCTTGATCTTATGAATAATCAACGTGATGATGATCTCGGGTATTGATGATTAATTGAACCGTACTCCGTCTGTAAAGAAATATAAGAGCGTTTAAATCACTATTTTATGAATGTAGTACAATGTATCTCTTATGATTGATCAAATCTTTGACGCCCTCTAGCGTATCACAGTAGATAACTATGGCACTTCCGACATACATGAATGTAGCAAGCCCTCCAAGCCACGATGACAACATGCTCATGATGACATGATGGCCATGAGAAAAACAACAACTAATCCCCACCTTCTTTTTTTCAAGTAGTAGTAGAAACAAGCTATGTTTTACACGTGTAGCATGTCTGCAACCCTCGTTTGGATAGGAATAGCGGCAGATGTTGTCAAAGATGACGGATTCAAGCATATTACTGTTCTACTTTGTAAGGTTCTTAAAAATAATTAATAAAATGATCGCATGCATCTCCCAAATGCAGAGGCCAGGGATCATCCGCCTTTTCTAAAAAAATAAAAATTGTCTGCAACCCAAGATGAAATACAGCCCACGAGAGATGAACCATGTTTGGGACCTCAACAAAGAAAGAAATGTTGCCTAAACCTAGTTCCCAAACCCGAACAGGAACGTAATCCAGAGGGTGGCTCCAACAGCTACAATCCAACAGTTGGGCGATGAGCAAAGCCAGACTAGAGCCCGACCAATTTAATTGCCACCATGTATCAACATCTCCTGCGGCCGTGGGGCAGCAGTCACGTACAGCACGGCAACGTGCCTATCCGCCAGCTCGCACGGCTCAAGAAAACAATTCCACCTGACACGGCCAGTCCGCCGTCGTGGGCCAGCCGCGCCACGACCAAAGGACGACGTACGTACGACCTGTGCACCACCCCGTCGGTCCGGCCCGGCGACAGCGTGCCCCTCCTTCTCCGTCGCCATCTCTCTGTCCGTCCAAACCACATCGCACCTTCCACTAGCGCGCATGGCTCCGCCGCCGACCTACCCATCCCCCTCACCGCAACTGAGGCCTGACGCGCACGCGACGGCCGGCCTGTACGGCCAGCGACCCCGACGCCGTAACCCGATTATTCCGACGGGCCGCCGTGTCAGCCACGCACACGATCCATCGCCCGCCCGACACACCAGAGGCCGAGCTCCGTATCAAAGGACGGCGTACGTACAGGCAGCGCACGGGTGCGCCACGCACCGGCGGCCAATCTCCTCCCGGCCCGCACGGGCCGTGCAACTCCTATAAAAACCACCGCGAGTGCCGCGAACCACACCGAACCACACCTCACTCCTTGGCTCTAGCTACCTGCTATAGAGCAGTGACCTCTTAGCACCACCACCAGCAGCGGCAGCGACGGCGAGAGGGCGATAGCGGTTGGACCGCCGGCGAGGGAGCTACCACCATCATGCAAGGGGACCAGGCGGAGAAGAGGGGGAAGGTGAAGAAGGGGTGGCTGGCCGTCCGGGTCGGCCAGGCGGAGCAGCAGGGCGACGGGTTCCGGCGGTTCGTCATCCCCATCGCCTACCTCTACCACCCGCTCTTCCAGCGGCTGCTGGAGGCGGCCCGGGACACGTACGGCTACAGCTCGGCCGGCCCGCTCTGGCTGCCCTGCTCCGTCGACGAGTTCCTCCGCCTGCGCGCGCTCGTCGACCAGGAGACGGCGCACTCGCACTCCTCGTCGCACCGCGTGCACGCCGGCGGCTACCAGTAGCAGGCCTACTCGTTCGCCCCGTGCACCCGCGCAAAAATCACGTCCTGATCGACCCACATCGATCATCGAGCCCCGGCCCGCCGGCTTTCGTTTGTTGAGCACCGAGTGCGCAAGCGGCGGTAGTACATCTGCCTGCCGGAGAAAGCAGTCACACATGTACATGTACACGTACATAGAGAGAGATACCAGATACGGAGGTGCATGAGAGGCAGTCAGTAGGTGATTACTGAATAGTCAGTTACCGGTGAGAGCAGGTATAGCACAGGCCAACATTTGATTGGTCTTTTTTTGTATTGATCGATATCAGGTGGCCTGATGAAACCAGTAGGCTTTTGTATATGTGTTTTCTAGGATTAAAATGATTTATGTTGTAAGATAACATTAAAGGGGAAGTTAGGACATCTTCAACGCTGATCTCCAAACCCTCGCTTCTTTCGATCATTCCCGCTAAAACAGTTGGCAATGACTCATTGGAAACTTCTATTGGATCTGGGAGAAGAAGAAACCCAATCAATGGGTAGGTAGTCAATTTCTGCACGGTGGAACGTGTAACCCGCCTGCTGTCCAAGTCAACCACTGAATTTTTTGTCTACAGCAGAGAAAACCAATCCATCGACAGAGATGCACGAGCCAACCATCCAACTGTAGCGTAAACCGGATTTTACTTAATTAGACGATTTTCATCAAACATGACCAAATTCATCAAAATTTGGATAGAAAATAGACAAAATCATCCATAAATAGCATGCAAATATGTCTACTACAACAATAGTTCAACTCAACGAGATTAACCGGATGTTCAATAAGTTTTTGATGAATTGATTATGTTATCCCACACATACTGCATCTTGAGCTTCATCCAACAATGTATGTGCATGAATGGTCTGCCGTGTGACCTCTACTACATTATGACAGCTCGTGCAGGCTAGGCGTGTAGAGCAACAATTAATGAGTGAAGGAGTGAATCAATCAACATGTACATTAAGAAGAGGCAGAAATTATGATCTTCATGGTTGCCATGCGCAATGGCCACATTGCCTCCATAATACTTCATGATGGAGTTCTCGATGGTGTACTATCAATACGCTAAGGACTTGACATTGCATGCATAGATGATGTGCATGTTATAGGACGCAGTGTGCTTTCGCGCATGAAACAAACCATGCACGCGCTACCAAAAAACCCTCTTCCGCTCCTGCCTATAAAGTCCGTAGATATGGCCAACCACGCATCGCATAACAACCCATCCTCCTCCACCGAGTACCCCGCAATCCTTCTTACTCTAAAAAACGACATGAATTTCGAAAATAAGCTCGATGCTATTTGACCGAACACCTGCCGGGTGTGGTGTCTACCATGGACGTCGATAGGGGGCGGGGGTACGTGGGTCGCGGAAGGATCCTGGTGTGGTGTCCACCATTTCGAAAAGAAAGACATGTTTATTGTAAAAAAAAATTCCTGACTTTTTGATTTTATTATTATTAATTTTTCCCATATGAGGTGTTTATACACCAGGAATGGAAGGGTATTTCCCCAACAGTGATGCTATTCTTTCGTACAAGTCTTACGCACGAATAGGACTTCTGAAGAAAGAGGTCACGCGTTACTATCATCTCTTTTCTCCTCCATAAGAAAAGTCCCTTCTCCTCCCATCGATGCCGCCACCGGTCTGCCCCATATCTAATGGCCACTTGGCCATGGAGGTGAGGAGGATCTCGGCCCCCGTTGGCGGGAGGTACTCCATTCTCGTTCTTGTTAGATTCAACATTTTCGTTGGGGTTGTATGGTGACGACGGTGTCCTTTGGTAGGAATAATGTCTCCCGCGTTCTATCCATGTCCCGATGATGCGTCTGGTATCGTCGGAGGGCGTGTGGAGGTGTGTCTTCGTTGGATCTCGCGGGATTCGGTCGGTGGTGCTGGTTTTCGGTGGATCTGTTTTGATCTGGTCTTCGTTTGAGTGTTTACAGGTTTGATCCTTCTGATATACGACTTTTCTCATCAGCGACGGTTGCTGCTTTGATGCGTTGGTCCTACGGGCCTTAGCACGACGACTTTCCGATTGCCTACTACAATAATGTTTGTTGCCTGGCTCCCGTGAGGGAGAGGCGATGACGGCGGGGCGCCTTCGGCTCACTCCAGTGCTTGTAATCGTCGCTAGATTGTCCACGAACATGGTTATAATTTGTATTACTCTTTTGTTGTTTTTACTGTCATGATTGAAAATGAATAGATTGAAATTTTGTCGAAAAAAAAGAATTCCCACAGAAAGAAACACATGCATCGGCCGTAGAAGCTTCCATGAGTGGTATGTCGGTTGGTCAGGCCGGCGGCCGTGCAAGCAAAGCGTCCCCAGCTCCACCGAAAGCCACTGCTGGTGCAGTATCCCCCCACAATCACTAGTTAGTCAGTAGCGTCATCCATCTCCCCTCCGTACGACGGCCGGGAAAATGAAAATGCATCCTCGCGCAGCCCGCCATTGTCTCGGTGTCCCTTATCAAGTTATCATGGCATATCGCGAGAGCGTTTTCCAGACGCGGGCTGGGCTTGACTTTATTTTCCCCGGAGATTTGGCGGCCGATTCGCCCGAACCGGGGGCAGCCGCCCGGCCCTCCGGAGCCTCTTCCTCCTCGGCTTTTCCTTTCTTTGGCGGCACGTAGTACGTGCCCGGCTCCAACTTGATGCAGTGCACCGTGTTTGCTTGGCATCTCACCTCGCCCACGCGTGGCCGCCACTGGCACTAAGTCAGTCAACCGCGAATCAAGGCAGAGGAGGATCGGCTTCCCGTCCCGTCCATGGGACCAGCGAGTGAACAGTGACGGCCACCAATGGCGAAGCTTTTGCAAGGAATATTTGCCGGTGATGAGCGATCATGACGATGATACGGATCGACGATGGTGGCTTTCGATGGACATCCGTTGCCGCGTTGCGCTTGCGTGCCCCCCGTGGCTCCGTTGCTCTCAGTGCCAAAGCGCCAAGGGGCCCGTTAGATAGATAGATAGATAGCGAGCACGTACCACCACCACCTTTGTACGTACAGTATGCACGAGAGCAACCGCGCGCGACGGGTCGAGCTGTGGTACAGAAGTGCACGCTGTTTTGTATCCAGATACGCCGGGGTAAATGGTCGTGTCAGGCGTGCCTGTGAGGCAGCCTAGCAGTATGAACACATTCTTGTCCCGGTGGTTCCGAGGGCGTGATGACCTGACCGGTTGGTAACGTTCCTGGCGGAAGATCGGCGACGGCGACACGGGAGTCCCATCGTCCGTAGGTTCAGTACCTCTAGTTGGTGGCCGGATCGGCACGGTTTGTGTGTTTCATCGTCTAGTTCAGTCGAGAGACGAAGGATGGGACGGGAGCCGTGCTCCGCCGGGCAGCGGACGCACTGAATGGACTTCAGGCGCCTGCTCCATTTCTACCGGGTTTGCACATTGCATGGAACGGAGTTCTTACGTACTGCTTTGCTCAGACGGCGGCACCTGCATCTTCTGCATGCACGCGCTATCTCGTCATCGTCATGCTGCCACATTATGGTCGCCGGCGAATGTGATCACGCACGCAAGTCCACCCAGACTATATTGTATGGTAAAGCCGGTGGAGAAATACGTAGTACGTGCCGTATAAACTTTGCCTCCGGCGTCAACCGTAGGTTACCCGTCTAGAGCCAAAATGCTACACCTGGTAATGGGTGTATACCATGCCAAAAAAAAAAGGTAATAGGTGTATACGGAACTTATGTGGCAGCTTGTAGTGGGCTAGCATCCCTAAAAAAACTGTAGTGGGCTAGTGTAAGGCCACTCGTCTGCCCGTCTCGAGGAAAGCAATCCACCGCAGCACCGACTGGTCCAGCGTTTTCACCGGCCGAAGCGGGAGAGAAGAGAGCGAAACTAGCGAAGCGCGCGGCCGTGTAGGCGTAGGCCCCTCGACTAGGAAGCGAGGCGCGCGCGAGGGTGACCGGGATGTAGGCGCACGCACGCGCCGCGTCCATCCATCGCCGTCCATCTGCTGTGGCGTGGCAGGGCCATCACCCGCGCCTGCCTAGCTTATCCCGTCGTGGTGTTAACGCGCATGAATCGGCCATGGATGATGGCCACCGTCCGGGACCTGGTGAGTTGCGCCGGGGCGTGGAATCACGTACGCAACCGTCGGGCCGGCTGGGGGCTGGTGGTCGGATCGAGGTGCGATGCTAGTGCCGACCGAGTGCACGCCGCTGCCCCTGGCCTTGGCCGTGGGTTTGGCTGGGTTTAGTTTTAGTTTAATTTTCATCTCATGTATATGATCCCCTTTTGGAGGTGGTAAGAGCATCTCCAACTGCCGCGGTAAAAAGCGCGCGGGGTAAACCGAGTCTTTTGGGCGCGCGGGACGTTTCGGCGCGCTTCAGCGGTGGCGTGAAAATCGCGCGCGCGAGAACGGTTTGCACGCGCGCGGGAAAAGGTGACAGGTCGCGCGCTTTTTTTAGCGCACCGCTTCCGGCGCGCCTATAAAATGCGGCGCGCGCGCCACACGTCTATTCCACACGCTTCTCTTCCTTTTCCGTTGCCACACGCCCCTCCACCGCTTCCTCGGTTGCTTCCGCTGCCACCCGCGCCACCGCTCCAGCGCCCCGCTACCATGCCGCCGCGCTGCCGAGGAGTGTCGGGCTACCGCGGCGTCCGCAAGTGCCCCAACGGCGGGTTCTACTCGGAGATACGGTCTGGCCAACTCCGGCTCGGCCTCGGCACCTTCGAGACGAGGCCGGCCGCGCGTACGACGCTGCGGCGTGGCGCCTAGGCAGGCCGCGCCGGCAGATGAACTTCCACGATGTCCACACGCTGCAGCAGGCGCTGGACGTCGCCCCGCCGCCTCGTCTTCGCATGGCACAAGATCGTGCGTATCACGCTGAGCGGCAGAACCGCCTCCTCGTCGCCCATGAGGACGAGCGGGTCATGGCGGAGTGGCGCCAACAACACCCTGAGGACGTCTCCTATGAGCAAGCCTACCGGGCAAGGCGCCGCGAGGAGGAGACGCAAAGGCGCCGCGCTGAGCGGTTGGACATGCATCGGCGGAAGGCCCTGACGCTATCCCAGTGTGATTTCATTGAGAATGGTGGTGAGACGATCTTTACATCTGATGATGATCGTTGGGAAGACATGTTGCTCGATATCTCGGATCAGACCAGCGAGGATGGCGACGATGACGATGACGACGGCGACTGGGAGTAGGCTGTAGCTGCACTAGTAGTTTTTATCTATATCCTTGCACTATCTAAATAATTTTTATCTATCTATGCTATAGAACTATGTAAAATATCTATGTATCGTTTTTTCTATCTATGAATTTTATTAAGAAAAATGTACGCATTGTTTAGTGTGCGCTGCATTTTAGCGCGGCCGCTGGAGCTACGCGCGTGCTCTCAATTTTGACGCGTCTGCTAGAGCCACCGCTGCCGGCCGTGCCAAACCAGGCGAACGGCGCGCGGTAAATGTCTTTTTTGCGCGCGGCGCGTTGCGCGGCTGTTGGAGATGCTCTAACGAATCCTCCTATGGCAGGAGCATACGAGTTTGGCGTGACAACTGGATCCCTAGGCCTTTCTCGTATAAACCCATCTCATTGCAAGGCAGATGTCGTGTGCGCTATGTCTCCGATTTCCTGAATGAGAATGGATCCTGGAAGGTGCAGTTACTGTCGCAGCACTTCCTTGCCGCGGACGTTGATGAAATTCTAAAGATTAGAGCTTCTCCGAGGCAGGCTGAAGATGTTATTGCATGGGGGCCCAATAAGCTGGGAGTGTTCACAGTAAAAAGTGCTTATATGCTGGCGTTTGATGAAGCACATTGAGAGAGGGCGTCCTCATCTAGCTCTTCTCCAGACGGGAGTAGAGCTTGCTGGTCTTACATATGGAAAAATGTGATGCCTCCTACTATCAAGAACTTTGCTTGGCGAGTAGCGACTGATGGGCTTCCCACTTGGCGGAACAAGCATAAAATTGGACTAGAAGTATCTAGCACATGTCCAGTTTGTGGTGTTGAAGAGGAAGATAATTTTCACCCCTTTGTGCGTTGTCAGTTTGGGCGAGACTTGTATCTAGAGATGGCCAAGGTATGGAGGTTACCCAGTATTGCAAATCTGATAAATAGTGGGAAGGAGTGGCTACTAATTGCCCTATCACCATTAAGTGAAATTGAGCGAAGCATGATGCTTATGACCCTTTGGCGTAGCTGGTTTGTCCGGAATGAGATAACACATCAAAAACCAGCCCCACCACTGGAAGTTTCGGTTCGCTTCTTGCAAAGCTACCTGGAGTCGCTGCTGGCGATCAAACTGAACTCCAACATGGATCTGATTAAGGGCAAGTCCGTGGTGGTCTTGGGTTCTTTGCCTTCACCGGGCAGAGCTGCATCCCCGGAGGTCAGATGGTCTAGACCCAGCACGGATTGGGTTAAACTAAATACTGACGGGTCCTACGATTCTTCTGGAGCAGCGGGAGCTGGAATGATCCTCCGGGATTCAAATGGTGACATTATATTCTCAGCCTGCAGAGTATTGTTTTCTTGCAGAGATGCTCTGGAAGCGGAGTTATGTGCATGCATGGAGGGGCTTTCGATATCTATTCAGAGGTCAAATCTTCCTATTGTTGTTGAGATGGATTCTTCGGAGGCGGTGGCCATGATCACTTGTGCTGGTAAGGATCGATCCATTTATGCTTCTCTTATTAATGAGATAAGATATCTTGTTAGTCTTCGATCTACTTGTATTACTTACGTTTTGCGAGTTCAAAATAAAGCTAATGATTGTCTAGCTGCCTTTGGGAGAGTGGAGAGTAGAACTATGACCTGGATTGGGTCAGGTCCTCCGGAGGTGGTAGAGATTGCTAAAGATGATTGTAAAGACTTGATTATTAAGTAATACAAGTATTTCCCCCACACAAAAAACGAATCCTCCTATCACTGGAAGCTGAGAGGCCGATATTTGGTTGGGTTCAGCGAGTTTATCTATTCATTATTACTAGGACTTGGAAAGCTCAGCACCAACCTTAGTTAGCATCTCCACGCGTAAGAACATTTCAACGTCTATCAAAGGTAACTCACGCACCTTTATTACAAAAGTATGCTTGCTATTGGATATCATAAACAATTTTGCAGCAACAGTAACTTCTGAGTGGAACTGAAACTTGTCGCCATGTTATACGAAGTTTCGGGAGCAAAACTGAAGGCGACCTCGTGGTTTTTACGACAGGCAACATTGGCAAAGTAAATAATATGCTTGATTATCTCGCAAAACTGTTTTTTCTTGATCAAGTTTGGGTTGCCAATTTTTTGGTGCGGTAATAAAGGTTACAAGTAATAAGGTACTCCCTCCATAAAGAAATATAAAAATGTCAAGATAAGTTGTCTGGCCCTTTTTAGAGTGAATTCTACCTTTTACCTCCTATACACGTGTAATTTTGGCAGCAATTGCTCCATTTGATGTGAATCCACTCGGCCCTATTGCTAAAGTGGAAGCCCACGGTCCCACCAGTCCCACCTTTAGTGAGAACACTTTTCATTCAAATGCGAGATCATTTACAAGTGACCATGGGGTGGGGAGGAAAACAAGGGCGTAATTGACTAGTCTAAGGTGCCCTTAAAAATAAAGAAAAACATGATAATTCAATTCGGAGCCCGGGCTCATCGAAACCCCATGAGCAGTAAAATCAAAATAAATAATAAAAAATTCAAAAAAATGGAACTCTTTTGCAACATAACTAACTGTTCTTTGAGTCCACTCATCCAAAGTACCAATATATAAATTTAAATCGGGTGGAATAGCCAGAATGCGGGTAATAAATTGACTGTCAACGTCTAGACCTATTTTACTAGGTATTGACTCGAAGGAAGTATTTCTAAAGACAAATGAAAGATTTGTTGATATTACCTGTCTTGTTCTTAGGCTTCGCATAATTCTGAATTTGTTTGATCTCATGAGCCCTTTGCATAATAGTTGTTCCAGTGAACTGAATCCCACTACTTTGTCTCGTTGCTTGTATAGGGCCCCACCTCTTACCTGCAACTACGGTAATTGGAAGAAAATCGGGGAAATGCTCTTCAAATCGATCTTTCTCAAGGATGAATAGAAAACATGGGCTACAACAGCAGCATCGCCTTGAGTATTAGTGTCCTGGTCATCTTCAGCATTATCCTCTCTCTACTATCCTGGCCATTTTCATAAACAAATTGTCCATCTTCCTCACCATCTCCATTTCTCCAAGCAGGTTAAAGCATCATTCTTCATTTTGGGTGATCTGCTATAATAGGAACTCTCCTTGCATTCTATAGAGATTCGGTCACCTGGCCTTTTAATAGAGAGGTAGGATCTAGGCCCAACATAGTCATCGAGTATTTGTTGTAGAAGTCCATCACCACATGTCTAGTTGAGTTGATGTTCTCAGAGACATGTTAACCGTCACCTTGATTGAATCCCTTCGTAGAGCTTCTACCAGACCTATCATCTTTAGCCATATTGTTGTTGTTTCTATCATAAATCCCATACATATCCATAGTTTCTTGTCTAACAGCCTTGGTAGGATCCTCAATAGCAGGTAGTTTAGTTACATCACTTGGACGCTCAACGTCAACCAGGACCTTGACAACTCTCCATCTATTCCAAACACTTTATCCTCCGGAATCTTGGCGTAATCCTTGCAAGTAATCTTCACCATGATAATCTTATAGAAACTTTGGAAATTGTGATGCCAATCAATATGTCAAGGAACACGAAAAACAGATGTGATCAGACCAATGATGGTCTAGTCACACCATTTTGGGTTCATTTTCCTAATCTTAATCTAGACCTCTTGCACTGAGGCAATAACATCAACACCACCTTTCCAGACCTCTAAATTAACTACCACACTCCCCTTAGTCAAACCAAAACAAGGATAGCCAACCACATACTCTATTGTAATCTCATGTGAGAACTTAACTAGGAAGGTCCTATCATCAAGTGCATTTATGTGTGAGGGCCAATCTTTTTGTAAACGTCCTAGAACTGTTTAGTTAATTCGTGTGTATTAATCTTGCTATATTCAGTAAACACTATTCCAATGTTCTTCAGTGATCCTAGTGTTGGGGAACGTAGTAATTTCAAAAAAATTCCTACGCACACGCAAGATCATGGTGATGCATTGCAACGAGAGAGGAGAGTGTTGTTTACGTACCCTCATAGACCGAAAGCGGAAGCGTTAGCATAACGCGGTTGATGTAGTCGTACGTCTTCACGGCCCGACCGATCAAGCACCGAAACTACGACACATCCGAGTTCTAGCACACGTTCAGCTCGATGACGGTCCTTGGACTCCGATCCAGCAGAATGTCGGGGAAGAGTTCCGTCAGCACGACGGCATGGTGACGATCTTGATGTTCTACCGTCGCAGGGCTTCGCCTAAGCACCGCTACAATATTATCGAGGATTATGGTGGAGGGGGGCACCGCACACGGCTAAGAGATCAATGATCAATTGTTGTTTTTATGGGGTGCCCCCTGCCCCCGTATATAAAGGAGCAAGGGGGAGGAGGTGCGGCCAGGCAAGGGGCGCGCCAGGAGGAGTCCTACTCCCACTGGGAGTAGGACTCCCTCCCTTTCCATGTTGAACTAGGACTTGGGGGGAGGAGAGAAAGAGGGGAAAGGAAAGGGGGGGCGCCGCCCCCCTCCTTGTCCAATTCGGACATGGGGGGGGGGAGGGGCGCGCGGCTGCCTCTTGGCCTCCTCTCTACTTCCTCCACTAGGCCCATTAAGGCCCATTAGGTTACCAGGGGGTTCCGGTAACCTCCCGGTACTCCGGTAAAATGCCGATTTCACCCGGAACACTTCCGATGTCCAAACAAAGGCTTCCAATATATCAATCTTTATGTCTCGACCATTTCGAGACTCCTCGTCATGTCCGTGATCACATCCGGGACTCCAAACAACCTTTGGTACATCAAAACATATAAACTCATAATGAAACTGTCATCGTAACGTTAAGCGTGCGGACCCTACGGGTTCAAGAACAATGTAGACATGACCGAGACACGTCTCCGGTCAATAACCAATAGCGGAACCTGGATGCTCATATTGGTTCCTACATATTCTACAAAAATCTTTATCGGTCAGACCGCATAACAACATACGTTGTTCCCTTTGTCATCGGTATGTTACTTGCCCGAGATTCGATCGTCGGTATCTTAATACCGAGTTCAATCTCGTTACCGGCAAGTCTCTTTACTCGTTCTGTAATACATCATCCCGCAACTAACTCATTACCTGCAATGCTTGCAAGGCTTTAAGTGATGTGCATTACCGAGAGGGCCCAGAGATACCTCTATGACAATCGGAGTGACAAATCCTAATCTCGAAATACGCCAGCCCAACAAGTACCTTCGGAGACACCTGTAGAGCACCTTTATAATCACCCAGTTACGTTGTGACGTTTGGTAGCACACAAAGTGTTCCTCCGGTAAACGGGAGTTGCATAATCTCATAGTCATAGGAACATGTATAAGTCATGAAGAAAGCAATAGCAACAAACTAAACGATCAAGTGTTATGCTAATGGAATGGGTCAAGTCAATCACATCATTCTCCTAATGATGTGATCCCGTTAATCAAATGACAACTCATGTCTATGGTTAGGAAACATAACCATCTTTGATCAACGAGCTAGTCAAGTACAGGCATACTAGTGACACTCTGTTTGTCTACGTATTCACACATGTATTATGTTTCAGGTTAATACAATTCTAGCATGAATAATAAACATTTATCATGATACAAGGAAATAAATAATAACTTTATTATTGCCTCTAGGGCATATTTCCTTCAGTCTCTGTAAGTGCATCTAGTGCCACCCCTAGTTGGTTTTAGAGTATTGACGACCGACCTAGTTGAGGGACTAATGTGTTTGTGAGAATTGCAGGATAACACAGGTAGAAGTCCCTCATTAATTTTATTTTCCTACCAGAGATGGCCCCTAAAAATGTATGAAGACATTGAAGTCAAAGGTGGTATGTGAAGACATTCACATTGAAGACTATGACAAGAGAAGACATCGCGAGAAGACTATGGAGCGTGAAGACTTAGCAGTTTCGTCGTTCTGTGTTTTTCTTTGTTGAGTCATAGGAACCACCGTACTGTTAAGTGGGGTCCAAGAGAACCAGTCAGAATGACTCAAGTGATGCTTAACCAAAATCCTATGTCTTCGAGTGAAGACAATGAGAGCAAATCTTGTCCAGAGTTGGATAAGTCAACTTTGCTTGTAGCCCAAGTAAAGTTGCCGTGTGTGTTTGACATCTAACCGTTGGAACACGTGTCAGTTCCTTAGTGACCCAGGGTCATTTCGGACAAATCAGGTTGGGTTGCCTAGTGGCTATAAATAGCCCACCACCTACAACCATAAACGGTTGGCTGCTCAGAGTTAAAGCACGGCTTTTGTCGTTTGAGAGCAACCCACCTCGAAGCCTTTGAGAGAGAATTCCTTGAGAGGATAAAGCCCTAACCACCCAGAGCCAAAGAGTGTTAGGCATCACTTAAGTCTTCTTGTCTGTGTGATCTGAAGACTTATTACACTTGAGGACTGTGAATCCTGCAGCCGGTTAGGCGTCGCGTTCTGAGCATCCAAGAGTCATTGTTGATCGCCGGTGAACGAAGTCTGTGAAGATTTGGAAGTCTACCTTGAAGACTTACTAGAGTGATTGGGCGAGGACTGGGTGTCCTTAGCTCAAGGGGAATAAGGTGAAGACGAGGTCTTCTAAGTTGAATCTCAGCCTCCCCAACCAGACGTACAGTTGTCACAACAACTGGAACTGGTCCAACAAATCATTGTCTTCAACGAGTCACTGGTTTCATCCTTCCCTTCCCTTTGCTTACTGTTGGTCCTTGTGAAGTCATGGTATGATTGCATTATCTTTTGTCTTCACTGAGTGACTACTTGTTCTGATTGCCTTCACAATATCTTCCTACCTAATCCTTACTGCCTAGTTGCTATTAGTCATTGTGCTTTCACTTTATTGAATACTTGACTATGTTTTGCCTAGTGTAGTCTACCTTCCGCTGCATGGTAATAGGTTTATTTCTATCGTTTGTCTTCGAAGCTTACATGTTTTGAAGACTTCCATAAAAATCGCCTATTCACCCCTCCTCTAGTCGATCACTAGCACTTTTAATTGGTATCAGAGCAAGGTACTCCCTTGTTCCGTGTGATTCGGTTTAACCACCTGGAGTTTTAGCTATGTCGACTGCAGGGATAATTATAGTCTCCGTTGCGTGCCCCGTCTTCGATGAAACTGAATATCCCTATTGGAAGAATAAGATGCGCATGCATCTTGAAGCCATTGATGTGGACCTATGGTATGTCGTCAAGAACGGCGTTCCCAAGGCTGGAGAAGGTGTCACTGCTGCTGATGTCAAGAAGTTCGTTCAACTGGACTCTACTGCCAAGAATATCAACTGTGGTCATCTGACCAAAGGACAGTATGGCCGCGTGAGTGCTTTGGAAACATCTAAGCTAGTCTGGGACTGTCTCTCCAAGGTCAACGAAGGCATCTCAACCCAGAGAGATCAGAGAATCAGTGTCCTTCGCAACCTCTTCAACCGCTTCAAGAGAAATGACAATGAGAATGTCCAGCTCACGTTTGATCGACTCACTGACATCACAAATGATCTTCAAGCCCTCGGCGTTACTGAGATCACCAAGCATGAAGTCGTCAAGACACTCCTGAGATCACTTGACAGTTCGTTTGACACCCTAGCCCTGATGATTCAAGAATGTCCTGATTTCAAGACACTCGATCCGTCTGACATACTTGAGAGGCTCAACACACATGAGTTTCAGCTTTCTGAGAAAGGAGACATCTACGATCCCAACTATGGGTGAACTCGTGCCTTGAAGGCAAAGGCCGTCTCCTCATCTGAAGAAGAATCTGACAGCAGTTCTGATGATCCTGAAGACATTGGAAAGGAGCTTGCTATGCTTGTGAAGAAGTTCCAAAAATTCACCAAGAAGAAAGGCTTCAGAAAGTCTTCACGATCAAGCCGAAGGAATGATGAAGCTTCTGCTCATGACTACAAGAAGAGAACATGTCACAAGTGCAAGAAACCTGACCACTACATCTCTGAGTGTCCACAGTGGGACAATGAGAACAACAAGAAGAAGAAGAGCAAGGAGTATGACTCTGACGACAAGAAGAAGAAGAAATACTCAAAGTCTTCTTCCAAGTCTTCCTCCAAGTCTTCATCACACAAGAAGAGCTCATCTGGCAAGGCACGTGCATTTGTTGGCAAGGAAATGGATTCTGAGGAGGAGTCCGATTCTGAGGAGGCGGAGGTGGAGTCTGAGGAGGAGTCCGATTCTGGCGTTGCGAGTCTGGCTACAATATACATTGCCAAGTCCATCTTCAACACTGAAGACAATGACTTCATCACCGACACCGATGCAAATGACAAGGACTACTCCGCTCCTTCCTACTGCTTCATGGCACGCGGGGCTAAGGTAAACACATGCACTACTCACTATCAAACATCTAGTGACGATGACTCTGATTGTGGTTCCAAACCCATCTACAAAACACTTGCTAAAATTGCAACTGAACAATAGAAAGCTATGGAACACATTCAAAAACTGTTAGACAAAAGCGATGATCTGTTAGACGCTGAAATGACTCGATCTTAGTCCTTAATTGAAGACATAAAAAATCTTCACGTTAAGTATGAGGAACTTGAAAGTCGTCATGAAACGCTCTCAACAACTCATGAAAGTCTTTCCTATGATTATCTTCAAAGGAAGCAAGATCTTGAGAAATTGAGAGCGGCTCATGAAGATCTTCAAAAGGAAAACGAGTCACTTCGCGCCGAACAGATCAGTTCAGCTCAGGAAGGATTTGAACCACCATGTCTTAAATGCATTGAGTGTGAACGCTACTTCTGTTGCTGAATGTTCTACTGCTGCTACTATTGCAATATCTTCAATTGTTGATGTGGTAACTAACCCCTCTGCTGAGGATACCACTGCTATTGCTGATGAGAATGCTAGGTTGAAGACACTGCTTGAAACAGGGATGTACAAAAGTCTCAAAGGGCATCAGACACTATGTGATGTCCTCAAAAGGCAGATTCTGAACCGAAACCCTAGGAAAGAGGGTGTTGGGTTCAAAAGGAAAATGAATGCTGATGGCTCTTACTAGAAACCTGTGCAGTACCCCAAAACCACATGGGTTGCTGCAAAGGAACCTTCAGCGGATCCATCCACCCTATCTGGCTTCACTTGTGCTAATCCCATTGTTATTGATGAATCCTTTGATGCAAACTATAAACTGTTTAAGAATCAGAATGGTGAAGTGTTTGCCAGGTATATTGGTACTAACTGCAGGAATGGACCGCCTATGAAGAAGATCTGGGTGCCGAAAAGGTGTTTGGAGAATCTTCCTGTGAATGTCATCATGACACCACAGGTGAAGAAGACAAACCCCAGACCACAGGCTTCATATGGTCCAAAGGCTTCATGCAGACAGAGGACTCACCTGAGTCGCACTAACGCAAATGTTTTGCAGGGAAACCATACTCAGGCCTGTGAATATGAGCACGTTTCATCAAATCGCCATGTTCATAAGACCAAGAACTATTCTGCTTATTCTTATGAGTACTATTGTCCACCTGCAAGACTTTTTGCTAGGGCTCCAAAGCCAAAGTTCTCAGATGCTGCACTTAGACTCATTGCTTCGAAGCCACCCTTGAAGATGTGGGTGGCTAAGAAAGCTTAACTCTCTTTTGTAGGGAAAAGTCTCCAGCCGAAAACCAAAATCGTCTGACACTATTGCTGGGGACCTTAAACATCTTGTAGGGCGCAAGATCAAATGCCCAAATGGTCTTATTATGTACCTTGTTCCTGAATCGCTTGCTACTTGCCCTATCAGTCCTAATCTCGATCTAAGCTTTAATAATCCACTGGTTCGTCAAATGTTTTTGCTTCACAATTCTCTTCGTGAAGCCTATCCCCCTAACTGCACTGTAGGGTACGACACCAGCTGCCTCAAAATGGATTATTGATAGTGGGTGTACAAATCACATGACTGGCAAGCGAAGCCTTCTCATGGACTCAACTTTACGTCCATTAGACAAAATTCACATTACATTTGCTGACACTGGTAAAAGCAAGGTATTGGGTCTAGGTAGAGTTGCAATCTCAAAGGATCAACACATGGATAAAGTCATGCTTGTTGAATCCCTTGGTTTCAACTTAATGTCTGTCTCAATGCTTTGTGATTTAAACATGATTGTGATGTTTGGAAAATATCATTGTCTTGTACTAATGGAATCTGACAAGTCTCTAGTGTTTGAAGGGTATCGGAAAGATGATTTGTACGTGGTAGATTTCTCAGCAGGACCACAACTTGCAGTATGTCTTCTAGCAAAAGCTTCTGAATGCTGGCTCTGGCATCGAAGGCTAGGGCATGCTGGCATGAGGAACCTCCACACCCTTGCAAGGAAGAAGCATGTCATAGGCATCGAGGGCATCAAGTTCAAGAAGGATCACTTATGCGGTGCTTGTGAAGCAGGAAAGATGACGAGGGCCAAGCATCCCTCGAAGACAATCATGACAACGACTCAACCCTTCGAACTGCTCCACATGGATCTTTTCGGTCCCACTCATTACTCAACTCTTACTAATACTGCTTGTCTCTATGGCTTTGTCATTGTTGATGATTATTCAAGATATACTTGGGTGCATATAATCCTCTACAAGACTGAAGTGCAGGATGTCTTCAGACGCTTCGCTAGTCGAGCAATGAACAACTATGGCACCAAGATAAAGCACATCAAAAGTGACAATGGCACTAAATTCAAGAACACTGGCCTAGATACATATCTTGATACCTTGGGCATCACACATGAATTCTCAGCTCCATACACGCCACAGCAGAATGGCGTCGTCGAATGCAAGAACAGAACACTTATTGAGATGGCCCAGACGATGCTTGATGAATACAAGACTCCAAGAAAATTTTGGCCGGAAGCCATTGATACTGCATGCCATATCATCAACCGTGTTTATCTTCACAAGCTTCTGAACAAGACATCCTATGGGCTCCTTACTGGCAAGAAGCCAAATGTCAGTTACTTTAGAGTATTTGGCGCCAGGTGCTGGGTCAAGGATCCACATCACACTTCAAAATTTGCACCAAAAGCACATGAGGGTTTTATGCTTGGATATGGAAAGGATTCACACTCCTACAGAGTCTTCAACCTTTTTCACTATAAAGTGGTTGAAACAGTGGATGTGCGGTTTGATGAGACGAACGGCTCACAAAGAGAGCACCTGCCAAATGTGCTAGATGAAGTTCCATCCAGTGAATCAATCAAACTTATGGGAACTAGAGAAATCATACCGTCTGAAGCTCAGCCTGAAGAGGAACTTATCATCTCCGCACCTGATCAGCCTGAAGACAATGCTCAGCCTGAAGACAATCCCTCTAATGATGACAATGATCAGCAATAGCAAAATCTTTGTCTTGTACATCCTCGTGTTGCAAATGAAGTACAGATTGAGAGAATAATTGATAGCATCAATGCACCAGGTCCACTCACTCGTTCAAGGGCAACACAACTAGCTAATTTCTGTGGCCACTTCGCATTCATCTCAATATCTGAACCCAAGAAAGTTGAAGAAGCCTTCATGGAACCTGAATGGATTCAAGCTATGCAAGAAGAGCTTCAATAGTTTGAGCTGAATAATGTATGGGAACTGGTTAAGCGTCCTGATCCTCGCAAGCACAATATAATAGGCACCAAATGGATACATCACAACAAGCAAGATGAGCATGGTCAAGTTGTTAGAAACAAAGATCGTCTCGTTGCTCAAGGATACACTCAAGTTGAAGGGATTTACTTCGATGAAACATTTGCTCCTGTGGCTAGACTTGAAGCCATACGCATACTGCTGGCCTATGAAAATCATCATAACATACTTCTATATCAAATGGATGTGAAGAGCGCTTTTCTCAATGGCAAGATTGAAGAAGAAGTGTATGTTGCACAACCGCCTGGCTTTGAAGATCCAAAACATCCTGACATGGTGTACAAGCTCAACAAGGCACTGTATGGCCTCAAACAAGCCCCTCGGGCTTGGTATGACACACTCAAATACTTCCTGAAGAGCAAAGGCTTCAAACTTGGTTCCCTTGACCCCACTCTCTTCACGAAGACATATGATGGTGAACTGTTTGTGTGCCAAATATATGTGGATGACATTATCTTCGGCTGCACCAATCAGAAATACAGTGAAGAGTTTGGATATATGATGCAAGAGCAATATCAGATGTCCATGATGGGTGAGCTGAAGTTCTTCCTTGGTCTTCAAATACGTCAGCAACACAGCGGCATCTTCATATCTCAAGAGAAGTACCTCAAAGATTGCCTGAAGAAATTTGGTATGCAAGACTGCCAAGGCTTCATGACGCCAATGCCAGCCAAACATCATCTGGGTCCCGACGACAATGGTAAAGAGTTCGATCAAAAGGTATACCGCTTCATGATTGGTTCTTTACTTTATCTATGTGCATCTAGGCCAGATATTATGCTTAGTGTTTGCATATGTGCTCGATTCCAAGCGGCACCAAAGGAATCGCATCACTTAGCTGTGAAGCGAATTCTTCGATATTTGGCTTACACCCCAACACTAGGATTATGGTATCCAAAGGGTTCAGAGTTTGATCTGGTTGGATTCTCGGATGCTGATTATGCTGGTGACAAGGTGGATCGCAAGTCTACATCAGGCACATGTCATTTTTTGGGACGATCACTTGTATGTTGGTCTTCAAAGAAACAGAACTGTGTATCTCTCTCCACTGCTGAATCTGAATACATTGCTGCTGGATCTTGCCGAGCTCAGCTTTTGTGGATGAAGCAAACACTCAAAGACTATGGCATTCATCTGAAGCAAGTGCCACTCTACTGCGACAACGAAAGCGCCATCAAGATCGCCAACAACCCAGTTCAGCACTCGAAGACAAAACACATTGAAATTCGTCATCACTTTCTCAGAGATCATGTTGTGAAGGAAGATATTAATATCATACACGTCAACACTGAAGAGCAATTGGCAGATATCTTCACCAAGCCCTTGGATGAGAAGAGATTTTGCAAGTTACGGTGTGAGCTAAATATCTTAGAATCCTCAAATGTCCTGTGATCAGGCGCACATCCTAACACTTATGCATATTGATGACTTAGATGTGCAACACACAAAGTAAAGTATATCTTCAATCAATGAAGGCATACATTCTAAGTGTGAATACATTAATGTGGAATTTGACTTCGGAGCGCCACGATAATTGTGCGCCGTGTCTGCGTCTAATACTTCCTATACGGTGGGCAACGCCACCACCAAATTCTTCTGTTTGAAGTGTTTCACCCATGCGTTGCATTTGCTATGTCTTCACATTTGGTTTGTCTTCATTCTCAACATGTCTTCATGATTATCTTCATTATGTTGATTATATATATATACTAGTGTTCTGTCCTCTACAACATTCACTTATAGCTATGTCTTCTTGTTGAATCTTTTGAACTAAGTGAATGTGATCGGACCCTAACCTCTCTATGCTTTTTATCTCAAACTCTATCTCTCCAAATCATATGCATTCTCTTGAAACTATCAAATGTCTTCTCTGCGTCCTTGTCAGCAGAAGATACAGAGACAAACATTAAGTTCGCTTTCAATGCTAATTCCTTCACCTGAAACCTGGAGAAGTGGGAACGACCACCTGACAATCCAGGCGTGTGTGGGAACGTGGAACAACCTCCGATATGTTGCATGATGGCCACGTGTCCTTCAGATGTGAATCGCCAGGGGCACCTGTGTAATAATGCTGTGCCGTCCCTGTCCCTATAAATACACGCCTCACCACAGTCATTATCCTTTCTTCCACTCTCGCACAAACCCTAGCGCCACCGCTAGCCCTCGACGACGCCGGCGATGAAGCGCTTAGCTGTCGCGACCTCTCCGACGCCGTCTTCACGCCGGCCGCGGACATCGTCTTCTCCGCCGTCGCCGTAGGTGTCCTCCGTCGCCAAGTTAGGGCACGAACGATCGAACTGCTCGGCCTCCTCTTCCACTCCGTCTAGCAGTTCTTTGTGTGGTAAATAAAACTTCCTTTTTACGGCCCCTTTGATCCTATAGATTCATCACTTTCTACCACAAGCAGTTTCTGTTCACACAAGTTGGATCTATTTCATACTGCATCTCATAATATGTCTAGTATGTTCACTTATGCTTCACAAAGTAGTTAGATTCCTCACTTGTACTGATTCGTGGATTCGTACAAATCTGGAACCAACTCCTTATCTATGAGTGAATGTCTTCGCACGATGAGGTCAATGTCTTCTAAACTGATTTATCTTCAAAATCTTCTGAGAATGCATATGACCTCTTCCCCTTCCCTCGCACCTTAATGCTGTCACAGGTACATGTCCATGGGAGAATCCCTTGGTTCTCATAGTCTGCATTCATTTGCAGAATTCTTACAGCATCATATAAATTATCCCGAAGCCAGTTCCTGTTTGTCCAGCAAGCGAAAGCCTTTGAAGCCTTTGAACGTGTTGAAGCCATTCAGTTTAAAGTTCATGGCTGCAGAGAAATCAGTAAGGAAGGGTGGCAGCAAGCGTCGAGGTGAAACATCAAGAGATCTGCCCGATGACCTCTCAGAGCTGTACAAGACAGATCCAGAAGAGGATTACAATCAGCGCAAGACCCGAATCCAATGGATTCGAAGATATTGGGCAGAACAGTGGCTCAAGTACAGGTTTGTGACCAAGGAATATGCTGAGAAGAATGCCATCAAGCGACCATGGGGAGACATCCTATACAGAAATCTTCAACCCAGGTCCAGAGATGAAGCCATTGAACAAGGCTTCTATCCCTGCATGGTCCGTGGACCACAGCCTGCGGATGCTAACCCATCGTCATTGCTATGGTGTCGTGACGACAATCTGTTCAAGCGCAACTTCCAGTTTGCCCAGAATTCGGTGAAGCAGAACAAGAAGTCATTGGGACTAGACTTCAACCCTGGTCCCTCTGCTCCCCGTGCCGATGGCACCCGCGAAGCTGAACCCAATATTGTTGGGCCCTTCTACAACATGGAAGGTCTCATCACTCATATCATGGTTCAAGGGACAGCCGTGGATGAGCCTGCAGATGACGCTGAATCTGATGAAGCGCCTGCACCGCCGAAGCCAAAGAAACTGAAGCAGCCTAAAGCTTCAAAGCCTGCCTCAGCACCAAAAATCTCACGGGCGAAGCCACTGGCTACTGCACCTCCTGAAGACAGTGTGCAGTCTGAAGATTTGTCATGCATCTCCAAGCCCTCGAAAGTTAAGATGCCTTTGCAACGCACCAGCCAAGAACTGACTGTTGCTGCTATTCTGCGCAACGACGCTATTGATCCGTCCAGCGATGAAGATCTTGCAGATGACGCTCTTGAGCAACTGATCAAGAGCAAAGAAGAAGCAGAGATCTTCAATGATTTGCCTCTCTTTGACATGGCAATCATCCACAACTTCATTTATGAGTGGTTTGACACGCCCAACCTCAGTTTTGAAGATCTGCAACTTCCAATTGGCCTCAGTGTCGCCTTCCATGGCGCCATTGCTTCAGAGCTAGCTCTAGCTCAGCGCATCGTTGAACTGAAGCAAAAGATCGATTTTGAGAAAGCTCAGTTCAAGAAGCACATGGCCAAGCTCAGCGTGCAAGAGGTCAAAAATTTCAGGATCATGTTGCACGAGCTCAAAGCCTTTCTCAAGAAGCGTGAAGAAGCTCAAGGCTCTCGTGAGCGCATGAAGAGCCTGGCTGACAAGTGTGTGCAGGCCTACAATGAGGCTGAGAAGCGCAAGGCCCTTGGTCGTCCTGGCATCGATCCCAGGATGGCCGCAAAGAAGGAGAAGAAGCCAGCTGTGGCCGAACCCGGAGCACCAAGGCAGGAAGCACATCCCATTGTCTTCCCAGCCAGCATGACTGGCTCGAAGCCAAAGGTCAGGTCAACCGCTTCAGAATTGAAGAAGACGATGACTGCTGAGGCTGAAGCGAGAAAGAGGAAACATCCTGAAGCCTCTGCTGCTGCTCCCTCCAAGAAGAAGCGCAAGACCAAGAAGGATCGGGCTGCTACCACAGAGCCCTTAGTTGTTGAACCTATCTCCATGGTTCGCCCTGCAGCTGAACATCAAGAACGCCAACTGACTGTCCATGAGCCTGCTTCCACAGAGGCTCATGAAGCTGAAGACATTCCAGCAGCTGATCGCACCGCTGCTGAAGACATTGGTCACCATGACAATGTTGAAGATGATGTAGTTCTTCCTCAGATCGAGCACAACTTGGTATCATCGCCTGTGCTTACGCACAGCAAACTCATCAGCATTGGTCGTCCTCTGACGGCAATTGCTCAGGATGCATCATGGGCTGATCACCCACAACAACAAGTCACACCATCCCATCAAGAAGAAGAAGAAGACTTTGAGGCCCAGCCAACTCCGTCTCCAGAGGCGTCACCAGCCTTACGCAGGCTTCACAAAGGACCAAGGTCTCAAGTCCCTCTTTCGAGCGTTCCAGAAGGAGAAGTGCCCCACCAATCTGTTGCACGTCAAGTGTTTCCAGATGCCACTCCTACTGTGAATGTCTCCGAGTCTGAGGCTAAAGCTGCTGAAGACATTCCGGCTGCATCAGTCGACGACACACAAGAAGAAGAACGTGTCCCTACTCCCCCATTACTGAAGAAGTTGTTCTCGAGGAGAACGTGTCTGTGCCCGACCCTCCAGCTCATCAAGTGGAGGTTGAGAATCTTGAGGCTGCCACCACCAACACAAATGAAGCCAATGACGTTGTCATGGCTGAAGCAAATGTGGAGCCTGCACCAACCCATGTGCCAGAAGTCAGTGAAGCCAATGATGCTACTGCTCCTGTTCCTGCGCCTGCTGCTGGTCCTCAGTTTGACTATCACATTGAGCACATGCCTCAGGTACAGAAGCCAATGCCAAGGTTGCCCAGGTTTCCAGATCCTGCATCAGCATCCTGATCCTTTAATGTCAACGGCTTCAAAGCAGACAACACCTTCTTCAATAGCGCCAAGAACCCCTACTCAAGGGAAAGAATATCTTCTGATCGGTTCTGGAGCTATCCGCATCGAAGTTATTACTCATGCATTTTGTACAATCAAGGTCGCATTTTCCCTCATATGCGTCTTGACACTGAAGCCATAACTGGTCTGCCTTGCTTGGAAGAAGCTTTGGATTGCTTCAAAGAGTCTGGATTGTTGCCTTTCGTCACCGACCAAGAGCACTGGAACGAAGAGTTGCTGCTCCAATTCTATGCCACTCTTCACATTCGTGGCTACAACAGAGATCCGAAGACTTGGGTCCTTGAGTGGATGACCGGCAATGTTCATCACGAAGCCAAAGCCTTTGATATCATTGAGCTCACTGGTCTGCCCACTCCTGGAGATCTTTTTGAACCTGGTTGCCAGCTTCATAGTGTAGCTATGGAGAGCATCTTTCAAAAGCCTGAACCGAACATGAGTCAGATGCTTAGCATGATAAAGCCTTTGCCTCCAGATGCTGCATATCCTAAGGAGTTCTTTGTTAAAGACCTTGAGTATCTGCCACGCACTATCTATCACATTATCAGGCGAACTCTCTGGCCCATCAAAGGACATTCTCCACATGCAAAGCTGGAAGGTGCAATGAAGACTTTGGTCTTTTATATTCTTCACGGCAAATGCTTCAATGCACAAGACTTCTTCATCCGCCAACTTGCTGCATCAGGATCTGATCTTTTTGGCTTGAAGTTTTACGCTCCATGGATAATGCGGCTGATCAAACTATACTCAGCTGTCTCATATCAGCCCTCTGCTCGCAATCATCGGATCTTTCTGCCTGACGTTGATATGTCCGTTGAAGCCATCTATCCAGAGCCTGCCAAGGAGCCTCTTAGTCTTCAGAATATTGAGCATCAAAGTTTCTCTCAAAACATTGAAGGAGTTGAAGCAGTCACCCGTGTTTATCCTCTGACTGGTACTACACGTGCACCTCATCGTGCCCTCACTGAAGCCACTGAAAGCACTATTGTCCAACGGCCCAAGAAGCGATCTCGTGTTCTCAATGACCGAGAGCTTCTGGTTGCCCTTCATCAGAAACAGGATAGGCATCATGACTGGATGAAGCGCCAAATGCAAAGCCTCTTGGTGGATGTCAACCGCATTTTTTTCGCAATCTTGCCACCAAGAATGCCTTTGTTGCCCATGAAACCTGTCGGCGTACATGGAAAGGGCTGACGCTTATGTGTTTTGAAGATGATCTTCAAGAGGATGGCTTCTCTGAACATTTCAAGTTTGACTCCACACCTCCAAGAAGGACTGTACTGCGACGAACTCCGTCTCTTGAAGACTCTGAGTTCTCTTCCTCCGCGGCAACTGTGAATGCCAGAGTGATCGAGGACGAAGACGATGCCACTTCACCGCCCCCTACTTCAGCACGCATCGACACTGCCACGAGTTCGTCTGCACCACCGAACTACACCGACGACCTTGCTGCTTCACCTACTCCTCATGGGAACGAGTAGATGCTCTATGTCTTCAAACCTTTTTGGTCCTTACTGACAAAAGGGGGAGAAGCATATGAGTTTGATAGTCTTCAAGCGGGTCCATATGGGCGGTTGCTTTATATTTTGCTTAGTGTTTACAACTCTCGTTTTGATACATTTGGTTCTTTGAGTTGTAACACTTAAACTCGATGGTCGTCTGCTACTTATTTGCTATTCTGTGATGCGATGATAAATTTCGCATGTGCGACGATAAATTCCGCACTTAGATCATTTTGCAGACGTCCATTTTTCATTATGCATGTCATTATCTTCACATACTTTTCATGCATGATGAATTGTCATCATAAGTTGAAGAGGATCTCCACATGTACAACCTGCCATGTGCATTTGCATTCCAAAAGCAAATTACTTATATGCACATCTTCAGGGGGAGCCCTTGCAACTTATGAAGACAATTCCCTATCCTTTACATTTCACATATTATACTCCCCGTTGAAAACTTCAACTATTTTGTCATCAATCACCAAAAAGGGGGATATTGTAAGTGCATCTAGTGCCACCCCTAGTTGGTTTTGAGTATTAACGACAAACCTAGTTGAGGGACTAATGTGTTTGTAAGAATTGCAGGATAACACAGGTAGAAGTCCCTCATTGATTCGGTTTTCCTACCAGAGATGACCCCTAAAAATGTATGAAGACATTGAAGTCAAAGGTGGTATGTGAAGACATTCACATTGAAGACTATGACAAGAGAGGACATCGCGTGAAGACTATGGAGCGCGAAGACTTAGCAGTTTCGTCGTTCTGTGTTTTTCTTTGTTGAGTCATAGGAACCACCGTACTGTTAAGTGGGGTCCAAGAGAACCAGTCAGAATGACTGAAGTGATGCTTAACCAAAATCCTATGTCTTCGAGTGAAGACTATGAGAGCAAATCTTGTCCAGAGTTGGATAAGTCAACTTTGCTTGTAGCCCAAATAAAGTTGTCGTGTGTGTTTGAAATTTGACCGTTGGAACACGTGTCAGTTCCTTAGTGACCTAGGGTCATTTCGGACAAATCAGGTCGGGTTGCCTAGTGGCTATAAATAGCCCACCCCCTACAACCATAAACGGTTGGCTGCTCAGAGTTAAAGCACGGCTTTTGTCGTTTGAGAGCAACCCACCTCGAAGCCTTCGAGAGAGAATTCCTTGAGAGGATAAAGCCCTAACCCCCCAGAGCCAAAGAGTGTTAGGCATCACTTAAGTCTTCTTTTCTGTGTGATCTGAAGACTTATTACACTTGAGGACTGTGAATCCTCCAGCCGGTTAGGCGTCGCGTTCTGAGCATCCAAGAGTCATTGTGGATCGCCGGTGAACAAAGTCTGTGAAGGTTCGGAAGTCTACATTGAAGACTTACCAGAGTGATTGGGCGAGGACTGGGTGTCCTTAGCTCAAGGGGAATAAGGTGAAGACGAGGTCTTCTGAGTTGAATCTCAGCCTCCCCAACCAGACGTACAGTTGTCACAGCAACTGGAACTGGTCCAACAAATCATTGTCTTCAACGAGTCACTAGTTTCATCCTTCCCTTCCCTTTGCTTACTGTTGGTCCTTGTGAAGTCATTGTATGATTGCATTATTTTTTGTCTTCACTGAGTGACTACTTGTTCTGATTGGCTTCACAATATCTTCCTACCTGATCCTTACTGCCTAGCTGCTATTAGTCATCGTGCTTTCACTTCATTGAATACTTGACTATGTTTTGCCTAGTGTAGTCTACCTTCCGCTGCATGGTAATAGGTTTATTTCTATCGTTTGTCTTCGAAGCTTACATGTTTTGAAGACTTTCATAAAAATCGCCTATTCACCCCCCTCTAGTCGATCACTAGCACTTTCAGTCTCCCACTTGCACTAGGGTCAATAATCTAGATTACACGGTAATGATTCTAACACCCATGGAGCCTTGGTGCTGATCATGTTTTGCTCGCGGAAGAGGCTTAGTCAGCGGGTATGCAACATTCAGATCCGTATGTATCTTGCAAATTTATATGTCTCCCACTTGGACTAAATCCCGAATGGAATTGAAGCATCTCTTGATGTGCTTGGTTCTCTTGTGAAATCTGGATTCCTTTGCCAAGGCAATTGCACCAGTATTGTCACAAAAGATTTTCATTGGACCCGATGCACTAGGTATGACACCTAGATCGGATATGAACTCCTTCATCTAGACTCCTTCATTTGCTGCTTCCGAAGCAGCTATGTACTCCGCTTCACATGTAGATCCCGCCACGACGCTTTGTTTAGAACTGCACCAACTGACAGCTCCACCGTTTAATGTAAACACGTATCCGGTTTGCGATTTAGAATCGTCCGGATCAGTGTCAAAGCTTGCATCAACGTAACCATTTACGATGAGCTCTTTGTCACCTCCATATACGAGAAACATATCCTTAGTTCTTTTCTGGTACTTCATGATGTTCTTGACCGCTGTCCAGTGATCCACTCCTGGATTACTTTGGTACCTCCCTGCTAGACTTGTAGCAAGGCACACATCAGGACTGGTACACATCATTGCATACATGATAGAGCCTATGGCTGAAGCATAGGGAACATCTTTCATTTTTTCTCTATTGTCACACCCTAGCTAGTCATGCATTAGAGTGTTGCATCATGTTTACTCTTTCATCAGAAACTTGAAATGGGGATGACAGAACCCCCAGTCCCCTCTGAAACCAACTAGGGTTTACTAAAATAATTTTCAATGAACCTGAAATACCCTTCTAAAATGCCCATCATTTTTGTCTTGGTTCAGAACCTCTGCCAAAAGTGGTGCACATTTTCCTAGGCCATCTTAGGGTTTTTGAATTAATTCATAAATATTTGAATTTGGGCATTTAAAATTATATAAAATATTTAAATGCTCAAATACCTCCAAACTAAAATGTTTCATGTTGGAAATAATCCAACTATGGACCAGGAGTGATTTGGTGATTTTTGAAGTTGCCTAGGTATTTTATTAAATTCAACAAAGTTGCAGATATATTAAATAAAAACAGAAACAGAAAAAAAGGGGGAAAGCTTACCTGGCGCCTGCCCCCGGCCCACCTGCCGGCCCAGCCCAGCACCGCTCCAGCGAGCTGCTTGCCGGCCAGGCAAGCAGGCAGGTGCCCGACGGCGACCGCAGCGTGCGCCACGCACCTGCTCGCCGCCTCGCCGCTCCCCTCGCCCGGTGACGTCGTGGATCAGCCTCCCTCGCTCCCCCGAACCCCCCAGACACCCCCTCTCCTCTCCAGCTCCTCCCCCTCGCGCTCCCCCGCCATGGCCGACGCCACCATCGTCGTGCCTTCGTCGTAGCCGTGCTCCCCGCCGCCCGTGCGTCCTCTCACCGTGTC
>NC_041390.1:573361616-573370266 GCF_002162155.2 Triticum dicoccoides | reverse complement strand
CCACTAGCATGTGTAGGAGTTGTTTGAGCCATATGTATGTGTTGTTCCTACCTTGCCATGCCTGCTATGCTTAGAGTCGTGTCAGGTCTGGTTCATCTGGGTGATGGGCTAGAGTGAAATGTTTATGTCGGTAATGAGAGTGGTGTGGTGAACACGATTTGGTAAAGGTATCGATGAGAGGCCATGTAGGAGTACATGGTGGGTTGTTTCATTGAAGCCGACCTTAAGCACTGAGATCTGTATGTGTGATTTAAGAATCAGCTACTACCATGCATTGGGCCCGAAACCAATGGACCCTCTCGGCTTCTTATTCACCCTAGTTCTCCGTCCAGGAGTTGCAAGTAGTTTCTGGTGTTTGTAGCCTACTGGAGGCCGTGGACAGCGCTGACCGTAGGGGTGGGCTGTGATGCGGTAGGTACGTGGCACGGTGTACCGAATACCCGTTAGGTATCTCGGGAACCCTGTTCACATCGTTCGGGACCGTATGGGAAACCTCGGCCGGACTCCCTGCGGATGGAACCTGGATAGGCGATAAACCTGGACTGGAGGCTTAGGTGATTAGGTAGGTCGTGGCCGACACCCACGTTGGGCTTCCGCTTGAAGGTTGCCGAGTACATGTCGTGTAAACGACGGTAAGTGGTGAGAGCGTGTATGAAGAAGTACACCCCTGCAGGGTTAACATGATCTATTCGAATAGCCACGTCCGCGGTAAAGGACTACTTGGTTGCTTATACAGTTCATAGACAAGTAAATGGAAACTGTTAAAAGCCTCAAGATAAGTGTGAGTGCCGAGGATGGCTCTTCCATAGGAAAACGGAGGCGGATCCTCGGTAGTGTATTGAATTGGTGAGTAGTGGACTCGTGTGCGCAAAACCATTTCAAGTTGGAGTCTCGTAGGATAGTCTAGCCAAGAGTCAAAGCTGGCTTGCTGCAATAACTCCACCAACCCTTCTTGATACTAAGCATGTATGTAGGATCTGATGTAAGTCTTGCTGAGTACCTTTGTACTCATGTTGCTATAATTTACATTTTTACAGAAGACGCTACAACCCCTTCTGATGGGTTCTATGTAGACGTTGACATCAACGAGTAGGCTGAAAGACCCAGGTGGTGACCCTGAGCTTGTGAAGGACCTTGTAGTATAGCTAGGCTTCCCAAGCCTCTTTTATTTTACTAGTTGTCTGTACTCAGACAAGTTACTTCCGCTGCCGGTTTGTATGACTGTATGACTTGTATGTTGGGTCGTGAGACCCGTACCTTTGTGTATGTTATGTATGGCTCTCTGAGCCTTAAATAAAGTACTTGTGTCATAGAGTCATGTTGTGATGCTTCGTTGTATTTGCACATATCGAGCATATTGTGTGTATGATTGAAATGCTTGGTATGTGTGGGATCTGACTATCTAGTTGTTTATCTTTAGTAGCCTCTCTTACCGGGAAATGTCTCCTAGTGTTACCGCTGAGCCATGGTAGCTTGCTACTGCTCTGGAACACTTAGGCTGGCCGGCATGTGTCCTTCTTCGTTCCTGTGTCTGTCCCTTCGGGGAAATGTCACGCTTTGAGTACCGGAGTCCTGTTAGCCCGCTACAACCCGGTTTACCGGAGTCCTGCTAGCCCAGTGCTACAGCCCGGACCCACTTGCTGATGACCGACACGTTCGAAGCTGGGTCATGAATGCCTGTCCCTGTAAGCCTGTGCCACTTTGGGTTTACGACTAGTCATGTCAGCCCGGGCTCTTTATCATATGGATGCTAGCGACACTATCATATACGTGAGCCAAAAGGCGCAAACGGTCCCGGGCAAAGGTAAGGCGACACCCGTGAGGATACCGTGCGTGAGGCCGCAAAGTGATATGAGGTGTTACCGGCTAGATCGATGTGACATCGAGTCGGGGTCTTGACAGCGTTGGCATCAGAGCCGGACTGCCTGTAGGTTCTCCAAGCCAAACTGGTCGATGTTGAGTCTAGAAATTCTTTAGTTATATGTAGGGGAATTGTTTGTGGGATGGAACGTAAGGCTCTTTTTACTCCTTTATCTTATGACATTCTGATCTGAGTCAGTCCATTCTTCCACCAGGGGTTAAGGAATTAGGACCTATTCTCTCTATCAGGATCACGTGTTACTAATCAGTAGTACCTTATAAGTTTGATGGATACAAGCCTAGTTCAGTTCTACTACCACATTATGTTGTTAGAATGGATTCAGAACCTTGTTATGATGATGATGAGTGTGTGTGTAATCCTTTGTCAAATGTCTCAAAATCCTTCTTGAGCATTTACAGCTGTTATGCTACCGAAATTTTGCTAGAAATTCTAATGCCCTTGCATTATGATTGTGCTTTCAGATGGCCACTCGCGACCTCAATCAAGTGGTTCGCCTGACTCGATGCCTAGATGTACCCGGCCATACTGCCAAGTTGGTCAGGGTAATGACTGAGGCTGGATACCGCTGGTATCCTGAGTACACGGTCGAAGAGCAATTCCGAGACTTTAATCAAAGCCAGTATCTCTGCACTGTCAGGATATTTCCATCTTATCCTGGATCCACCGAGCCTCTTCACTGCTCTTATGGACTCGGGGTTACCATTGAGATGGCTGTGCAGGACGCCGCCTACTCTATGATGACCATTATGCGAGTCAGATCTGGTATATTTCGGGACTCTGATTTCCGGTATATGCCAGGATCACTTCCGGGAGCACAAGGGTATCTCCAGGCTATCTATGCTGACCCCACCCAGGAGGATTCACGGACTCGCACCACTGCCAAGATGCTCGAGGATAAGGACCGTGAAAATCGGGCCTTGAGGTTAGAGCTCTTCAATACCCGTGCTGACCACTGGGCCACTTTGACTCGGTTCGCACCGGCGGTGCAAGCTGGATATTCAGATATGCGCGATCTCTATCCTGTGAGATCCGCTCTGCCAGACGTGATGGTTTGGCGTGATGTAGGAGGCATCACCCCACCTCGCGGTCCCCGCAGGCCACCGTTTGTTGGTCCAAGGCCTCATCCTAGCCCCTATGGTCCACAAGCTCCGCGAGATCGTCTGTTTCCGGATGATCATGTTGAGCTCCCAAGCTATGGAGGTGACTTTTACGAGGACTACTACGGATCGGTCTGAGTTAGTGGTAGTATCACTAGTTCGCACTAGCTGTGTCGTCTATCGTCCCGCGTGACTCGTGGGATATGACCTAGTTTGTACTCCTTCCGGAGGTGTAGAAAAATAATGTATAGGAGCTTGGAATGCCTCCGATGAGATGTAATCCTCTTTTCACCGTAATAGTACTTGTTTGGTCTTGTACTAAACTCTGTATGGTGTGTATGACGATGGAATAAAAGAAGCAGTTCTGTTTTTACCATGTCATACGGATGATCATCTTGCATTTCGAGTTATTCCTTGCATTTTTATCCTATGTCGGAATTTTATCATCCTGACTAAATCATTGTCTTGTTTACCTAGGATGGTCAACACGCGCGCTAACCCTGCTTCTCAAGAGCAGGCCGAAGGCAGTGAAGCCAGGGATGTAAATCTGCCTCATCCTCCTTCACTAGCCGAGGTTATGATGGAAGCTGAGAGAAACAAGCGGGAGACCAACCGTTTGTTAGAGCGTATTGAACAGAACACGACACACCATCAGAGGACTAACGTGGTGTCACTCAGTGATTTTATCAAATTACATCCACCCACGTTCCACCACTCCGTCGAGCCTCTCGACGCTGATGACTGGCTTCGCAGTATCTCTCACAAACTGCGTTCCGCGCTGGTGGCGGAGGCTGACAAGGTCACCTTTGCTGCATATCATCTTGAAGGCCCCGCCAGTCTATGGTGGGAGAATTATGGAGCTATGCGCCCAGCGGGCCATGTCACTACTTGGGCTGAGTTCAGTGAGGCTTTCCGTGAACATCACATTCCGGAGGGTCTCATGGACCGTAAACGTGAAGAATTTTGCAGTTTCACCCAAGGCCGACTGTCTGTGGATGCTTACAGCAGGGAGTTTGGTAACCTCGCACGATATGCAACCGAGGAAGTTTCTACTGACGCCAAGAAGCAAGCAAGGTTCCATAAGGGCCTTAGTCCTGAGCTTCGCCGCGACCTCCGTCTGCATGAGTGCACATCTTTTCAGAAACTTGTCAACAAAGCCATCAGTGCTGAAACTGGTCAGACTGACTATGACGCAACACGCAAGCATGGCCGTGATATGGGTTCCTCATCCGGTGCTGGTCCTCAGAAGCGCCGCGTGTGGGTACCCAACACCGCCCTGCCACCCAGGTTCACACCGAGGCCATCCTTTCAGGCGCCTCGCCCTGTCCAACAGTCTGCACCGGCCAAGCCCTATGGGGGTCCATCTACCAATGTTCCTCCACGTACCAGTTCCGTGACTTGTTTCAAGTGTGGGGAATCTGGCCACTATATGCGTGAGTGTCCCCAGACCAACCCCAATCAATCTGCTAAAGCTGTTGGCCGTGGCAAGCCGACAGGAAAAATATTCCACGCCAAGCCGGTCACCGCTTCACGTGGCCATGTCAATTGTATTTCTGCCGAAGAAGCTCAAGAGGATCCCAACGTCGTTCTCGGTACGCTTCTTGTTAATTGCCACCCGGCATCTGTTCTTTTCGATACAGGAGCCTCTCATTCTTTTATATCTGAAAATTATGCTCGTTTGCATAACGTCGCATTCGGTGATATGCCAACCTCTATGGTAATTCAAACTCCGGGATCCAAATGGCAAACTTCTCGAGTAAGCCATGGAAATGAAATCCAAGTCGACAGACTTGTTTTCCTCGCGTCTTTGATAGCCCTTAAATCTTCAGATATTAATATCATTTTGGGTATGGACTGGATGTCGGCTCATCATGCCCAAATTGATTGCTTCTCTAGGACTGTTCAACTAACCCATCCTTCGGGGAAGATAGTCAATGTCTTGACCCGAATAGCCAAGCGACAATTATATTCTCTTAACGCCAGCCCTTTGCCAGACCTTGAGGACGTTCCGGTAGTCCGTGACTTCCCGGATGTCTTCCCAGAAGAATTGCCAGGTGTTCCACCTGACAGGGATGTTGAGTTCGTAATAGACCTCATTCCAGGAACCGTTCCGATTGCTAGAAGACCTTATAAGATGGCACCCCTAGAACTAGCCGAACTTAAGAAACAACTCGATGAGTCCTTGAAAAAGGGTTTCATCCGACCTAGCTCTTCTCCGTGGGCTTGCCCCGTCCTATTCGTCAAGAAGAAGGATGGTACGGACCGGATGGTTGTAGATTACCGACCTGTCAATTTGGTCACAATCAAGAACAAATATCCGCTTCCCAGGATCAACGACCTGTATGATCAGCTCGCTGGATCCTCAGTCTTCTCCAAGATGGATTTGAGGTTGGGCTACCATCAAATCAAAATCAGAAACGGGGACATTCCTAAAACGGCCTTTGTTACTCGTTATGGCCAATACGAGTACACCGTCATGTCCTTCGGATTAACCAAAGCTCCAGCCACCTTTTCTCGGTTAATGAACTCAATCTTCATGGAGTATTTGGATAAATTCGTCGTGGTTTACCTCGATGATATACTCATCTACTCCAAGAACGAGGAAGAACATGCCGAACATCTAAGGCTAGTGTTGCAGAAACTTCGAGAGCATCGCCTTTATGCCAAATTTTCTAAATGTGAATTCTGGTTGTCAGAAGTGACCTATTTGGGTCATGTAATATCTGGTAAAGGTATTGCTGTTAACCCTGAGCGAGTTCAAGCCGTCCTTAATTGGACTCCACCTGAATCGGTCAAGCAAGTTCGGAGTTTTCTGGGCTTAGCGAGCTATTGTCGTCGCTTTGTCGAGAACTTCTCCAAAGTTGCCAAACCTCTAACCGAACTCCTCAAGAAAGATAAGAAGTTCGAGTGGACTCCACAATGTGAGCACAGCTTTCAGGAACTGAAAAGACGCCTGACCTCTGCTCCCGTACTGGTACCGCCAGACTTCTCCAAGGACTTTGTTATCTACTGCGACGCCTCGCGACAAGGACTAGGTTGCATTCTCATGCAAGATCGACACGTAATTGCCTACGCTTCACGGCAATTGCACCCACATGAGGAGAATTATCCCACTCATGATCTAGAGGTTGCAGCCGTAGTCTATGCACTTAAAACCTGGCGACATTACCTCCTCGGTAACCGTTGCGAAATATTCACTGATCACCAAAGCCTGAAGTACATTTTCACCCAACCGGATCTAAATCTCAGGCAAAGACGTTGGGTTGAATTGATCACAGACTTCGACTTAGGAATAACCTACACCCCAGGGAAAGCCAACGTCATGGCTGATGCGCTAAGTCGTAAATCTTATTGTAACAATCTGATGCTACAACAAAGTCAACCGCTTCTCCATGAGGAATTTCGGAAGCTTAACCTTCACATTGTATCTCAAGGTTTTCTTTCCACCTTGGTGGCAAAACCTACCCTTACGGATCAGATTATCAAAGCACAGAAGGTAGATCCGGGAATCTCCCGCATCAAGAGAAACATTCAGAAAGGAATTGCGAATTGCTTCTCCATTAACGATCAAGGGGTCGTATACTTCGGAAATCGACTAGTAGTTCCCAAAGTGCGAAACCTGAGGCGATTGATCCTTAAGGAAGCTCATGAATCTCCTCTCACCATTCATCCCGGTAGCACTAAGATGTATCAGGACCTACGCCAGAGGTTCTGGTGGACTAGGATGAAGAGAGAAATTGCTCAGTATATTGCTAATTGCGACGTCTGTCGTCGTGTAAAAGCAGAGCATCAACGGCCTGCTGGCACCCTTCAACCCCTAGCTATTCCTGAATGGAAATGGAATAAAATTGGTATGGATTTCATTACCGGTTTTCCCAGGACCAAGAGAGGGAATAATGCTATTTTCGTCGTGGTCGATCGTCTTTCCAAAGTAGCCCATTTCTTACCTGTTCGTGAGAGTATAACCTCTAGTCAGCTGGCAGACTTATACATCTCCCGAATAGTGTCTCTCCATGGTGTTCCTTTGGAAATTAACTCGGATCGAGGAAGTCTTTTCACCTCTCGATTTTGGGAAAGTTTCCAAAATGCTATGGGAACCCGTCTCTCCTTTAGCACCGCCTTCCACCCTCAGTCGAGCGGTCAAGTGGAACGCGTCAACCAGATTCTAGAAGACATGCTTCGAGCCTCTGTTATCTCATTCGGAATGGATTGGGAGAAGTGCCTTCCATTTGCCGAATTCGCTTATAACAACAGCTATCAATCTAGCTTGGGTAAAGCCCCTTTTGAAGTTCTCTATGGACGACGGTGTCGAACACCCCTTAACTGGTCAGAGACCGGGGAAAGACAATTCTTTGGCCCGGATATGATTCAGGAAGCAGAAGAACAAGTTCGTATCGTTCGTGAAAAGTTGAAAACAGCTCAATCTCGTCAAAAGAGTCAATATGACCGAAAGCATAAGGCTATGACTTTCGAGGTTGACGAGAAGGCTTATCTTCGGGTCACCCCTCTGAAGGGAACCCATCGTTTCGGTATCAAAGGCAAATTGGCTCCTCGTTACATTGGACCTTTTCGCATTCTCGCCAAACGAGGAGAAGTTGCCTACCAGCTGGAACTACCTCCGCATCTCTCCAGAGTCCATGATGTCTTCCACGTTTCTCAACTCAGGCGTTGCTTCTCGGATCCTATCCGTGGAGTGGACTACGAAACGCTTGATCTCCAAGATAATCTTACTTATCGAGAGTACCCCATTCGCATCCTCGATCAGGCCGAACGTACCACTCGACGTCATAATATCAAGTTTCTCAAGGTTCAATGGTCGCACCATTCTGAGGATGAAGCAACTTGGGAAAGGGAGGATCGTCTTCGACTCGAGTACCCCGCCTTCTTCCCGGAGGAACCCAAATCTCGGGACGAGATTCTTTTGAGTGGGGGTGAGTTGTCACACCCTAGCTAGTCATGCATTAGAGTGTTGCATCATGTTTACTCTTTCATCAGAAACTTGAAATGGGGATGACAGAACCCCCAGTCCCCTCTGAAACCAACTAGGGTTTACTAAAATAATTTTCAATGAACCTGAAATGCCCTTCTAAAATGCCCATCATTTTTGTCTTGGTTCAGAACCTCTGCCAAAAGTGGTGCACATTTTCCTAGGCCATCTTAGGGTTTTTGAATTAATTCATAAATATTTGAATTTGGGCAATTAAAATTATATAAAATATTTAAATGCTCAAATACCTCCAAACTAAAATGTTTCATGTTGGAAATAATCCAACTATGGACCAGGAGTGATTTGGTGATTTTTGAAGTTGCCTAGGTATTTTATTAAATTCAACAAAGTTGCAGATATATTAAATAAAAACAGAAACAGAAAAAAAGGGGGAAAGCTTACCTGGCGCCTGCCCCCGGCCCACCTGCCGGCCCAGCCCAGCACCGCTCCAGCGAGCTGCTTGCCGGCCAGGCAGGCAGGCAGGTGCCCGACGGCGACCGCAGCGTGCGCCACGCACCTGCTCGCCGCCTCGCCGCTCCCCTCGCCCGGTGACGTCGTGGATCAGCCTCCCTCGCTCCCCTGAACCCCCCAGACACCCCCTCTCCTCTCCAGCTCCTCCCCCTCGCGCTCCCCCGCCATGGCCGACGCCACCATCGCCGTGCCTTCATCGTAGCCGTGCTCCCC
>NC_041390.1:573338999-573360189 GCF_002162155.2 Triticum dicoccoides | reverse complement strand
TGCCTGCTATGCTTAGAGTCGTGTCAGGTCTGGTTCATCTAGGTGATGGGCTAGAGTGAAATGTTTATGTCGGTAATGAGAGTGGTGTGGTGAACACGATTTGGTAAAGGTATCGATGAGAGGCCATGTAGGAGTACATGGTGGGTTGTTTCATTGAAGCCGACCTTAAGCACTGAGATCTGTATGTGTGATTTAAGAATCAGCTACTACCATGCATTGGGCCCGAAACCAATGGACCCTCTCGGCTTCTTATTCACCCTAGTTCTCCGTCCAGGAGTTGCAAGTAGTTTCTGGTGTTTGTAGCCTACTGGAGGCCGTGGACAGCGCTGACCGTAGGGGTGGGCTGTGATGCGGTAGGTACGTGGCACGGTGTACCGAATACCCGTTAGGTATCTCGGGAACCTTGTTCACATCGTTCGGGGCCGTATGGGAAACCTCGGCCGGACTCCCTGCGGATGGAACCTGGATAGGCGATAAACCTGGACTGGAGGCTTAGGTGATTAGGTAGGTCGTGGCCGACACCCACGTTGGGCTTCCGCTTGAAGGTTGCCGAGTACATGTCGTGTAAACGACGGTAAGTGGTGAGAGCGTGTATGAAGAAGTACACCCCTGCAGGGTTAACATGATCTATTCGAATAGCCGCGTCCGCGGTAAAGGACTACTTGGTTGCTTATACAGTTCATAGACAAGTAAATGGAAACTGTTAAAAGCCTCAAGATAAGTGTGAGTGCCGAGGATGGCTCTTCCGTAGGAAAACGGAGGCGGATCCTCGGTAGTGTATTGAATTGGTGAGTAGTGGACTCGTGTGCGCAAAACCATTTCAAGTTGGAGTCTCGTAGGATAGTCTAGCCAAGAGTCAAAGCTGGCTTGCTGCAATAACTCCACCAACCCTTCTTGATACTAAGCATGTATGTAGGATCTGATGTAAGTCTTGCTGAGTACCTTTGTACTCATGTTGCTATAATTTACATTTTTACAGAAGACGCTACAACCCCTTCTGATGGGTTCTATGTAGACGTTGACATCAACGAGTAGGCTGAAAGACCCAGGTGGTGACCCTGAGCTTGTGAAGGACCTTGTAGTATAGCTAGGCTTCCCAAGCCTCTTTTATTTTACTAGTTGTCTGTACTCAGACAAGTTACTTCCGCTGCCAGTTTGTATGACTGTATGACTTGTATGTTGGGTCGTGAGACCCGTACCTTTGTGTATGTTATGTATGGCTCTCTGAGCCTTAAATAAAGTACTTGTGTCATAGAGTCATGTTGTGATGCTTCGTTGTATTTGCACATATCGAGCATATTGTGTGTATGATTGAAATGCTTGGTATGTGTGGGATCTGACTATCTAGTTGTTTATCTTTAGTAGCCTCTCTTACCGGGAAATGTATCCTAGTGTTACCGCTGAGCCATGGTAGCTTGCTACTGCTCTGGAACACTTAGGCTGGCCGGCATGTGTCCTTCTTCGTTCCTGTGTCTGTCCCTTCGGGGAAATGTCACGCTTTGAGTACCGGAGTCCTGTTAGCCCGCTACAGCCCGGTTTACCGGAGTCCTGCTAGCCCAGTGCTACAGCCCGGACCCACTTGCTGATGACCGACACGTTCGAAGCTGGGTCATGATTGCCTGTCCCTGTAAGTCTGTGCCACTTTGGGTTTACGACTAGTCATGTCAGCCCGGGCTCTTTATCATATGGATGCTAGCGACACTATCATATACGTGAGCCAAAAGGCGCAAACGGTCCCGGGCAAAGGTAAGGCGACACCCGTGAGGATACCGTGCGTGAGGCCGCAAAGTGATATGAGGTGTTACCGGCTAGATCGATGTGACATCGAGTTGGGGTCCTGACATCTATCTTCTGCAGTGGTCAGACATTGAGTCTTACCCAACTTCACACCTTGTAACACAGGCAAGAACCCTTTCTTTGCTTGATCCATTTTGAATTTCTTCAAAACTTTGTCAAGGTATGTGCTTTGTGAAAGTCCAATTAAGCATATTGATCTATCTCTATAGATCTTAATGCCCAATATGTAAGCCGCTTCACGGAGGTCTTTCATTGAAAAACTCTTATTCAAGTATCCCTTTATGCTATCCAGAAATTCTATATTATTTCCAATCAATAATATGTCATCCACATATAATATCAGAAATGCTAGAGAGCTCCCACTCACTTTCTTGTAAATACAGGCTTCTCCAAAAGTCTGTATAAAACCAAATGCTTTGATCACACTATCAAAGCGTTTATACCAACTCCGAGAGGCCTGCACCAGTCCATAAATGGATCGCTGGAGCTTGCACACTTTGTTAGCTCCCTTTGGATCGACAAAACCTTCTGGTTGCATCATATACAACTCTTCTTCCAGAAATCCATTCAGGAGTGCAATTTTGACATCCATTTGCCAAACTTCATAATCATAAAATGCGGCAATTGCTAACATGATTCGGACAGACTTAAGCATCACTACGGGTGAGAAGGTCTCATCGTAGTCAATCCCTTGAACTTGTCGAAAACCTTTCGCAACAAGTCGAGCTTTATAGACGGTAACATTACCGTCAGCGTCAGTCTTCTTCTTGAAGATCCATTTATTCTCAATTGCTTTCCGATCAACGGGCAAGTCAACGGAAGTCCACACTTTGTTCTCATACATGGATCCCATCTCAGATTTCATGGCTTCTAGCCATTTTGCGGAATCTGGGCTCACCATCGCTTCTTCATAGTTCGTAGGTTCATCATGATCTAGTAGCATGACTTCCAGAAGAGGATTACCGTTCCACTCTAGTGCGGATCTTACTCTGGTTGATCTACGAGGTTCGGTAGTAACTTGATCTGAAGTTGCATGATCATTATCATTAGCTTCCTCACTAATTGGCGTAGGTGTTAGAGAAACCGATTTCTGTGATGTACTACTTTCCAATAAGGGAGCATGTATAGATACCTCATCAAGTTCTACTTTTCTCCCACTCACTTCTTTCGAGAGAAACTCCTTCTCTAGAAAAACTCCAAATTTAGCAACAAAAGTCTTGCCTTCGGATCTGTGATAGAAGGTATACCCAACAGTCTCCTTTGGGTATCCTATGAAGACACATTTCTCCGATTTGGATTCGAGCTTATCAGGTTGAAGCTTTTTCACATAAGCATCGCAGCCCCAAACTTTCAGAAATGACAACTTTGGTTTCTTGCCAAACCACAGTTCGTAAGGCGTCGTCTCAACGGATTTTGTTGGTGTCCTATTTAACGTGAATGCAGCCGTCTCTAAAGCATAACCCCAAAACTATAGCGGTAAATCAGTAAGAGACATCATAGATCGCATCATATCTAATAAAGTACGATTAAGACATTTGGACACACCATTACGCTGTGGTGTTTCGGGTGGCGTGAGTTGCGAAACTATTCTGCATTGTTTCAAATGTAGACCAAACTCGTAACTCAAATATTCTCCTCCATGATCAGATCATAGAAACTTTATTTTCTTGTTACGATGATTTTCAACTTCACTCTGAAATTCTTTGAACTTTTCAAATGTTTCAGACTTATGTTTCATTAAGTAGATATACCCATATCTGCTTAAATCATCTGTGAAGGTGAGAAAATAACGATATCCGCCACGAGCCTCAACATTCATTGGACCACATACATCTGTATGTATGATTTCCAACAAATCTGTTACTCTCTCCATAGTACCGGAGAACGGCGTTTTAGTCATCTTACCCATGAGGCACAGTTCGCAAGTACCAAGTGATTCATAATCAAGTGGTTCCAAAAGTCCATTAGTATGGAGTTGATTCATGCGCTTTACACCGATATGACCTAAACGGCTGTAAGGGCATATTTATCCCTAAGTGTTTTGGTGATTGATGACAACGCATTTGTGGACTAATCGTGTGCCTTGAGTATTCCAGACACTTCATTGCTACGCGCAAGACGATTGGGTGCCCCTCGAAGACTGATGAAGACGGCATCTTTTCTACGTTTCTTTTTGGTGGATTTGAGTCGTAGGAAAGCCGTACAATTAAGAGGGGGTCCGTGTTGGAAAGGTTTGGGTGGAATCATCACGTACACGTCTCCTTCTTGTCTCCTTCTTGTCCCCTCCTTTTTCCTTGGAGCTTCCTCCGTTTTCTTGCCTCCCTTGTCTGGCTACTGTGGTTGGTTGCGATAGTACTGCTCCCAGGAAAACGGTAGTACCGTAGGCATCCGCGGTAGTACCGCGCGGTGGCGCGGTAGTACCGCAGGTGCCCACGGTACTACCGCTCCCCTAGAGCCGCACTACCGCTGCCCACCAGGCTAGTGCCGCCCCTTTGCGGTAGTAGGGGTGGATGTAATTTTTTACGTCCGCACCTGCCGCGGTAGTACCGTTTTCGCCGAGCGGTAGTACCGCACTATGCAGTCAGGCAGTAGTACCGCCCCTCGGCAGTACTACTGTGTTGGGTTTTTGCTACTTCTGTTTCTTTGCGGAAGTAGGCACGGAAGTTCCCTTCCCCCTGGCTGGGGTTTTTTCCCTTGCGGTAGTACCGCATGGGGGGCGCGGTAGTACCGCGTGTGCGGAAGTACCGCCCCCAGCTCCCGCGCGTCTGTTTATCTTTACTGTCGCTGGGGTTGCGGCAGTACCGTGGGTCGGTATGGTAGTACCGCACAGCCGTGCGGTAGTACCGCTTGGTTGCAAGCAGTAGTATCGCGCGGCCTTGCGGTAGTAGCGCTGGCCAGGCACGGTAGTACCGCTGGCCGCGGGCTGGTTGGTGGGTAACGGTTGGATCCTTTTCCCACACTATATAAGGGGTCCCCTTCTTCCCCGTTGACTTACCTCTTCCACCCCCAAGCTCCATTATTGCTCTAAGCTCCATTTTCGCCCGATCTCACTCCCTAGCCGACCAAACTTGTTGATTTGCTCGGGAGTGGTTGAGAAGGCCTCGATCTACACTTCCACCAAGAGATATTTGATTCCCCCCACTAATCCCTTGCGGATCTTGTTACTCTTGGGTGTTTGAGCATCCTAGACGGTTGAGGTCACCGCAAAGCCATAGTCCATTGTGGTGAAGCTTCGTGGTGTCGTTGGGAGCCTCCAATTGAGTTGTGGAGATTGCCCCAACCTAGTTTGTAAAGGTTCGGTCGCTGCCTCCAAGGGCACCAATAGTGGAATCACGGCATCTCGCATTGTGTGAGGGCGTGAGGAGAATACGGTGGACCTAGTGGCTTCTTGGGGAGCATTGTGCCTCCACACCGCTCCAACGGAGACGTACTTCCTCTCAAAGGGAAGGAACTTCGGCAACACATCCTCGTCTCCACCGTCTCCACTCTTGGTTATCTCGTGCCTTTACTTGTGCAAGCTTATTTGTTTCACATATATTGCTTGCTTGTGTTCCTATCCTTGTTGCATCATATAGGTTGCTCACCTAGCTGCATATCTAGACAACCTACTTTGATGCAAAGTTTAAATTGTTAAAGAAAAGCTAAAAATTGTTAGTTGCCTATTCACCCCCCCCCCCTCTAGTCAACCATATCGATCCTTTTAATTGGTATCAGAACCTTGTCTCTTTATTAAGGACTTTACCGTCCAAAGAGTATGGTTGATACCGTAGACGGTGTGGAGGAACACTCCGGTGTGAATCCGACCTCGTCTACGGGCAATGGGGGAACCTCGGTCTCTCGTGAGGAGTTCAATGTGGCCTTGGAGACATTGAAAACCTCCATGATGACCGAAGTGGAAAGCATGTTTACTAAATTTCTTGAGGGGCTTAAACTATCCACCGCACCATTGAAAGTGGGTGACCCCGCCGACAAGGTGACGGATGCTATCCCCGACAAGGGGGAAGCTAGTAGTGAAAAGGCTCCTTCTTCTAGTGCTCAGAATGGCACCGGCATCTTTGCCCATGTGGAACCACCACTTGTTTATGGTGGACCGGTTCCTTCCACTCATTTGAATCATGCCGGTCCTCCCCTAAGATTGTGAAAAATGAGGACTTTGATTCTTGGGTTTACCGCTTTAAACGTCATTTAAATCATGTGAACACTAACCTTTGGAGAATCATTGAAGCAGGTTTCTATCCGCATGATCCAAGCAACTTCACTCCTCGAGAAGCTGCGGACAATCAATTCAATGAGAATGCTCTCTTCATCATTCAAGATGCAATTCCACCCGAAGACCTACCTCATCTTTGTCTCTTTGCCTTGGCCAAAGATGCATGGCATTGTGTTGTCTCTCTCTACCGGGTAAGCACAAGCATTCAACGTTCCAACTATGAAGTGGTACAAGATGAGGCCGATGAGTTTGCAATGAAAGAAGATGAAGAACCTCGTGAGCTTTATCGGAGAGTAACCAAACTTGCGGTCTCACTACGAGATCACGGGAGCAAGGACACGGATGACAATTGGATCAAGCGCAAATTCCTCAAGGCAATGATACCCTATCACAAGGCCATGTCCTCTGTCATTCGTCAAAGACCGGACTTCCACACTTTGACCTCAAGCGAAGTGTTGGATGAGTTTGTGGCCATGAATATTTTGTACAAGACCACCGACAATGTGGTGCTTCGTTCTCAAAGGGCAAAGAAGCCTAACCTTGCATTGAAGGCCAAGCTCACCATTGAAGAAGAAGAAGAGGAAGAAGAGGAGAGCAACCCCGAAGATACGAAGTATGTGTATCATGAACACATGGCACTTGCTTCAAGGCAATTTTGGAGCAAGAAAAACTTGAGGCCAAACTTTAGCAAAAACAACTCAAGTGGCATGAAGAGCAAGCAACGTGTAAGGACTTGCTACAATTGCGGCAACGTGAGTCATTTTGTTGCGGAATGCCCGTATGAGAAGAGGGAAGACAATGGTGGCAAGCTCATCCGAAAGGACAAGGCCAAGTCGTTCCCTAACAAGAGCAACTTCACCAAGAAGACTCCTCCCAAGGCATTGGTGGTACAAGAAGAGTACAATGAGGATGATGACGATGATGAAAGTGATGAGTCGGTTGCCATGGCCTCCGTTGCCATGGACTCCACAGGTGTCTCTCTTCGACTCACCCAATGAGAGCATCACTGCCAAGTGCCTCATGGCTAAAGCCACCAACAAGGTAACCTCCAACATCAAAACTACCATCATTAATCATCCTTCTCCGACGGATAGCATTAATGAACTTGAGGAAGATAATGTGGAGGCTAGTGAGTTTGATGCCTTTATGGGAAAACTCAAGGGAAAATCCAAGAAGCACTTTGTTGCTCTCTTGGAACAACTTGGTGAAGCCAATGACATGATCGAGGCTCACGAAAACACCATCACTAAGATGGAAGGGCATAGTCGTGACTATGCCGATGAGATTTCGAATCTTTCAAATGCTCTTGAGGAAGAGTGTGGCCTTCGTTTGGCTCTTGAGGAGTCACACAACGTTGATCATGCTAAGTTAAAGAAAGATTATGATCATGTCCTCATTGTTTCTCATGTGCTAAACTCCGAGATGGCCGAACTTGAGGTTGATTTTGCTAGACTCAAAGAGGAGTTTGATCTACTTGAAAAGGCTCACAAGGTCTTGAAGGGTGCTCGTGCTAGCCTCAAAGAGTCTCATGATCAACTTCAAGTAAAGCTAACCAAGGAAAAAGCCACTTTCCCTCATATGATGTTAATTGATAATGCAAATGCTACTAACCCGTGTTGTGAGCATGTGCATCTCGTTGAGGAGAACGCTAAGCTAAAGGGGCAACTTGAGAGAGGTCTTGCGACTTGCATACAAGGCAAGAAGAACCTCAACGATCTCTTGATCAACCAAAAGGGAGTTGTGGCCAAGGAAGGGGTTGGGTACGTGCCCGACTCCAAGAACAAGAAGAAGAATGACAAGATCAAATGACCTCCTCCTCTCATGCAAACCTTTGTGAAGGAGGGAGAGAGTGCCTCCGAGGAGAAGAAGAAGAACATTGCAAAGGGCGGCAATGTCAAGAAGGGCAATGCCACCCCTCCCAACAAAGACGGCGATTTTAATCCTTCTTATGTGTTATGTCGTGCTAGTGATGGGCATGTTTATGCCAAATTTGTTGGTTCTCTTCATGAATACATTGAATGGTCTATTTGGGTTCCAAAGACCCTTGTTACTAACATCAAAGGACCATTACAAAATGGGTACCTAAAACCAGGCATTGATCTCTTGTAGGTGTTTGCTTCTGGTGGGGGATCATGGTTGCTCGATAGCGGAGCCACAAATCATATGACCGGAAGCAAGGAATTGGTTGTGGACGTGCACAAGGTTCCATCTATGCCCACCAATGTCGAGTGGGGTGACGCCTCATCTTCTAAGGTATTGGGACTTGGCAAGGTGGTCATCTCTCATGATCTCACGATCGAGAAGGTCATGCTTGTTGAGTCCCTTGCATACAATTTACTTTCCGTTCGTCAACTTGCAATCATGGGCTTTGCTACTTTCTTTGATATCGATACCGTGGCCCTCTTGTGGAGCAAGACTCTTAAAGTAGCCTTTGTTGGGCATGTCGAGAATGGTCTATATGTGATTAACTTTTCGGAGCGACCCACTAACACCACGACGTGCCTAATGGCTAAAGTTGATGTGGGATGGCTTTGGCATCGCCGTTTAGCCCACGTCAATATGAGATCTTTGCAAAGTCTCCTCAAGGAGGACCATGTTCGTGGACTAATGAATGTTAGTTTTGCTAAAGATCGTGCTTGCAGTGCTTGTATCGAAGGAAAGCTACATAAGAAGGCTCACCCTCCCACGACTATCATTTATTCAAAGAGGCCTTTCGAGCTCCTTCACATGGATCTCTTTGGGCCTCCATCCTTCGATAGTCTTGGAGGTAGGAAGTATTTCTTGGTGATTGTGGATGACTACTCAAGGTACACATGGGTGTATTTCTTCAAGAGGAAGAACGAGACCCAACAAACCGTCATTGACTTTGCAAATGAAGCACAACGTCAATACAATGCAAAGATCTTGACAATAAGAAGTGACAACGGCACCGAGTTCAAGAACTACACCTTGGATGAGTTTCTTAGTGATGAGGGGATCAAGCATCAATATTCCGCACCTTACACCCCTCAACAAAACGGTGTTGCAGAGAGGAAGAACCAGACGTTGATGGATGCGGCAAGGACCATGATGGCGGAGTTCAAGTCTCCGTACAACTTTTGGGCCGAAGCCATCAACACTGTGTGTCATGCATCCAATCGGCTCTACCTCCGCAAGGGCTTGAACAAGACTCCATATGAGATACTCACTGGTAACAAGCCCAACCTCAAGTACTTCCGGGTGTTCGGGTGTAAGTGTTTCATTCACAAGAAAGGTGTTCGGTTGTCTAAATTTGAGGCTAGAGCTTATGAGGGCATATTTGTTGGTTATGCTACAAACTCTCATGCTTACCGTGTCCTCAATAAATCCATGGGACTTATTGAGGAGATGTGTAACGTGGAGTTTGATGAGAATAACGGCTCCAAAGTGGAGCAAAGTGGCACTTGTGATGTAGGTGATGAAATTCCTCCCCAAGCCATAAGAAGAATGGGTGTTGGCTTTATCCTACCCATTGAGGAACCCCTTGTGGCCGAAGGAGAAGGACAAAGCTCCACTCAAGCGGAGCCATCACCAACCCAAGGCCCACACGCTTCTGAAGAACAACATGAAGGCCCTCATCCTCAAGAACATGACCAAGGGCAAGATCACGCTCAAGACGATGCTGACACATCTAGTGATGCCCAAGGTCAAGTTCTCTCTTCCGAGCAAGTTCAAGAACAATAACAAGCTCAAGACGACACTCAAGATGATCAAGTGACCACTCCTCGTCTCACCCCCGAGGAGGAATTAGAGCGTTGTGCCGCCAAGGTTGCTTCCAAGATCTCCACCAAGGATAATCTCATGACGAATGTGCTTTGAAGCTTACAAAGGGGGTAAGCACTCATAGAAAATTAGCAAATTATTGTGAGCATCACACGTTTGTCTCTTGTGTGGAACCCCACAAGGTCTATGAGGTGCTAGAAGATCCGGATTGGCTCAATGCCATGCATGAAGAACTCAACAACTTCGAGCGCAACAAAGTGTGGAGATTGGTGCCAAGACCGACGGGGAACCACAATGTCATCGGAACCAAGTGGATATTTAAGAACAAGCAAGATGCACATGGGATTATCATTCACAACAAGGCTCGTTTGGTAGCACAAGGCTACTCCCAAGTCGAGGGTATCGACTACGAGGAAACCTTTGCTCCCGTTGCTCGTCTTGAATCTATTCGCATGTTGATTGCCTATGCTTCTCATCATAACTTTAAGTTACAACAAATGGATGTGAAGAGTGCTTTTCTTAATGGTCCCATTAATGAATTGGTTTATGTCAAGCAACCCCCCGGGTTCGAGGATCCCTACTTTCCCGATCATGTGTATCAACTCGATAAGGCACTCTATGGCCTTAAACAAGCCCCACGTGCGTGGTATGACCACCTTACTGAGTTGTTGCAAGACCGTGGTTTCGAAATTGGGCTAATCGACCCCACTCTTTTTACTAAGAAGGTCAAAGGGGAGTTGTTTGTGTGCCAATTATATGTTGATGATATTATCTTTGGTTCCCCTAACAAAGCTTTCAATGAGGAATTTGCCGCTCTCATGACCTCAAAGTTCGAGATGTCTTCCATGGGAGAGTTCAAGTTCTTTCTAGGGTTTGAAGTGAAGCAAAGAAGAGAAGGAACCTTCATCAATCAAGCCAAATATACTCAAGACATGCTCAAAAGATTCAAGCTAAGTGATGTCAAGTCGGCTTCCACTCCCATGCCCACCAAGTGCCAACTTGATATAGATCCCAATGGTAAAGCGGTGGATCAATAGGTATATCGCTCCATGATAGGTTCCTTGCTTTACCTTTGTGCATCTAGACCGGATATCATGTTGAGTGTGGGAATTTGTGCATGTTTTCAAGCCGCACCTAAGGAAAGTCACTATGTGGTGGTCAAACGAATCTTTCGATATTTGGCTCATACCCCAAACTTTGGCCTATGGTACCCAAGAGGAGCAAACTTCAAGCTTGTAGGGTATTCGGATTCCGATTGGGCGGGAGACAAAGTGGATAGGAAGTCCACTTCCGGAGGGTGCCAATTTCTTGGTTGCTCTTTGGTAAGTTGGTCTTCCAAAAAGCAAAGTTGTGTGTCTCTCTCGTCCACCGAAGCGGAGTATGTGGCGGCCGGTAGTTTTTGTGCACAACTCTTATGGATGAGGCAAACTTTAAAGGATTACGGTGTCATTTGTGACAAAGTGCCTCTTTGGTGTGACAATGAAAGTGCCATCAAGATCTCTCTCAACCCGGTGCAACACTTCAAGACGAAGCATATTGAGATTCGGTATCACTTCATCCGGGATCACATTAGGCGAGGAGAGATCAAGCTCAACTATGTCAACACTCATGATAACCTTGCAGATATCTTCACGAAGCCCTTGGATGAAGCAAGATTTCGCGAGTTAAGGCATGAGCTAAATATCATTGATTCGAGCAATGTTGCTTGAACTCTTGCACACCCCACCATACTCAACGTGTTGTCCTATTTAGATGTAGGCATGGACATAGGGGGAGTGATGTTCTCTCAATGAACTCTCCCTCCCCCCATTATGCATAAATCGATCAAGTCTTCCACATTAGCCATGTTTGATGGTACTTGTGCTTCAAAGACGAGTTGTGGTCATGGACCCAAGGATAATTCTTCGCGGTGCCATACCAATTGACTCAAACATAGGTGGCTACGGCCACCGCCCTCTCTTTGGAGAGGTGGTGTCTCGTGGTTGTTTCGTTGGTCGTGTGCCTTTCTGGCTTTGTGTGTTGCGTGGTCTTGTGGTGTCATGTTGGCTCGGAGTGTTTGTGCAAAGACCCAGTTTTTCGTGTGCTCGAAACGTGCATCTTCTTGAGCTCACGGTACTACCGCGGCTGGCCGCGGTACTACCGCTTTGGGAGGTACGGTACTACCGTGCCACAGCACGGTACTATCGCTCAGGTGCGGTACTTCGGAAGTACCGCGCCGGACGGTACTACCGCGTTTGGGTGCGGTACTACCGCGCCGTCGAGGGAGAGTGGGGGTTATGACTCTTGAAGGGGAGTTCCAACTCCCCATACCCATTCATTTGTCTCTCTCCCCACGTCTCTCTCTCTCTCTCGCTCAAGAACGGCGCCGGAGGCCCTCGCCGGATCTCCGTCTCCAGCCACTCTCCTCGGATTCCGACCGGTGGGATCGTTCCCCACCACTTCCTCTTGCCATGGACCAATGTTTTTCCCCAAATCCCTCTTTTTCTTGGCTGTTCTCTTGCTTCTAGGTTTTTGGGGAGAAACTTGGTGTTCTTGAGATTTTAGGACAAATCTATGCAAGAGTAGGATGTAGGAGAGTCGTGATGCGTAGGAATCATACTTGATATGTTGTCTTGTGGTAGCTTTGTCCAACTGTAGTACCGCCGTGGTTTCGCGGGCTTTTCTAAGATTTGAACTTGTTCATATCTGACGCGGTGCGGTACTACCGTGTCTGATGTGCGGTACTACTGCTCTTGCGGTACTACCGCCCGTCAGGTGCGGTACTACCGTGCTAGCTCATGCGGTACTACCGCTCAGCAGACGTGGTACTACCGCGCTAGCCGAGGCGCTAAGGTCGTACTACCGCTCCTAGACCCGGTACTATCGTGACCTTGCATGGTACTACCGCATCTAAGAGCAGTACTACTATCTTAGCTTCGCAACACTTGGCAGTACTACCATAGGGATCAATTCTCTCTCTAGGCATTTATCATGTGTGCTTTCTGCTTGTTTCTCTTGCTTTGTTGTGGTCTTTGCATTAATCCCTCTTAGTTGTTGTGGGTGTTTTGCGTTTTTGTGTCTCAGGTGGTGGCTCTCGCCGTTCCAATCCCAGTCGTGACACTGGCTCCAAGCATCTGCGCAACCCCCAAGATGAAGCCCCAGATGGCTCCAATGCCTCCAAGCGCAATGTCAAGACCACTGCCAGCAAGCAAAAAGAACCTGCTAAGGGCATGGACGAGATTTCTGTCTCTGAGTATGTCGAACGCTGGAGGATCAATCCCTATGTGACTCCTCGGGCTGTGCTCAGAGGCACCGAGATGTTCTGGAACAAGCAACAGGTTCTCATCTATCTGGATGTGATCAAGAGCAAGCAGAATACCTTTGTGGATGTCAAATGGATAGACATGCATCACATGCGGAAGGACAAGTTTCGTGACTATTTTGGAGAGGCTCTGGACTTGGTGGAGCAGTTTGCTATTGAGCCGGTGATCTCTTTTCACCATGACTATGACCCTGAGCTCATCTGTCAGTTCTTTGCCTTGGTGTACTTTCATCCTGGGGAGGAGCGGAGGATGACCTGGATGACCAACGGCCGTCAGCTGTCTGCTACATGGAAAGAGTTCATGGATCTGCTGCACATTCATGATGACGGGCTTCACACCCCCGTTGGTGTTCGCCCCCATGCCAACTCTGAGTCTGCCAACAAGAACCTGCTTCAGCCTTTCCTCGTTGAGAAGGTGCTCCCCAATGGCAAGTCAACTTGGGTGTTAAACTCCTTTCTGGATATCATGCATCGCATCTTCTGCAACACTCTGTTCCCACGCATTGGCGACAAGGACAAGGTCCATGCATATCTAATGGACATGTTGCTCCTGTGTGCAGAGGCACGTTCTTCTCAGACTCAGCCATTTGATGTCTCACACATCATGTGGTGTGAGCTTCGGTTTGCGGTGTTCACTCGCAAGGTACCTATCTATGGACCATACCTGTTTCTGCTGCTCTCCACCACTTGGGAGAAGATGTACCCGGGTGATGAGTTCCTTGATCCGGACTGGATTCACCATGAGTCCATTAGCCTCCGCGTCAAGTCCAACTGGGCCAACACCACTACCTGTGCTGAGGCCTCTTCTGCTAGGAGGGCTGCTGGTGAGGAGGAGGCTGCTGCTGAGAATGTTGCTGAGGACTGTGCTGCTAGGTCCACCACTCCTTCCTCTGAGCCGTCATGGGCCAAGAAGCTAAAGGACAAGATGAAGACTCTCTTCTGCATGCAGGCAAAGGGACAGTACAGGGCTCACATGGCAGACAAGGAGAGTCGCCGCCGTGACAAGAAGGTTATGAGGCTCTTTGGAGAGGATGTGTCTGGCGGGTCTGAGGACGTCATCACACCTGAGGCTGACTGGATGTCAAAGCAGGGATACAAGTGGACCAGTTCAGAGTATGACTTCAAGGAGACTATCCCCGCCGCCGAGTCTGACGAGGAGCACGAGGAGCAGTGGGACGACTTCTCTGCCTGAGCCACCCCATGTGCGTAGGTGTCCTCTCTGCCTTTTTTGCGTCTCGATGCCAAAGGGGGAGAGAGTGTAGGGATTTGCGTTGTGTCGTGCTTGGTGCGTTTATTTGCATTGTCTTGTGGACCTCGTTTGTGCTTGTTTGCTTTGTGTGCTCTTGTTTGGTTTGTGCTTTCAAGACCTTTCCTCATATGGTGTAAGACATATGCACTTTATCTATCATAGTTAACTTATGTGTGTGCTATCTTGTCTAGTGATAGATATGCCTTGTCTCTGTAATATAGGGGGAGCTTTGATCCTAGTATTCGTGTGCCGTGCAGTCCAAAGCACTCATCTAGGTGGCACACATCTAGGGGGAGCCCGTCTATATTCTAGAGAGGAGGGGTTTGCATTTACTTAATTTTATTTTCCTTGTGCAAATCCCGTATTGTCATCAATCCACCAAAAAGGGGGAGATTGTAAGGGCATATTTATCCCTAAGTGTTTTGGTGATTGATGACAACGCATTTGCGGACTAATCGTGTGCCTTGAGTATTCCAGACACTTCATTGCTAGGCACAAGACGATTGGGTGCCCATCGAAGACTGATGAAGATGGCGTCTTTTCTACGTTTCTTTTTAGTGGATTTGAGTCGTAGGAAAGCCGTACTATTAAGAGGGGGTCCGCGTTGGAAAGGTTTGGGTGGAATCATCACGTACACGTCTCCTTCTTGTCCCCTCCTTTTTCCTTGGAGCTTCCTCCGTTTTCTTGCCTCCCTTGTCTGGCTGCTGCGGTTGGTTGCGGTAGTACTGCTCCTAGGAAAACGGTAGTACCGTAGGCATCCGCGGTAGTACCGCGCGGTGGCGCGGTTGTACCGCAGGTGCCCACGATAGTACCGCTCCCTAGGAGCCGCACTACTGCTGCCCACCAGGCTAGTGCCGCCCCTTTGCGGTAGTAGGGGTGGATGTAATTTTTAACATCCGCACCTACCGCGGTAGTACCGTTTTCGCCGAGCGGTAGTACCGCGCTATGCAGTCAGGCAGTAGTACCACCCCTCGGCGGTACTACTGTGTCGGGTTTTTTCTACTTCCATTTCTTTGCGGAAGTAGGCACGGAAGTTCCCTTCCCCCTGGCTAGGGTTTTTTGCCTTGCAGTAGTACCGCATGGGGAGCACGGTAGTACCGTGCGTGCAGAAGTACCGCCCCCAGCTCCTGCGCATCCGTTTATCTTTACTGTCGCTGGGGTTGCGGCTGTACCGTGGGTCGGTACGGTAGTACCGCACAGCCGTGCGGTAGTACCGCTTGGTTGCAAGCAGTAGTACCGCGCGGCCTTGCGGTACTACCACTGGCCAGGCGCGGTAGTACCGCTGGCCGCGGGCTGGTTGGTGGGTAACGGTTGGATCCTTTTCCCACACTATATGAAGGGTCCCCTTCTTCCCCGTTGACTTATCTCTTCCACCCCCAAGCTCCATTATTGCTCTAAGCTCCATTTTCGCCCGATCTCACTCCCTAGCCGACCAAACTTGTTGATTTGCTCGGGAGTGGTTGAGAAGGCCTCGATCTACACTTCCACCAAGATATATTTGATTCCCCCCACTAATCCCTTGCGGATCTTGTTACTCTTGGGTGTTTGAGCATCCTAGACGGTTGAGGTCACCGCAAGGCCATAGTCCATTGTGGTGAAGCCTCGTGGTGTCATTGGGAGCCTCCAATTGAGTTGTGGAGATTGCCCCAACCTAGTTTGTAAAGGTTTGGTCGCCGCCTCCAAGGGCACCAATAGTGGAATCACGACATCTCGCATTGTGTGAGGGCGTGAGGAGAATACGGTGGCCCTAGTGGCTTCTTGGGGAGCATTGTGCCTCCACACCGCTCCAACAGAGACATACTTCCTCTCAAAGGGAAGGAACTTCGGCAACACATCCTCGTCTGCACTGTCTCCACTCTTGGTTATCTCGTGCCTTTACTTGTGCAAGCTTATTTGTTTCATATATCTTGCTTGCTTGTGTTCCTATCCTTGTTGCATCATATAGGTTGCTCACCTAGTTGCATATCTAGACAACCTACTTTGATGCAAAGTTTAAATTGTTAAAGAAAAGCTAAAAATTGTTAGTTGCCTATTCACCCCCCTCTAGTCAACCATATCGATCCTTTCAATGGCGGTGCCACAAATAAGTTGCACTATCATTATCAACTCTGCATGTTTTGATTTCAACATTATGAATATGTGTATCACTACTATCGAGATTCATCAAATATAGACCACTCTTCAAGGGTGCATGACCATAAAAGATATTACTCATATAAATAGAACAACAATTATTCTCTGATTTAAATGAATAACCGTCTCGCATCAAACAAGATCCAGATATAATGTTCATGCTCAACGCTGGCACCAAATAACAATTATTTAGGTCTAATACTAATCCCGAAGGTAGATGTAGAGGTAGCGTGCCGACCGCGATCACATTGACTTTGGAACCATTTCCCACGCGCAACGTCACCTCGTCCTTAGCCAATCTTTGCTTAATCCGTAGCCCCTATTTTGAGTTGCAAATGTTAGCAACACAACCAGTATCAAATACCCAGGTGCTACTGCGAGCATTAGTAAGGTACACATCAATAACATGTATATCACATATACCTTTGTTCACTTTGCCATCCTTCTTATCCGCCAAATACTTGGGGCAGTTCGCTTCCAGTGACGAGTCTGCTTGCAGTAGAAGCACTCAGTCTCAGTCTTAGGTCCAGACTTGGGTTTCTTCTCCTGAGCAGCAACTTGTTTGCTGTTCTTCTTGAAGTTCCCTTTCTTCTTCCCTTTGCCCTTTTTCTTAAAACTGGTGGTCTTATTGACCATCAACACTTGATGCTCCTTCTTGATTTCTACCTCCGCGGCTTTTATCATCGCGAAGAGCTCAGGAATAGTCTTATTCATCCCTTGCATATTATAGTTCATCGTGAAGCTTTTGTAGCTTGGTGGCAGTGATTGAAGAACTTTGTCAATGACACTATCAACAGGAAGATTAACCCCCAGTTGAGTCAAGTGATTATGATACCCAGACATTTTGAGTATATGTTCACTGACAGAACTATTCTCCTCCATCTTGCAGCTATAGAACTTATTGGAGACTTCATATCTCTCAATTCAGGCATTTGCTTGAAATATTAACTTCAACTCCTGGAACATCTCATATGCTCTATGACGTTCAAAACATCATTGAAGACCCGGTTCTAAGCCGTAAAGCATGGCACACTAAACTATCGAGTAGTCATTAGCTTTGCTCTGCCAAACGTTCATAACATCTGGTGTTGCTCCTGCAGCAGGCTTGGCACTTAGCGGTGCTTCCAGGACGTAATTCTTCTGTGCAGCAATGAGGATAATCCTCAAGTTACGGACCCAGACCGTGTAATTGCTACCATCATCTTTCAACCTTGCTTTCTCAAGGAACGCATTGAAATTCAATGGAACAACAGCACGAGCCATCTATCTACAATCAAACATAGACAAGCAAGATACTATCAGGTACTAAGTTCATGATAAATTTAAGTTCAATTAATCATATTACTTAAGAACTCCCACTTAGAAAGATATCCCTCTAATCCTCTAAGTGATCACGTGATCCAAATCAAATAAACCATGTCTGATCATCACGCGAGATGGAGTAGTATCAATGGTGAACATCAATATGTTGATCATATCTACTATATGATTCACGCTCGACCTTTCGGTCTCCGTGTTCCGAGGCCATATCTGTTATATGCTAGGCTCGTCAAGTTTAACATGAGTATTCCGCGTGTGCAACTGTTTTGCACCCGTTGTATTTGAACGTAGAGCCTATCACACCCGATCATCACGTGGTGTCTCAGCACGAAGAACTTTCGCAACGGTGCATACTCAGGGAGAACACTTATACTTTGATAATTTAGTGAGGGATCATCTTATAATGCTACCATCAATCAAAGCAAGATAAAATGCATAAACGATAAACATCACATGCAATCAATATAAGTGATATGATATGGCCATCATCATCTTGTACTTGTGATCTCCATCTTCGAAGTACCGTCATGATCACCATCGTCACCGGCGCGACACCTTGATCTCCATCGTAGCATCGTTGTCGTCTCGCCAATCTTATGCTTCCACGACTATCGCTACCGCTTAGTGATAAAGTAAAGCATTACAGTGCGATTGCATTGCATACAATAAAGCGACAACCATATGGCTCCTGCCAGTTGCCGATAACTCGGTTACAAAACATGATCATCTCATACAATAAAATTTAGCATCATGTCTTGACCATATCACATCACAACATGCCCTGCAAAAACAAGTTAGACGTCCTCTACTTTGTTGTTGCAAGTTTTACGTGGCTGCTACGGGCTTAGCAAGAACCGTTCTTACCTACGCATCAAAACCACAACGATAGTTTGTCAAGTTGGTGCTGTTTTAACCTTCGCAAGGACCGGGCGTAGCCACACTTGGTTCAACTAAAGTTGGAGAAACTAACACCCGTCAGCCACCTGTGTGCAAAGCACGTCGGTAGAACCAGTCTCGCGTAAGCGTACGCGTAATGTCGGTCTGGGCCGCTTCATCCAACAATACCGCCGAACCAAAGTATGACATGATGTTAAGCAGTATGACTTATATCGCCCACAACTCACTTGTGTTCTACTCGTGCACAACATCAACGCATAAAACCTAGGCTCGGATGCCACTGTTGGGGAACGTAGTAATTTCAAAAAAATTCCTACGCACACGCAAGATCATGGTGATGCATAGCAACGAGAGAGGAGAGTGTTGTTTACATACCCTCGTAGACCTAAAGCGGAAGCGTTAGCACAACGCGGTTGATGTAGTCGTACGTCTTCATGGCCCGACCGCTCAAGCACCGAAACTACGGTACCTCCGAGTTCTAGCACACGTTCAGCTCGATGACGATCCCCGGACTCCGATCCAGCAGAATGTCGGGGAAGAGTTCTGTCAGCACGGCGGCGTGATGACGATCTTGATGTTCTACCGTCGCAGGGCTTCGCCTAAGCACCGCTACAATATTATCGAGGATTATAGTGGAGGGGGGCACCGCACACGGCTAAGAGATCAATGATCAATTGTTGTTTTTATGGGGTGCCCCCCTGCCCCCGTGTATAAAGGAGCAAGGGGGAGGAGGTGCAGCCAGGCAAGGGGCGCGCCAGGAGGAGTCCTACTCCCACCGGGAGTAGGACTCCCCCCCCCCCCTTTCCATGTTGAACTAGGACTTGGGGGAGAGGAGAGAAAGAGGGGAAAGGAAAGGGGGGGCGCCCCCCTCCTTGTCCAATTCGGACTTGGGGGGAGGGGCGCGCGGCTGCCCCTTGGCCTCCTCTCTACTTCCTCCACTAGGCCCATTAAGGCCCATTAGGTTACCGGGGGGGTTCCGGTAACCTCCCGGTACTCCGGTAAAATGTCGATTTCACCTGGAACACTTTCGATGTCCAAACATAGGCTTCCAATATATCAATCTTTATGTCTCGACCATTTCGAGACTCCTCGTCATGTCCGTGATCACATCCGGGACTCCGAACAACCTTCGGTACATCAAAACATATAAACTCATAATGAAATTGTCATCGTAATGTTAAGCGTGCGGACCCTACGGGTTCGAGAACAATGTAGACATGACCGAGACACCTCTCCGGTCAATAACCAATAGCGGAACCTGGATGCTCATATTGGTTCCTGCATATTCTACGAAGATCTTTATCAGTCAGACCGCATAACAACATACGTTGTTCCCTTTGTCATCGGTAAGTTACTTGCCCGAGATTCGATCGTCGATATCTTAATACCTAGTTCAATCTCGTTACGGGCAAGTCTCTTTACTCGTTCTGTAATACATCATCCCGCAACTAACTCATTAGCTGCAATGCTTGGAAGGCTTTAAGTGATGTGCATTACCGAGAGGGCCCAGAGATACCTCTCCGACAATCAGAGTGACAAATCCTAATCTCGAAATACGCCAACCCAACAAGTACCTTAGGAGACACCTGTAGAGCACCTTTATAATCACCCAGTTATGTTGTGACGTTTGGTAGCACACAAAGTGTTCCTCCGGTAAACGGGAGTTGCATAATCTCGTAGTCATAGGAACATGTATAAGTCATGAAGAAAGCAATAGCAACAAACTAAACGATCAAGTGCTATGCTAACGGAATGGGTCAAGTCAATCACATCATTCTCCTAATGATGTGATCCCGTTAATCAAATGACAACTCATGTCTATGGTTAGGAAACATAACCATCTTTGATCAACGAGCTAGTCAAGTAGAGGCATACTAGTGACACTCTGTTTGTCTATGTATTCACACATGTATTATGTTTCCGGTTAATACAATTCTAGCATGAATAATAAACATTTATCATGATACAAGGAAATAAATAATAACTTTATTATTGCCTCTAGGGCATATTTCCTTCACCTAGGTGTTGAGCATTAACATCAGGCATGTCGAGATGGTAAAACCCTAGATCTCTAGTAACACTACCACAATACCTAGCAACAATGTGAGGTTTCTTTCTAGTGCGACAACTCTCCACCTGTGATTCACCATCTTGCAGATGAAATAAGCTTTTGGTTTAGTGCACTTATCCATATGGTGCCTAGGCTCTTCATATCTGACGCAAACAACATTAACATATGACATCAAACCAAGAGCAGCAGCACCACCTGAGTTAGGCATCTGGTGATCTTGCCTCTTCTTATGTTGGTTTTTGTTGGCCCTAGCCTCCACACCGCACTGACCGCACCCAACACATCCATGTCGCAGCGAGGGCGCGCACGCACCAGCTGTTGGACGGGCGCGCGACCAACCGCTCCATCTTGCCCCCATGGGCGTGCATCGGGGCGGATCCAAGGCGTGCAGACCGCCAAGCTCGAGATCCCCTCAACGTGCCAAGCAATAGCCCTATACTATGCGTCTCATCAGCAGGGGAAAGCGCCCTG
>NC_041390.1:573255009-573338719 GCF_002162155.2 Triticum dicoccoides | reverse complement strand
GGCGCTAGGGTTTCTACCCCGTGTCGGCAAAGCGAGGCGGCGCGGGGGTCGGGGTAGTATGACGTTTTCCTGAGCTCGTTCAAACGACAACCTATTAAAGATATCAAGATGAGCTTGAGAAACAACAATCCCTACCCTACCCTCCTTATCTTAATATAGTAGTAGAAACAAGCTACGTTTATACACGTAGCATGTCTGCTAGACAAAAAGAAAATACATCCTACTTATCATGATGACACGATGCCCACGAGAAATAAACCATGTATGCATGAGACCTCAACGGGAACAGCTAGAAGCATGCCCACGAGGGTCACCAAATCAAACAAAAACTACCAGAACTTAACCCAGAGGGTCACTCCAACAGCTACGATCCAACAATTCGGCGATGAGCGAAGCTAGACGAGAGCCCGACAAATTAATTGCCCCCATGCATCAACATCTCTTGTGGCCCTGGAGCAGCAGTCGCGTACGGGAACACACTCGGAAAACAATTCCACCTGACGACGTGGGCCAGCCGCGCCGGGACCAAAGGACGACGTACGTACGACCTGTGCACCACCCCGTCGGTCGGGCCCGGTGACAGCGTGCCCCCTCCTCGCCGTAGCCATCCCTCCACCTTCCACTCTCACTGCTCCGCCGTACCTATCCGGCTATCCCGCTCACCGCAACTGAGGCCTGACGCGCACGCGACGGTCGCCCAGTACGGCCAGCGACCCCGACGCCCTAACCCGATTATTCCAACGGGCCGCCGTGTCAGCCACGCACACGATCCATCACCCGGGCAGGGACGGAGCTCCCATGTATTCACTGATGTCAATTGACACCAGTGCCTTCTGGCTTTTCAGCTAATAGTATTAACAAAAACTGCGTATGACCCCAGCCCAAAAATTCCATTGACCCCAGCCCAACAGCAAACCAGCTAATCCCTAAAGCCTTAGCCCATAAAATCCATTAAGTTCCAAAAGAAATCAACAGCCTGCGGCAGCAAACAACGATACAAGGCCAGGCCCAATGCGTACGCACTATGTATTAATTAATTGATGTACGCTACCCGGCTGCTGTACGCGTACGCGAACAGACATACACCCTCGTCTCTTCGCCTCCTCATCTCGAACCCTAATTCCGCAGCCGCCGCAGCGAATCGGCGACGAACGACGGCGAACTCGACACCATTTCATCGGGTGAATGTTGACATCGGCTGACCGTCCGTCAGTGCATGATCTTTAATTTGCAAGTGTTGGCTCTTCCAATCCCAGGTAATTTGCACCTTCTCTCTCGCCTCTCGAGATTGTCTACAGACTACGATTTTACAGGTGCACTGATTTCATGATGGCTATTGGCTAAGTAATTTTTTTAGTTTATTTTCTTTGATTTGCCTAGGACCAAGAAGATATGGATAAATTTTTGTTGAAAGGAAAACGACCAGCACTAGATAGTAATATGGCAGGGCCTTCAAGGCCAGTTTGACCAGCACTTGATTTGCTATGTGGAGAAAGACATATTTTCTGCAATAACGAATGATGATGTGATCGATCTATTTAAGAAGATGAAAGATCGAGAAGGGAAGTTATGAAATGTGAGTCTCGTATCACTTTATTTTTTCCTCAACGATACTTATTTTTTGCACTATTTCTTTCTTACTATTGTTGTGAATATAATATGTTCTTTTGTTCATCCTTTACAGAAAGTTACATGCCTATTATTTCCGGAATATGTAAAGAAGTGTTATTTTATGACTTTGCTCAGCCAATACTCGCTACTCGGTATGATATTTTAGATGTAATAATAATATCACCTGCATATTGTTGCTTTTTATATCGTTCTCGGCCATTATCTATGTTGTTGCACCAACTATAATTTCTGCTAGCGACTTAACCTGGGAAGCGGTTGACACCGGTGCCCATTTTTTCTAGCTTCGTCCCTGATCACCCGCCGTCTCGACCCGACACGGAAGCCCCGACGCCGGGTGAGGTTCCGTAGCAAAGGACGCCGTACGTACTACAGGCAGCGCACGAGTGCGCCACGCACCCGCGGCTAATCTAATCTTCCAATCTCCTCCCGGCCCGCACCGCCGCACGGACCGTGCAAGTCCTATAAAAACCACCGCGAGCGCCGCGAACCTCACCGCACCACACACACCTCTGGATTGGCTCCTTGGCTCTAGCTACCTGCAATAGAGCAGTGGTCTCATCTCTTAGGACCACCAGTAGCAGCAGCGACGGCGAGAGGGCGGCTGCAGTTGGACCGCCGGCGAAGCAGCTGCCACCATCATGCAAGGGGACCAGGCGGAGAAGAGGGGGAAGGTGAAGAAGGGGTGGCTGGCGGTGCGGGTCGGCCAGGCCCAGGCGGAGGCGGAGCAGGGCGACGGGTTCCGGCGGTTCGTCATCCCCATCGCCTACCTCTACCACCCGCTCTTCCAGCGGCTGCTGGAGGCGGCCCGGGACACGTACGGCTACAGCTCGGCCGGCCCGCTCTGGCTGCCCTGCTCCGTCGACGAGTTCCTCCACCTCCGCGCGCTCGTCGACCGGGAGACGGCGCACTCGCACTCCTCCTCCTCGCACCGCGTGCACGTGCAGGCCGGCGGCCACCAGCAGCACGGCTACTACTTCGCCCCGTGCACCCGCGCCAAAGTCACCTCCTGATCGACCGACCGACCATCGAGCCCCGGCGGCCCTTCGTGCGTGCGCGCGCATGGCGACTGTGGGCACCGGAGCTCGCGTGCGGGGAGGAGTCCATCTGTGCACCGGAGACGACGCACATCTACACTACACGTACATAGAGAGGCAGAGAGATACGGAGATGCTGGAGAGGCAGTAGGCGATTAGTTTAGGCCCCATTAGTCTATGGTCCATATTGCTTATGATTTCGGCCTTGTTGTTCTTCCGATTCTTGCACATGCATGTGTACTAGTAGATTAATTAACAGACCGATGTATAATTAACAGTTGAATTTGATCACAGTCGTTACAGCCCGGTTTACATATACTAACAACTTTTTTTTTGCGGGGGACATGTACTACAACTTGATCTGCTTCCCTATCGTTTTTCTTTTTGCAAACATCCAACTCAAATTGAACAAGTTGGAATTCGGCAGTGCTAATGCCAATCGCTAGTAGGCAGTAGCCCAAGTTCGAAAACGGCACGCAGCGAGCATACAGCAGCAACGCACCCAGCGAGAAGCTTCGTACCTGTTCTTCCAATCGCTATCGCTAGTAGCCAGCCCAAGTATATATATTCCTACATTAGGCCTACTGGCTAGCACTAAAGAAAACTGTCATTGGGCCTGACCCAAGTAGTAAAAGCTACCAAGAATCTTTGAGAGCGGATCACGCCCCTGACGAGCGCCGCCAGTTCGCCCGACCCCGAGATCGCCGCAGATGAGCTTGCTCGAGGAGTCGAGGAGGAGACCCTGACTGCAAAGTGACATAGCCCGACGGCGTGCACGCGTTGTTCTGTACGTATCATCAACAGTTTATTTATGTTATTTGACAATACTAGTAAGTGTGCACGTGCAACGCACGTCTATTTGAACTAATAAGTGTGCACGTGCAACACACGTTTATTTGGATTAACACATTATACTAAACTTAATACAAGATAATTTATTCATAAATTTGAAATTTCCCTATAAAATACACAATCTCGTATTCCCAACTCGTTAACTCAACTCAACTGTATGTGGTCCAAGTTTTCTATCAGAAAAACATGTTAACTCAACTGTAGATAAGGACGGTATGAAAATGCTCATGTAAAATTTCAATTGCCATGTATCTGCTGGACAAACAAATACACTTATGCAAACTTCAGGTTTTTTAGTAAAACTTATGCGAACTTTAGTTTTTTTTTCTTTCACTAAAACTTATGCAAACTTCTGGGGTTTTTTCAGTGAAACATAATTTCATGACTGCAAGTAAGGTCTTGGTTTAGCGAATTTGTCTGTGAGTTCACTATGTAGTCGTGAGTTGGCCATGTAATAACCGGTAGTCAGTACTTAAAAAAACAGGGATGTCTGTTGCAGGTACGCGAAAATCAGTGAAAAAAATGCATTGGTTGCCTGAAACCCAACTGTGTATGCTCCAGCGCGCCTCTGTTTCTCATTGTCTCATCTCTGGTTCCTGTACTTCTAGATGTGTCACCACCGGCGAGGTAACGATGACAGTAAAAAACAACACTCGGTACTTACCTGATTAGTGCGTGCGTGCGGCGCGTTCGCGTGAAGGCGAGCGTCTTCGTCGTTCAGGCCTGCGAGCGGCCGTGGCGACCATGTCCTCTCACCAGCTGGGCGGCGTTGTCGACGCAGGTGAATCAATCTTCTAGCTTTGAGGCGGCGGCCTCGACGCACCGGGGCGTGGGGAGTTCCAGTGTCCGACAAAGGTAGGATGTCTTTGGACGACGTTGTCCACGCATGAGTACTGGACAAGCGTGTCCAACGGAGCAACACGCGTCAGAGCTGAGGGAGTCGGCGGTGGCTTCAGGCGAGTGAGATGGGGCCGTGATTAGCTTCACCTGCTGCGCAGTGGCCGAGACCTGCGCCGCCCTGGGGACGCCGATGGTTGGGACCAGGCGAATCTACATGCATGGCTGTGGGGGCAAATGCCCCCACTCGATTTGTTTGGCCCGCTTATACTGGTCTAGGATACTCAGCATTGCCCTCACTTGAAGGGCGTCGACGGTGGGTGGTTGTCAGCGTGGGAGTTATGGATGGAGCTGAAGTCGACGCGGACGCCGGTGGTTCCCGGAGAGCATGCCAGGACGTGGACGGAGTCGTTCCAGTCAGTAGAAAAATGGCCTGGCCTCCAGGCAGAAGACGAAAGCGGCGACGACACGTGTGTGTGTTCGGAGGAAGCCGCAACTCCTCCTCGCGTGTCTCCTACTCTGTCTCGCGTGGGTGGTGGGCTGGTGACGGCAGGCGACTCGCGATCGCGATTCCCTGATAGAAGACCATAGGATGCGCTCGCGATTAGTTCCCTAATAATTAGATGCGTTCATGATTAGTTATCTAATAGGATGCGTCCGTGATTAGTTTCCTAATAATTAGATGCGTTTGTGATTAATTTCCTAATAGGATGCGTGATTATTTTTCTGATAATAAGATGTGTCCGTGATTAGTTTCCTAATAATATGATGCGTTTGTGATTAGTTTCCTAATAATTAGATGCGTCCGTGATTAGTTTCTTAATAGGATGTGTTCGTGATTATAGTTTCCTAATTAACCAGGCGTGGACTTTCATATTTTTCTCCGCGGTGGAGTACGGTCAGCCAATGTAAATTGCTAAGTGCACGCAGAGAACAGATTAGGCTAAGGCTAGCCGTTAGATTGAGTTTAGTAGGACTAATCATGCGATGGTAATGTATCTGCGTACGTTTTGTGGAGTGCACTTAGAGAAAATAATGTTTGCTCTTTTATAAATAGTATAGATTGGTCTGGTGGTATAGATCTGGAACAGATAGAAATGAGGAGTGATGTTCTGGATGAGATGACTTGGCGTGTAGTTTTCAGACAACTCGTACAGTGGTTTTTTTAGAAAGGAGGATGACTCTTGGTCTCTGCATCTAGACGATGCATATGGTCATTTTATTAATTATTCTCATAAAATCTTACAAAGTCATACAACGGTAAGACTAAAGCCGCCGTCTAAGCAACAAATTATTGCTACACCTATCCAGTTGATGAAGCGGCGCCGATAGCCTGCGCCTAATACCAAACAGACATCGCAGCCAAGCCTAACATCTAAGACTTGAGACCCCAACCTAGCCAGTTGCCGGGTCTAAGGCACACACTGGTCCGGCATGCTCTCAGAGGCCGCTGCCGCCAACTGCCACCGCTCCATCTTCAGAACTGTACTGATGCATCAACCTTGCTCGGTCTAGCCATCGTCGACACCACCACGGCGCCCGACGGCACCTCCTTCCTGCGCGCAAACAGCTGAGCACGTCGCGGTCGGCACTGATACACCTCAGCGCCATGCTGCCAAGTACCACCAACCGACACAACTTGAAGTCCTTGGAAGATCCGTCGTGCGTAGCACCTGTCGACCAGGCATGACAAAGCGTAGCACCTGTCGGTCAGGCATGACTTGACATCTCCACCGAAGCTCCGTGCAAGACGAAGCCGCTCCACCTCCTGCCTTTGACTTCCAGCGCTGCTCCACAAACGATGCTCCCATGAGAGAAACGACACCGCAGTGCCGCCATCGTCCGATCTGGAACACCAGATCCTAGGATTTTCCCCGGAGCAGCACGAGTGGGTCGACAGTAGTTACACGACGATGCATTCATCAAGGTAACGGCGTAGAACGTCGCCATCGCCTGCCGTCGGCTCGGTTTTCACCGGCAACCATGTCTCCCCAACTCGCAGCCGGGACTAGATGATGGATCTCGAGATCCGAACACCAAGTTTCTGGCCGGCCACCACCGACGAAGAAGATGACCGCCACCACTGGCTACACCGGCAAGAACAGATCTGCCATGGGTGCCGCCAAGCAGTCCACCAGGCCCTCGACACCGCCGCCGATCTAAAGCCAGATGACATGCCGCCGAAGACCGCATCACGCCGCCGCCCGATCCAGGCCAGCCACCGCAGCAGCTGCCCGTGGCCCGAGGCAGGGTCGACCGCCATCGCCGTCGAAGCCAACGTCGTCGCTTCTAGATCGGCCGCTCCTCCACGCATGTTGGGGCCCCGCCACCCTTCAGACGCGGGAGGGCGGAAGAGCCCCCGCCACCGCCGTCGGCCTCCGGGCGCAAGCCGGCGGCGTCCTCCGGCGGCGGCGGGGGGAGGGGAGGAAGATAGGCTAGGCCCCGGCGGCGGCTAGGGTTGGGGAGCCACCCGAGTCGCCCGTGTGGGGGGCGACGTAGGGGCCAAACCCGTGCAATGGGGTAGTTTACTCTTAGTTTGCAAATTTGCTAGAGTAGATAAGTATTACTCTGCAGTATTGCAATACCATTGATTTAACTTTTAAAGAATGAAATAATATTTTCCATATCTTGAGATGGATTTGCTCATCCATCTTAATTTCTTTGATACATCGATTTAGAATAATAACCTTCGCAATAGTCAGTCCAAGAACTATTACCTTCGTCTTGCTTTATAAGTCATCTTTGTATTTTGTGTTAAATTTTGACTAAACATTTAACTAACAAAATATTAACACATGTCACCAAAAATTATATCGTTGGATTAGTATTTGAACATAGTTTTTAATTATATTATTTTTTGTAACTTTTGTTTTGGAAAAAAAGACTTGCCTCCGGCCTCTGCATCTGAAAGATGCATGCGGTCATATTATTAAAAATATATATTTTATAACATGTACTAATATTTTATTACTTAAATTTAAGGTCAAAATTTGACACAAAATATAAAGAAGACTAATAAACCAATCCGAGGTAGTAGTCTTTTAGTCACTTGTCTCAAGGATGGCTTGTGATAAATTCCTTCGTAGTTATAGTATAGCCTGACAATAAACAAACTTTGTATTTTCAAGGATGTCCTGCAAAACCTCTGCGACACGGATCCCAGACGTTATTGTTACATTTCAAATGTACACATTTTTTGGGGAACATATACACACACATATATAGATTATTATTGTTATGGCAATTATATAGCAAAGAGCCCCAAGTTTTAGTTTTGCCTCGGTCCCTCAAAATCTTAGGACCAGCCCTGGGAAGTTACGGCATCTCCAACACTGATCTCCAAAACGGACACCACATCCCTTTACGGATCGGAGAAAACTAGTTCGCCGACCCGGATGTAGGAGCGGACCTTCCAATTTTAGCTGCATATATTTCAAATCGGATTTCAATTAATCGAATGATTTTCATCAAACACGATGAAATTCATCAAAGTTCGGTTAGAAAATAGACAAATCATCCATATATAGCATGCAGATGTGTCTAGTACAATAATAGTTCAGCTCAACGAGATTAACCGGATGTTCAACAAGTTTTTATGAACCGATCATGTTGTCCCGTACTTGCTGCACCTTGAGCTTCATACAACAATGTGTGTGTGTGTGAATGGTCCGCCCTTCGACCTATAGTACATCATGACAGCGCGTGCACGCTAGACAATGTGTTGAGGAACAATGAGTGAACGCGCTGTCAAGAAGAGGCAAAACTTACAATCCTCATGGTTGTGGTGCGCAATGTGCACATTGCCTCCGGACATTGCGCACGACAACCATGAGGACAATGTGTTGAGGAACAATGAGTGCACGCTAGACAATGTGTTGAGGATCGTAAGTTTTGCCTCTTCTTGACGATCCTCATGGTTGTCGTGCGCAATGTGCACATTGCCTCCGGGAATCAACCGCGCCACAGTACTTCATGATAGAGTTCTGGATTGTGTACTACCGATACACTAAGGACTTGACATTGCGTTCATAGATGATGTGCATGTCATATGACACAATGTGCTTTCACGCATGAAACGGACCATGCATGCGCTGCCAAAAGACCCCCCCCCTTTCGGCTCCTGCCTACGAAGTCTGCAGATATGACCAACCACGCATCACACAACAAGTCATCCTGCTTAACCGAGTACCCTGCAATCCTTCTTACTCTAAAAAACGACATGAATTTCGAAAATAAGCTCTATGGTATTTGACCGAACACCTACGGGTGTGGTGTCCACCATGGACGGCGTCGATAGGGGGACGCGGGTGAAGGAAATATGCCCTAGAGGCAATAATAAAGTTATTATTTATTTCCTTATATCATGATAAATGTTTATTATTCATGCTAGAATTGTATTAACCGGAAACATAATACATGTGTGAATACATAGACAAACAGTCTGTCGCTAGTATGCCTCTACTTGACTAGCTCGTTGAATCAAAGATGGTTAAGTTTCCTAGCCATAGACATGAGTTGTCATTTGATTAACGGGGCCACATCATTAGAGAATGATGTGATTGACTTGACTCATTCCGTTAGCATAGCACTTGATCGTTTAGTTTGTTGCTATTGCTTTCTTCATGACTTATACATGTTCCTATGACTATGAGATTATGCAACTCCCGTTTATCGGAGGAACACTTTGTGTGCTACCAAACGTCACAACGTAACTGGGTGATTATAAAGGTGCTCTACAGGTGTCTCCGAAGGTATTTGTTGGGTTGGCGTATTTTGAGATTAGGATTTGTCACTCCGGTTGTCGGAGAGGTATCTCTGGGCCCACTCGGTAATGCACATCACTATAAGCCTTGCAAGCATTGCAACTAATGAGTTAGTTGCATGATGATGTATTACGGAACGAGTAAAGAGACTTGCCGGTAATGAGATTGAACTAGGTATTGAGATACTGACGATCGAATCTCGGGCAAGTAACATAGCGATGACAAAGGGAACAACGTATGTTGTTATGCGGTCTGGCCGATAAAGAACTTCGTAGAATATGTGGGAGCCAATATGAGCATCCAGGTTCCGCTATTGGTTATTGACCGGAGACATGTCTCGGTCATGTCTACATAGTTCTCGAACCCATAGGGTCCGCACACTTAACATTTTGATGACAGTTATATTATGAGTTTGTATGTTTTGATGTACCGAAGGTTGTTCAGAGTCCCGGATGTGATCAAGGACATGACGAGGAGTCTCGAAATGGTCGAGACATGAAGATTGATATATTGGAAGCCTATGTTTGGATGTCAGAAGTGTTCCGGGTGAAATCGGGATTTTACTGGAGTACCGGGAGGTTACCGGAACCCCCCGGGAGCTTAATGGGCCTATATGGGCCTTAGTGGAAATAGAGGGAAGCAAGGGGATTGTGTGGCGCGCACACCAAGGCCCAAAGTGAATTGGTTTAGGGCAAGGGGGGCCGGCCCCCTCTTTCCTTCTTCTCCTCTCTCTTTCCTTCTCCCGAATCCTATTCCAACTAGGAAAAGGGGGGAGTCCTACTCCCGGTGGGAGTAGGGCTCCTCCTGGCGCGCCCTCTCCCTGGCCGGCCGCACCCCCCCCCCCTTGCTCCTTTATATACGGGGGCAGGGGCACCCCATAGACACAACAATTGACCGTTTGATCTTTTAGCCGTGTGCGATGCCCCCTTCCACCATAGTCCACCTCGATATTGCTGTAGCGGTGCTTAGGCGAAGCCCTGTGTCGGTAGAACATCATCATCGTCACCACGCCGTCGTGCTGACGAAACTCTCCCTCAACACTCGGCTGGATTGGAGTTCGAGGGACGTCATCGGGCTGAACGTGTGCAGAACTCGGAGGTGACGTGCGTCCGGTACTTGATCGGTCGGATCGTGAAGACGTACGACTACATCAACCGCGTTGTGCTAACGCTTCCGCTTTCGGTCTACGAGGGTACGTGGACAACACTCTCCCCTCTCGTTGTTATGCATCACCATGATCTTGCATGTGCATAGGAATTTTTTTGAAATTACTATGTTCCCCAATAGTGCCATCCGAGGCAGGTTTTATGCGTTGATGTAATATGCATGAGTAGAACACAAGTGAGTTGTGGGCGATATAAGTCATACTGCTTACCAGCATGTCACACTTTGGTTCGGCGGTATTGTTGGATGAAGCGGCCCAGACCGACATTACGTGTACGCTTACGCGAGACTGGTTTTACCGTCGTGCTATGCACACAGGTGACTAGCGGGTGTCAGTTTCTCTAACTTTAGTTGAACCGAGTGTGGCTACTCCCGGTCCTTGAGAATGTTAAAACAACACCAACTTGACAAACTATCGTTGTGGTTTTGATGCGTAAGTAAGAACGGTTCTTGCTAAGCCCGTAGCAGCCACGTAAAACTTGCAACAACAAAGTAGAGGATGTCTAACTTGTTTTTGCAGGGCATGTTGTGATGTGATATGGTCAAGACGTGATGAGATATAAGTTGTTGTATAAGATGATCATGTTTTGTTGAAGTTATCGGCAACTGGCAGAAGCCTTATGGTTGTCTCTTTATTGCATAAGATGCAAGCGCCAAATAATTGCTTTACTTTATCGCTATGCAATAGCAATAGTTGCAAGAGCAATAGTTGGCGAGACGACCATGTGACGACACATTGATATAGATCAAGATGATGGAGATCATGGTGTCATGCCGGTGACAATGAAAATCATGATGATGCTTTGGAGATGGAGATCAAAGGCACAAGATGATGATGGCCATATCATGTCACATATTTTGATTGCATGTGATGTTTATCTTTTATGCATCTTATCTTGCTTTGATTGACGGTAGCATTATAAGATGATCTCTCACTAAATTTCAAGATAAAAAGTGTTCTCCCTGAGTATGCACCGTTGCCAAAGTTCATCGTGCCCAGACACCACGTGATGATCGGGTGTGATAAGCTCTACGTCCATCTACAATAGGTGCAAGCCAGTTTTGCACACGCAGAATACTCAGGTTAAACTTGACGAGCCTAGCATATGTAGATAAGGCCTCGGAACACTGAGACCGAAAGGTCGAGCGTGAATCATATAGTAGATATGATCAACATAGTGATGCTCACCATTGAAAACTACTCCATTTCACGTGATGATCGGTTATGGTTTAGTTGATTTGGATCACATGATCACTTAGAATATTAGAGGGATGCCTTTCTAAGTGGGAGTTCTTAAGTAATATGATTAATTGAACTTAAATTTAGCATGAACTTAGTCCTGGTAGTATTAGCATATCTATGTTGTAGATCAATAGCTCACGTTTAGCTCCCCTGATTTATTTTTTGATATGTTCCTAGAGAAAACTAAGTTGAAAAATATTAGTAGCAATGATGCGGATTGGATCCGTGATCTGAGGTTTATCCTCATTGCTGCACAGAAGAATTATGTCCTTGATGCACCTCTAGGTGACAAACCTATTGCAGGAGCAGATGCAGATGTTATGAACGTTTGGCTAGCTCAATATGATGACTACTTGATAGTTTAGTGCACCATGCTTAAACGGCTTAGAATCGGGACTTCAAAGACGTTTTGAACGTCATGGACCATATGAGATGTTCCAGGAGTTGAAGTTAATATTTCAAGTAAATACCCAAGTTGAGAGATATGAAGTCTCCAACAAGTTCTATAGCTAAAAGATGGAGGAGAATAGCTCAAGCAGTGAGCATGTGCTCAGATTGTCTGGGTACTACAATCGCTTGAATCAAGTGTGAGTTAATCTTCCAGATAAAATAGTGATTGACAGAATTCTCTAGTCACCATCACCAAGTTAGTAGAACTTCGTGATGAACTATAATATGCAAGGGATAACGGAAACGGTTCCCAAGCTCTTCGTGATGCTGAAATCGACGAAGGTAGAAATCAAGAAAAGCATCAAGTGTTGATGGTAAAACCACTAGTTTCAAGTAAAGGGACAAAGGGAAGAAAGGGGAACTTCAACGGCAAACAAGTAGCTGCTCAAGTGAAAAAAACCCAAGTCTGGACCTAAGCCTGAAACTGAGTGCTTCTACTGCAAAAGGACTGGTCATTGGAAGCGGAACTACCCCAAATAATTGGCGGATAAGAAGGATGGCAAAGTAAACATAGGTATATTTGATGAGATGTTATTGATGTGTACTTTACTAATGTTTATAGCAACCCCTTAGTATTTGATACTAGTTCAGTTCCTAAGAATAGTAACTCGAAACGGGAGTTGCAGAATGAATGGAGACTAGTTAAGGGTGAAGTGATGATGTGTATTGGAAATGGTTCCAAGATTGATATGATCATCATTGCACACTCCCTATACTTTCGGGATTAGTGTTAAACTTAAAATAAATGTTATTTAGTGTTTGCATTGAGCATGAATATGATTGGATCATGTTTATTGCAATATGGTTATTCATGTAAGTTAGAGAATAATTGTTGTTCTATTTACATGAACAAAACCTTATATGGTCATACACCCAATGAAAATGGTTTGTTGGATCTCGATCGGGGTGATACACATTTTTATAATATTGAAGCCAAAAGATGCAAAGTTAATAATGATAGTGCAACTTATTTGTGGAACTGCCGGTTAGGTCATATTGGTGTAAAGCGCGTGAAGAAAATCCATGCTGATGGGCTTTTGGAATCACTTGATTATGAATCAGTTGATGCTTGCGAACCATGCCTCATGGGCAAGATGACTAAGACTCCGTTCTCCGGAACAATGGAGCGAGCAACAGATTTGTTGGAAATCATACATACTGATGTATATGGTCCGATGAATATTGAGGCTCGCGGCAGGTATCATTATTTTCTGATCTTCACGGATGATTTGAGCAGATATGAGTATATCTACTTGATGAAACACAAGTCTGAAACATTTGAAAAGTTCAAAGAATTTCATAATGAAGTGAAGAATCATCGTAACAAAAATAAAAGTTTCTACGATATGATCGCATAAGTAAAATATTTGAGTTACGAGTTTGGCCTTCAGTTAAAACAATGTGAAATAGTTTCATTACTCACGCTACCTGGAACACCACAGTGTAATAGTGTGTCTGGACATCGTAACCGTACTTTATTAGATATGGTGCGATCTATGATGTCTCTTACCGATTTACCAGTATTGTTTTGGGGTTACGCATTAGAGACAGCTACATTCACATTAAATAGGGCACTATCTAAATCTGTTGAGACGACACCGTATGAACTATGGTTTGGCAAGAAACCTAAGCTGTCGTTTCTTAAAGTTTGAGGTTGCAATGCTTATGTGAAAAAGTTTCAACCTGATAAGCTCAAACCCAAATCGGAGAAGTGCATCTTCATAGAATACCCAAAAGAAAATGTTGGGACCTTCTATCACAGATCTGAAGGCAAGATATTCATTGCTGAGAATGGATCCTTTCTAGAGAAGGAGTTTCTCTCGAAAGAAGTGAGTGGGAGGAAAGTAGAACTTGATGAGGTAAATGTACCTGCTCCCTTATTGGAAAGTAGTTCATCACAAAAATCTGTTCATGTGACTACTATACCAATTAGTGAGGAAGCTAATGATGATGATCATGTAACTTCAGATCAAGTTACTACCGAACCTCATAGGTAAGCCAGGGTAAGATCCGCACCAGAGTGGTACGGTAATCTTGTTCTCGAGGTCATGTTACTTGACCATGACGAGCCTACGAACTATGAGGAAGCGATGATGAGCCCAGATTCCGCAAAATGGCTTGAGGCCATGAAATCTGAGATGAGATCCATGTATGAGAACAAAGTATGGACTTTGATTGACTTGCCCATTGATCAGCGAGCCATTGAGATTAAATGGATCTTCAAGAGGAAGACGGATGCTGATAGTAGTGTTACTATCTACAAAGCTAGAATTGTCGCAAAAAGGTTTTCGATAAGTTCAAGGTGTTGACTACGATGAGAGTTTCTCACTCGTATCTATGCTTAAGTCTGTCTGAATCATGTTAGCAATTACCGCATTTTATGAAATCTGGCAAATGGATAAACAAAACTGCATTCCCTAATGGATTTATTAAAGAAGAGTTGTATATGATGCAACCAGACGGTTTTGTCAATCCTAAAGGTACTAACAAAATATGCAAGCTCCAGCGATCCATCTATGGACTCGTGCAAGCATCTCGGCGTTGGAATATACGCTTTGATAAGTTGATCAAAGCATATAGTTTTATACAGACTTGCGGTGAAGCCTATATTTACAAGAAAGTGAGTGGGAGCACTACAACATTTTTGATAAGTATATGTGAATGACATATTGTTGATCAGAGATAATGTAGAATTATTCTGCAAAGAATAAAGGAATGTTTGAAAGGAGTTTTTCAAAGAAAGACCTCGGTGAAGCTGCTTACATATTGAGCATCAAGATCTATAGAGATAGATCAAGACGCTTGATAAGTTTTTCAATGAGTACATACCTTGACAAGATTTTGAAGTAGTTCAAAATGGAACAGTCAAAGAAGGAGTTCTTGCCTTTGTTACAAGGTGTGAAGTTGAGTAAGACTCAAAACCCGACCACGACAGAAGATAGAGAGAGAATGAAAGTCATTCCCTATGCCTCAGCCATAGGTTCTATAAAGTATGCCATGCTGTGTACCAGACCTATTGTATACCCTGCCCTGTGTTTGGCAAGGGAGTACAATAGTGATCTAGGAGTAGATCACCGGACATTGGCCAAAATTATCCTTAGTGGAATAAGGATATGTTTCTCGATTATGGAGGTGACAAAAGGTTCGTCGTAAAGGGTTACGTCGATGCAAGTTTTGACACTGATCCAGATGACTCAAAGTCTCAATCTGGACACATATTGAAAGTGGGAGCAATTAGCTAGAGTAGCTCCGCGCAGAGCATTGTTGACATAGAAATTTGCAAAATACATACGGATCTGAATGTGGCAGACCCGTTGACTAAATTTCCCTCACAAGCAAAACATGATCACACCTTAGTACTCTTTGGGTATTAATCACATAGCGATGTGAACTAGATTATTGACTCTAGTAAACCCTTGTGGGTGTTGGTCACATGACGATGTGAACTATGGGTGTTAATCACATGGTAATGTGAACTATTGATGTTAAATCACATGGCGATGTGAACTAGATTATTGACTCTGGTGCAAGTGGGAGACTGAAGGAAATATGCCCTAGAGGCAATAATAAAGTTATTATTTATTTCCTTGTATCATGATAAATGTTTATTATTCATGCTAGAATTGTATTAACCGGAAACATAATACATGTGTGAATACATAGATAAACAGTATGTCACTAGTATGCCTCTACTTGACTAGCTCGTTGAATCAAAGATGGTTAAGTTTCCTAGCCATAGACATGAGTTGTCATTTGATTAACGGGGTCACATAATTTGAGAATGATGTGATTGACTTGATCCATTCTGTTAGCATAGCACTTGATAGTTTAGTTTGTTGCTATTGCTTTCTTCATGACTTATACATGTTCCTATGACTATGAGATTATGCAACTCCCGTTTACTGGAGGAACACTTTGTGTGCTACCAAACGTCACAACATAATTGGGTGATTATAAAGGTGCTCTACAGGTGTCTCCGAAGGTACTTGTTGGGTTGACGTATTTCGAGATTAGGATTTGTCACTCCGATTGTCGGAGAGGTATCTCTGGGCCCACTTGGTAATGCACATCACTATAAGCCTTGCAAACATTGCAACTAATGAGTTAGTTGCGGGATGATGTATTACAGAACGAGTAAAGAGACTTGCCGGTAACGAGATTGAACTAGGTATTGAGATACCGACGATCGAATCTCAGGCAAGTAACATACCGATGACAAAGGGAACAACGTTCTCCCTCCGATCCTTTTTACTCTGCACATTAGCTTTGTCTGAAGTCAAAGTTTGCTAAGTTTGACCAAATTTATATTAGAAAATATTAACATCTATAACATCTAATAAATATAATATGAAAATATATTCCGAGATGGATCTAATGATAATTGTGTTGTTATGTGAAAGTTAATAATTTTTTGTATAAACTTGGTCAAAGTTGGATGAGATTGACTTCAGACAAACCTAATATGCAGAGTAAAAAGGACCGGTAAAGTTGGATGAGATTGACCATGATGATGGAGATCATGGTGTCATGCCGGTGACGACGATGATCATGGCGCCCCGAAGATGGAGATCAAAAGGAGCAACATGATATTGGCCATATCATGTCACTATTTGATTGCATGTGATGTTTATCATGTTTTACATTTTATTTGCTTAGAACGACGGTAGCATAAATAAGATGATCCCTCACAATAATTTCAAGAAAGTGTTCCCCCTAACTGTGCACCGTTGCTAAGGTCCGTTGTTCCGAAGCACCACGTGATGATCGGGTGTGATAGGTTCTAACGTTCGCATACAACGGGTGTAAGCCAGATTTACACACGCAATACACTTAGGTTGACTTGACGAGCCTAGCATGTACAGACATGGCCTCGGAACACGGAAGACCGAAAGGTCGAACATGAGTCGTATAGAAGATACGATCAACATGAAGATGTTCACCGATGATGACTAGTCCGTCTCACGTGATGATCGGACACGGCCTAGTTGAATCGGATCATGTATCACTTAGATGACTAGAGGGATGTCTATCTGAGTGGGAGTTCATTGAATAATTTGATTAGATGAACTTAATTATCATGAACTTAGTCTAAAATCTTTACAATATGTCTTCTAGATCAAATGGCCCATGCTAATGTTGTCCTCAACTTCAATGCGTTCCTAGAGAAAACCAAGCTGAAAGACGATGGTAGCAACTATACGGACTGGGTCCGGAACTTGAGGATCATCCTCATAGCTGCCAAGAAAGCATATGTCCTCGAAGCACCGCTAGGTGAATCACCAGCCCCAGCAAACCAAGACGTTATGAATGCCTGGCAACCCCGTGTTGATGATTACTCCCTGGTTCAGTGCGGCATGCTTTACAGCTTAGAATCGGGGCTCTAGAAGCGTTTTGAACAACACGGAGCATATGAGATGTTCCAAGAGCTGAAAATGGTTTTCCATGCTCATGCCCGGGTCGAGAGATATGAAGTCTCCGACAAGTTCTACAGTTGTAAGATGGAGGAGAATAGTTCCGTCAGCGAGCACATACTCAAAATGTCTGGGTTGCACAACCGCTTGTCTTAGCTGGGAGTTAATCTCCCGGATGATGCAGTCGTTGACAGAATCCTTCAGTCGCTCCCACCTAGCTACAAGAGCTTTGTGATGAACTTCAATATGCAGGGGATGTAAAAGACCATTCCTGAGGTATATTCGATGCTGAAATCAGCGGAGGTGGAAATCAAAAAGGAACATCAAGTGTTGATGGTGAATAAAACCACTAACTTCAAGAAAGGCAAGGGTAAAAAGAACTTCAAGAAGGACGGCAAGGGAGTTACCGCTCCCGGTAAGCAAGCTGCTGGGAAGAAGCCAAAGAATGGACCCAAGCCCGAGACTGCGTGTTTTTTTATTGCAAGGGAAGTGGTCACTGGAAGCGGAACTGCCCCAAGTACTTAGCGGACAAGAAGGCCGGCAACACCAAAGGTATATGTGATATACATGTTATTGATGTGTACCTTACCAGTACTTGTGGTAGCTCCTGGGTATTTGATACCGGTGCGGTTGCTCATATTTGTAACTCAAAACAGGAGCTGCGGAATAAGCGGAGACTGGCGAAGGACGAGGTGACGATGCGCGTCGGGAATGGTTCCAAGGTCGATGTGATCGCCGTCGGCACGTTACCTCTGCATTTACCTACGGGGTTAGTTTTAAACCTCAATAATTGTTATTTAGTGCCAGCTTTGAGCATGAACATTGTATCAGGATCTCGTTTAATACAAGATGGCTACTCATTTAAATCCGAGAATAATGGTTGTTCTATTTATATGAGAGATATGTTTTATGGTCATGCCCCGCTGGTCAATGGTTTATTCTTATTTAATCTCAAACGTGATGTTACACATATTCATAGTGTGAATACCAAAAGATGTAAGGTTGATAATGATAGTCCCACATACTTGTGGCACTGCCGCTTTGGTCACATCGGTGTCAAACGCATGAAGAAACTCCATGCAGATGGACTTTTGGAGTCTCTTAATTATGAATCATTTGACACGTGCGAACCATGCCTCATGGGCAAAATGACCAAGACTCCGTTCTCCGGAACAATGGAGCGAGCAACCAACTTATTGGAAATCATACATACTGATGTGTGCGGTCCAATGAGTGTTGAGGCTCGCGGTGGCTATCGTTATGTTCTCACCCTCACTGATGACTTGAGTAGATATGGGTATGTCTACTTGATGCAACACAAGTCTGAGACCTTTGAAAAGTTCAAGGAATTTTAGAGTGAGGCTGAGAATCAACGTGATAGGAAAATCAAGTTCTTGCGATCAGATCGTGGGGGAGAATACTTGAGTCACGAATTTGGCACGCACTTAAGGAAATGTGGAATAGTTTCACAACTCACGCCGCCTAGAACACCTCAGCGTAATGGTGTGTCCGAACGTCGTAATCGCACTCTATTGGATATGGTGCGATCTATGATGTCTCTTACCGATCTACCGCTGTCATTTTGGGGCTATGCTTTAGAGACTGCCGCATTCACTTTAAATAGGGCTCCGTCGAAATCCGTTGAGACGACACCGTATGAATTATGGTTTGGGAAGAAACCTAAGCTGTCGTTTCTAAAAGTTTGGGGATGCGATGCTTATGTGAAGAAACTTCAACCTGAAAAGCTCGAACCCAAATCGGAAAAATGCGTCTTCATAGCATACCCTAAAGAAACTATTGGGTATACCTTCTACCTCAGATCCAAAGGCAAGATCTTTGTTGCCAAGAATTCTCTCGAAAGAAGTAAGTGGGAGGAAAGTAGAACTTGATGAAGTATTGCATCTTGAACCAGAGAGTGGCGCAGCTCGGGAAAATGTTCCTGAGGTGCCTGCACCGACTAGAGAGGAAGTTAATGATGATGATCATGAAACTTCAGATCAAGTTGCAACTGAACTTCGTAGGTCCACAAGGACACGTTCTGCACCAGAGTGGTACGGCAACCCTATCCTAGAAATCATGTTGTTAGACAATGGTGAACCTTCGAACTATGAAGAAGTGATGGCGGGCCCAGATTCCGACAAATGGCTGGAAGCCATGAAATCCGAGATAGGATCCATGTATGAAAACGAAGTATGGACTTTGACTGACTTGCCCGATGACCGTCGAGCCATAGAAAATAAATGGATCTTTAAGAAGAAGACAAACGCGGATGGTAATGTGACCATCTATAAAGCTCGGCTTGTCGCTAAGGGTTATCGACAAGTTCAAGGGGTTGACTACGATGAGACCTTCTCACCCGTAGCGAAGCTGAAGTCCGTCCAAATCATGTTAGCAATCGCCGCATTCTATGATTATGAGATATGGCAAATGGACGTCAAAACGACATTCCTTAATGGTTTCCTTAAGGAAGAATTGTATATGATGCAGCCGGAAGGTTTTGTCGATCCTAAGAATGCTGACAAGGTGTGCAAGATCCAACGCTCGATCTATGGGCTGGTGCAAGCATCTCGGAGTTGGAATATCCGTTTTGATGAGATGATCAAAGCATTTGGGTTTACGCAGACTTATGGAGAAGCCTGCGTTTACAAGAAAGTGAGTGGGAGCTCTGTAGCATTTCTCATATTGTATGTGGATGACATACTATTGATGGGAAATGATATAGAATTATTGGAAAGCATAAAGGCCTACTTGAACAAGTGTTTTTCAATGAAGGATCTTGGAGAAGCTGCTTACATATTAGGCATCAAGATCTATAGAGATAGATCGAGACGCCTCATTGGTCTTTCACAGAGCATGTACCTTGACAAGATATTGAAGAAGTTCAATATGGATCAGTCAAAGAAGGGGTTCTTGCCTGTGTTGGAAGGTACGAGATTGAGCACGTCTCAATGCCCGACCACGGCAGAAAATAGAGAAAAGATGAGCGTCATCCCCTATGCCTCGGCCATAGGGTCTATTATGTATGCCATGTTGTGTACCAGACCTGATGTAAACCTTGCCGTAAGTTTGGTAGGAAGGTACCAAAGTAATCCCGACATGGAACACTGGACAGCGGTCAAGAATATCCTGAAGTACCTGAAAAGGACTAAGGATATGTTTCTCGTTTATGGAGGTGACGAAGAGCTCGTCGTAAAGGGTTGCGTCGATGCTAGCTTCGACACAGATCTGGATGACTCCAAGTCACAAACCGGATACGTGTATATTTTGAATGGTGGGGCGGTCAGCTGGTGCAGTTGCAGGCAAAGTGTCGTGGCGGGATCTACATGTGAAGCGGAGTACATGGCAGCCTCGGAGGCAGCACAAGAAGCAATCTCGGTGAAGGAGTTCATTACCGACCTAGGAGTTATTCCCAATGCATCGGGCCCGATGACTCTCTTCTGTGACAACACCGGAGCTATTGCCCTTGCCAAGGAGCCCAAGTTTCACAGGAAGACCAGGCATATCAAGCGCCGCTTCAACTCCATTCGTGAAAATGTTCAAAATGGAGACATAGATATTTGTAAAGTGCATACGGACCTGAATGTTGCAGATCCGTTGACTAAACCTCTCCCTCGAGCAAAACATGATCAACACCAGAACTCTATGGGTGTTTGATTCATCACAATGTAACTAGATTATTGACTCTAGTGCAAGTGAGAGACTGTTGGAAATATGCCCTAGAGGCAATAATAATATGGTTATTATTATATTTCCTTGTTCATGATAATTGTCTATTGTTCATGCTATAATTGTGTTATCCGGAAATCGTAATACATGTGTGAATATATAGACCACAACATGTCCCTAGTAAGCCTCTAGTTGACTAGCTCGTTGATCAATAGATGGTTATGGTTTCCTGACCATGGACATTGGATGTCATTGATAACAGGATCACATCATTAGGAGAATGATGTGATGGAAAAGACCCAATCCTAAGCATAGCACAAGATCGTGTAGTTCGTCTGCTAGAGCTTTTCTAAGTGTCAAGTATCATTTCCTTAGACCATGAGATTGTGCAACTTCCGGATACCGTAGGAGTGCTTTGGGTGTACCAAATGTCACAACGTAACTAGGTGGCTATAAAGGTGCACTACAGGTATCTCCGAAAGTGTCTGTTGGGTTAGCATGAATCGAGACTGGGATTTGTCACTCTGTATGACGGAGAGGCATCTCTGGGCCCACTCGGTAATGCATCATCATAATGAGCTCAGTGTGACTAAGTAGTTGGTCACGGGATCATGCATTACGTCACGAGTAAAGTGACTTGCCGGTAACGAGATTGAACGAGGTATTGGGATACCGACGATCGAATCTCGGGCAAGTAACGTACCGATTGACAAAGGGAATTGAATACGGGATTGATTGAATCCTCGACATCGTGGTTCATCCGATGAGATCATCATGGAATATGTGGGAGCCAACATGGGTATCCAGATCCCGTTGTTGGTTATTGACCGGAGAGTTGTCTCGGTCATGTCTGCATGGTTCCCGAACCCGTAGGGTCTACACACTTAAGGTTCGGTGACGCTAGGGTTGTAGAGATATTAGTATGCGGTAACCCGAAAGTTTTTCGGAGTCCCGGATGAGATCCCGGACGTCACGAGGAGTTCCGGAATGGTCCGGAGGTAAAGATTTATATATAGTAAGACCAGTTTCGGCCACCGGGAAAGTTTCGGGGTCACCGGTATTGTACCGGGACCACCGGAAGGGTTCCGGGGTCCACCGGGTGGGGCCACCTATCCCGGAGGGCCCCATGGGCTGAAGTAGGAAGGGAACCAGCCCCTAGTGGGCTGGTGCGCCCCCCTTGGGCCTCCCCCCGCGCCTAGGGTTAGAAACCCTAGGGGTGGGGGGCGCCTTCACTTGGCTTGGGGGTCAAGCCACCCCCTTGGCCGCCCCCCATCTAGATGGGATCTAGAGGGGACGGCGCCCCCCTGGCCCCTATATATAGTGGAGGGGAGGGAGGGCAGCCGCACCCAAGTCCCTGGCGCTGCCCTCTCCCTCCGTGACACCTCTCCCTCTCGTTGGTGCTTGGCGAAGCCCTGCCGAGATCCCGCTGCTTTCACCACCACGCCGTCGTGCTGCTGGATCTCCATCAACCTCTCCTCTCCCCTTGCTGGATCAAGAAGGAGGAGACGTCTCTCCCAACCGTACGTGTGTTGAACGCGGAGGTGTCGTCCGTTCGACGCTCGGTCATCGGTGATTTGGATCACGACGAGTACGACTCCATCAACCCCGTTCTCTTGAACGCTTCCGCTCGCGATCTACAAGGGTATGTAGATGCACTCATCTTCCCCTCGTTGCTAGATGACTCCATAGATTGATCTTGGTGATGCGTAGAAAAATTTTAAATTTCTGCTACGTTCCCCAACAACACTACACTAGTCTACGGTCGGCCACAACGGATCCCTTTGTCTTCCCCATGTCCGGCAGACCGCTCACTGGACTACCGAGAGCCCCTGAGGTATAGTCTTACCTAGTATCTTTCGTATTTCCGGCTGCGTCACTCATCGGAGTGGCAAAAGAGGGTGATTCAGCCAAAGGGGAAGGGGCGCCTCCGCTTTAGTGGAGCCCAGGCGGGGGTTGACGATGGTCTATGCTGAAGAACCGGGCAAGTCACCAGGTGTGCAAGCCGGCAACGCGCCGGCGGTGGCCTTCATGGGATCCAAGCTCTACTTTCCCCCAATGTTGGCGGCGGACGCGGACGCGCTGGCCACCGACTCATCGACCACCGTGCAGCCGACTTCTTTCTCTGCCCAACGACTCGTCGATCACCGCCAGGCTAGCCACCTAGTCCAAGGGAGGAGGGCGTCTCTTCGCCGACCAGCTTCTTCAATGACGCCCGCAAGTTGTTCGGCAGTTTGCCCCAAGGTACAAATGGACTCCGCCGACGAGTTCTTTTTCCACAATTTTCTCAGCGACTCCGATGATTCCTTATTCGAGGATGAGGATATGGCGGCTGCTGTGTTGGTCCATGACCACCTTAATAGGTAGCGACCGTTGTTTCGGGGTTCGATCCTGGGCACACTCCAGCGATGAATTGCAATCAAGAGAGCAACCATTTCCTTCTTTGGAAGGACTACTTTGACACAACCAACCCATTGTTCAAATGTCGCCAATTCCGGCGGCGTTTCCGTATGGCTAGACATGTTTCCAACCGTAATCGAGAAGGGGTGATTGGATACAATAAGTATTTCGAGTGCAAGGAGGGTGCCCTTGGAAAGATTGGCTTCTCATCTTATCGAAGATGCACTGCAGCTATCCGGATGATTGCATACAGAGTGTCCGGTGATTTGTTTGAGTATATATGGGTTCATGTTGGTAACCGGTAGATGTATTTTTTTAAAATGTATTTGAGACAATTTAATTTTTATTCAGCTTGTAAACTATGATATATTTGTTTGAGTTGTGGAACTATGCTACTTTTGTTTGCTTGTAAAACTATGCAAAAATTTATGTATATTTGTTAAAAAACGATGTCAAGCCGGTCACACAGGCAAATATGGGCCGGCTGTTTGGGTGTCACGAACGGCCAACCCAAACAGACTAAAAACGATCAAGCCCACGGTCTGTCTGAGCGGCGCGTTGGAGTTGCTCTTAGGATGCAACATTTGCGGATTTGGTTGCTTGCCGGCCGGCGAGCCACCGCCATTCTCTCCGCTACCGAACCGTTACATGGTTACCTCTTCCTTTTCAAAATGAAGAAAAACCGGAGCTCTCGGCAACCTCGCGCAAAGCCGTCGTCTATCACCGACCCATGGGACCAGAGGACCGCCGAGCCCCACCGGCCATGGAGCCAAACGGCAAAGCAACCGAGTGGCGGTCTCTCTGCCACCTTTCCCTCCTCCCATGGTTTTGGCACAGATTCCCAGCGCTGCCAAAAGCAAACAAGCTCCCCTGATCCTCCCGCCATTGCTCACGAGCACCGACGCGCCAGCCCCGCCGCTCCCACTGACAAGCAGCCCACGCCTCCATCGATTTGCTCTGCTTTCCTCGGCTGCGCAGCTTACACATGCATGCTGCCACTACTACGCTTCTCTCTCGCAGAGTCACGAGCCGCACAGTTCACCTCAGTCGTCAGTGAGCTCCACGGCCCGAGGAAGGAAGCAAGCGGCATCTCTCGGGAACGAACGACGATGGGGCTGTCCGCCATCTTCGCCGCGGCCGTGATGGTCGCGATCGTCGTGGTGGCGTCGGAGGCGAAGACGACGATCGAGCCGTGCTCGGGGTCGGACTCCTGCCCGGCGCTGCTGGGCTACACGCTCTACGCCGACATGAAGGTCTCCGAGGTGGCCGCGCTCTTCGCCACCGACCCGGCCGCGCTCCTCGCCGCCAACGCGCTCGACTTCGCCGCCCCGGGCGCCGCGCACCGCATCCTGCCCATGAGCTTCTTCCTCCGCGTGCCCACGCGCTGCGCCTGCGCCGACGGCGTCCGCAAGTCCGTCGCCGTCCGCTACGCCGCGCGCCCCGCCGACACGCTCGCCACCGTCGCCGACGTCGTCTTCGCGGGGCTCGCCTCCGCCGACCAGATCCGCGGCGCCAACGGCCTCGCCGACGCCGACGCCGACGCGCCGCTCGATGCGGGCCAGCGGCTCGTCGTGCCGCTCCCCTGCGTCTGCTTCAACTCCACCGACAGCAACCTCCCCGCCGTGTACCTCTCCTACGTGGTGCAGGTCGGGGACACCGTGCCCGCCGTCGCGGCCGCCTACGAGACCACCGTCACGGACGTCATGAACGTCAACGCCATGGGCAGCCCCGTCGCCGCGCCGGGCGACATCCTCGCCATCCCATTGCCAGGTAAGTACTACGCGTGATCAAACTGCTGCTCTTTTCATGCACATGCCACACACATTTTACAAGGATGATTTAGTTGATTCATTTACTAGGAGTGTCAGTGATCTCGGTTTACTAGATGAGATCGTCATGCTGCATTGCTTTGAAATGGAATGTAGTATGAAATGGCCTCAGTTTTCTAACTATGAGAGTCATGTGCCCACCGAAGTTCTGTTAATGATGGCACTGTTGGACACGTACAGTAGAGCAGAGTTTTTATTTATTTGGCACTTTCAGTTAACTATCACTGCTTGGGAAAGGCCGAAATGCATGCATTCAGGTCAGGAGTTAATACTTTTGTATACTATTACTACCTCCGTCTCAAATTACTTGTCTTTGTCTAGATACGGATGCACTCCCTCTGATCCACAAGTAATATGGATCAGAGCGAGTATCCAACACTAAAATGCGTAATTCGGGACGGAGGGAGTATGACATTGTGGTCCATTGCATAAGTTTTCTCAAATGTACATAGCAGGTGATTGATACGGACCTTCGAGCCGCGTATAAGATATTCACTAGCACATTGTTCAGTATATGATGAATTGCTGATCTATCCCCTTTCAATCATGTTTGAGGTTCAAAAGTGTGTATCCATGGGATAACATAAGCAACCTATTACGCAGTGTACTCAATTCTTCAAGTTGCATCTCTGTTTTTGTATGCTCTGCTTTTACCGATTACTGATTCTGCGACTCCACAGCTGAACAGACCTTTGTTTGCTCTTTTCTGAACATCAGCATTTGCTTAATCTTTTTTCTGATGATGGTCATCCTTTATCTTTATGTCCAGCATGTGCATCATCATTTCCAAAGACTGCTTCAGACCATGGACTGCTGGTGGCAAATGGAACCTATGCACTTACCGCAGGCAACTGTGTGCAGTGCAGCTGTGGGCCGGGCAATCTCAAGTAAAATTCAGCTTACAACTTGTCAGTTCACAAAGCCATTACTGACGAAATATATTATGGATCATTGCTGTAACCCCTGTCTTTCCTTCTGTGCCAGTTTATACTGCACACCGGCTTCATTGTCAGGATCATGCCCGAGCACGCAGTGCAGTAACAGCAATGTGCTGCTCGGCAACGCGAGCACCCACGCCACAAATGCAGGCTGCAATGTCTCTTCATGCAGCTATGGAGGTTTTGTCAATGGGACTATTACAACACTGTAAGCAATGTGTTTCAGAACGCTTTTCAGTTTATTGCTGTTTTCTGCAATCAAGATTGGTGTATCTTACCTTTTAATTCGCAGGCTGGACACTGGTCTTCAACCGACATGCCCAGGTAACTCCTGTTGCTGTAATCCTCTGTCTTCAGATTCAGACCCAAGGCTGTGACAGCATTCCATTCCTCCATTGTAGACTCTGCACAAACTATGTGATAGACTACGCGCAAACTATAAGCATTAGAAAAAAAGGTTTCAATTCGAAAATGCTTGCATTTTAGAGGAAAAAGCCTGGCAATTTCCGTTCTGAACCCGAACGCTCCATGCAACTGACACTGCCCTTTCAAAGCATCCACTGCAGTGTGCAAACTGTATCCCCAGAATCTATCTGTAGATACGAAAGACTCCACAATTTGTGTGGCAATGTCCAAACTGTATCATTAGTACACACAAAAAGGAGCAAATGTTGCAACTAAATTCACACAACTTCTGTTGCACATTGCACCGCGGTTACATGCAATTGCACTTCTGAAGTGACCAACATATCTTTTTTCTGGATGAATATAGTAAAGCTTTAACCATGAACAAAGTTTACACAGTTCTAAACAGCACACCTGAAAACTCACGAGATCTTCAAACTGAAACACCGGAAACAACACACTTTGTTCTATGTTCCATGCTCTTAAATTTTACTAGCTCATCCGATCATCACAGCCAGTTTTTATCTTCGCATATCTCCTTTTTCTGACAGTTCATACGGTGCAGGACCGCACCAAGTTCCTCTGCTCACAGACCCACCGACGACGGTGAACCGCGACTACTCGACCTCTCTTGCCCCGCTATCCGCGCCCGTGCCCGCAGAAGCGGGCGGCGTCATGGCGGGGCCCCCGCCGAAGTCGTCGGAGCACGGAGGGTCCTTCACGCTCCCCAAGGTTTCTCCGACGCATGGCCCCGCCGGAAGCGTCTCAAAGGCACCACCGCCTCCGATGAGCAAACCGCAGCGAATCCTATCCGGGTTCATCTTGTGCCTTCTTCTCCAGCACTTCCATGTGTGAATCGCACCACTTCAAGAAATTCTTTTGAGCTGTATTTTCTGTAACTGTAAACAACTGGTAGTAGTAGCAGCGGTAGTAGTAGTAACATCATTTTGTGAGGTAAGTGGACAGTATGATGATGGCCATGTTTTTCGTATGCAGCTCCTTGTTCTTTCGAGGGGCATCATCACGTTCACGTGTGACTTTATCTCATTGAGACGAGATCTCCCAGTTGTTGTTGTGTGTAAGCAGCATCTAGTAGGATATGTTTTGCGGACGACCACCGGATAATGATCATGTTTTTGGCAAGGATACGAGAGAGCTTTATTGTTTGAGTTTTGCTAAGTCTCAGTCGACTGAAACTTCGTTATGTCTCAGTCGATGCTACATTTCTTTGATTTTGCATGGAGATTCGTAAAAAGAAAACTCTTTTTAGTTTTCTTCTTTTTCTTCTTATATACCAGTATGTCACTTGATTAAGACTTGGTTAAATCTCAGTCGACTCGACTGAGACCTAGTCGCACTCTTTGTTGTTTTGATTGATTAACCAGCACCTAAGAGGAGGTACATGCATGCACTCGGGCCATCAAGAGGCGCAGACACATGAAGATCACATTTGCTTCATCGGAAAAGATAAATTCTCAGTGTATGCACTGATTGCGCCAGTGCAAAGCAGTTCTAGAGGAGTCATGCATGTGCTGTTTGCTTTCTTGATCTCTCTCTCTCTCTCTTTTGATTTTCTTATTCTCCTTCTCTTTGACGCTTTGACTTCATCTTTGGGACCAGCCAAATCCCCCACCCCCACTGTCTAGCGGATCGAGCTTCTGACGCTTTAACATGGAGCTTTCAGCTGAGCACATTTTCATCATGGAACCGTAGTACCAAAATGTACACTTGCTCGGTGTTTGGCCTGGAGACGGGCATCGGATTGCACAGAAAAAGCAATGGCATTTCACTTGTGCCGGCCGGCCTGATGATACGGTGGTGAGGTGGTCCTCCTAGCTACCGCTACGCTCCTACTATTCCCGGCGGATTCGTTCGTCGGTTGGGATGTGCAGCGTATCGTGCCGCTTTCCCCGGCTTGATGTGGCCATGCAAATGTGCAGATCACAACGTGACACACCGCCCACCATGGCTGTTGACTCTGGCCAGAACTAGTGAACGCCCCTTCAGAACCGATCGAATTGATCCTTGTGACGAAATTTCCTGCTGAGATCGATCGATCGATGAACGGTCGACGCATGCATGCAATGCATGGTGGTTACAGATCGGAATATAAATCAGCGACACGCAAGGTATATCCAACGGTGCAGGGCGGGCTTTCTGCGGAGAGAATAATGCCGCTTACTGCTGTAGGATGTCTCGCCGCTTATGCTAAAGGGCGTGATAAGCACGCTCTGGGTTAGAAGATGGGGGTGATTTGGCTTATCGCCTTGAGATGCCGATGCCGATGCCGCCTCCACACGGACGTACGTGGTCGCTATCCACATCTGGTAATGGTTGCCATCCATCCCTCACTCCACAAGCTGGTCAACAGTTGTCCACCCCTTTTTTCATCTTTGTATTTTTCTTGCGTAACCCTTTTTTCATCTTTGTATAATATTCCTAACGCTACAAACCTAGGTAAGCAGTACGTGCAATTTTGCTATGAACAAATTCAGACATGCCCACACGAGCTAGTGCCTAGTGGTGTATTGGTTACGCCAAGTGCGATCAACTCCCCGAGTGAGAAAACAACTCACGATCCCTGTCCCGTCGATGGCCTGTTACGTGCCCAACCCGACTGCACTACACTCCACTCCACTCCGCCACCGTGCTTGTGCGCTTGACCTGACCGGCACCGCACCGCACGTACGTGTCCTCGGGCGACTGGCCGGCGCCGGACGGACCCCTAGGGTTTCGTGCTGCGCCGCCGTGCTTCATCCATGTTCTTTGCCGGCTACAAGTGTAGACTATAGAATACAACAACTCTAGCTAGTGCTGGCAAATGCGCGCTTCCGCTGCCGAGACCGCGACGAGCCGTCCAATGGCGACTCGTTACACCGGCGAGGGCTCCGAAATTCCGATCTCCACTATGATCATAAACAAGTATAGCGGCCCATTTCGCGCGGTCACGTATGCCGTTGCTTTTCCCCTGCTTCGTGCACCCGCATTGCTTCGTTTCCCGTAAACGGGTTTCCCTTTTCACCGTCTATAAAAATCGTATGCTTTCTTATCGTTTGAGTCCTCGGCATCTCAAGAAAAGGAAAATCGGCGTTGTGCTTCCTTCGCCTATGCATTTTAGGTTATGTTATGTTATGAGCGTCGGAATATATTGGCACCACAGTAAAAATGGGAGTGGTTTTCCTTTTCACCATCTATAAAAAAGCGTGTGCTTTCTTATCGTTTTGAGTCCTCGGCATCTCCCAAAAGAAAAACCAGAGTTATATTTCCTTCACCTATGCATTTGATGTTACGTTATTGTTTTTCTTCCCAGTGGAGCGTCGCTATCTCCTTGGTCCTTGATACTTTGATAGGGATCGTCCAGTGGCCATTACCTATCTCTTATAGTAGTTTTTCTAAAGTAATAAAACACCCTGGTTAAAGCGATGAGGCGAGCCGGGGTTAAAAGACTGGAGACAGCGGCGGGACGTTCAGTGAACCAGCTACGCACTCATCCTTTATAAATAAAAGAACAAACAACTCCGCACTCAGTTTGTTTACTTAATCCTGACAGTATTAATTAAGGAGCTCAACTACGAGCGTACGTACACAAACGTACGGACTGAAACGTCCTGCTTTCGTCCCTGCGCGTGCGTCTGCAACTGGGCTGGTCGCATGGCACATACGGCGTCTTGTAGTACCTAGAACAATGCGGCGATCACTTAAACAATACTTCCTTTGTTCGGAATTACTTATCTCAAAAATCGATGTACCTAAAACTAAAATACGTCTAGATACATCCATTTTGCGACAGTTAATTTCAAACGAAAAGAGTAGTTACGTTGATTAAGAAACACTTAAAACAATTGTTACAGGCACCGGTGACTTTCAAAGAAAAATGATGAACCGGCCGGCTCCTGGTTCCTTGGGTCTTGGTCTACCAAATTAGTTTTTTTAGAGAAGGAGGATGACCCCGGCCTTTGTATCTGGGAGATGCATGCGGCTATTTTATTGATTATTCTTGAGAATCTTATAAAGTAGAACAACAACATACTCGAATCCGTCATCTTGACAACATCTGCCACTATTATTATCCAAATGATGAAGGGCTACCGAATTAGTTAACTCACACTTAATTACTTTTATTACTTGACAATCGGAAGTTTAATTATTTCTGAGCCCGATTGAGGCCTATCACGTCACTTTGTACTGCTTATTTTAGTACCAGATAAATTGCACTTAATTATGCTGTGTTTATAACATCGCCTGACATGTCAAGCAACATAATAATGGTGTTCTCCACGTACTCGTAGTATCTAACTGCATAAACAGACCAGGTCCAGTACATAATTTGCTGGACCAGGTTCAATGCTCTTCAGAGATTGCTCCTTTAACATTTCGAAAATCATGCTTTCATTTACGTACGGAGGGGTGAACTGTGCAGATCCGTCCTTGACCAAATCAATCAATATAGATCAATCGGCGCCGCTAAGCAATAACAAGGCCGACTCGATCCGTACGTTCCAGGCGCACGTCTCCCCTCAAATAAAAAAGGATATAACCAGGACTCAGGACATGTACAATAGTGCTATCTTAAGAATGTCACGTAGGATAAATGATGAGGTAGAGGAGGGAGAACTCGTAAGAAAAGGTTTGTCTTCTTTTATTTAAGATAAGACAAGAGATGATCTCTTAGCATAATTTGTCTCATCATATTTTAAGAAATTGCTAGTTATTGAAGATAAGGCTAAGATATAACCCATTGTAGACAAACTCTTTTGTCATCTCTAAATTACATGTAAGACTTAAGATAAGACTGTCTTATCAACCACTGTACATGCCCTCAGTCGACTAACGTCAGCATGGTGCGTATTGGCCTGCCCTGATCGATTGATTTTCCTCTTCGTTCATGTGGGCGTACGACGCTTTTCTTTAGTGGGCTGATTTTCCTTTGCTTTGTCTTCCCAAAGCTTGTCTCGTGCTGGGCTGTCTTTTTTTCCGTATCTTTTTTTCTTAGTGTGTTGGGCTGTCTTGTCTCCTACTTGGTTGCTTACTTTTTTTGTATTTTTTTCACGAATACGCACTGTGGCGTATCATTCCATTGATAGAAGAGAGAGAGAGAGAGAGTACATTGTTGATAACCCTGATAGCCGTACACTAGGAGACGACATTAGGGCGACCGGTGAGCCAGAGAGAGGGGGTTGCTCAGCCCCAGGGTACAGAGATCAGGTTACTGGGATGATCCTATCTAATCCTCGGGCGCCGGCTCTAGCCTAGCGTCGAGCCTCGTCCTTGATCGTGGCAAGGAGTTCGCCATTGGAAGGTTGCATGCCATCAAAGACGATGTTGTTCCGGTGCTTCCAGATGGCCCAGGCTATTATGGTGACCAAAGAAGCGAAGCCCTTGCGGAAGTAGGATGGAGCGGCCAGTGTGCAAGTGGACCACCATTCAAAGAGCTCAGCCTGGCCATCCGGTGGTGCAATCGGTAGTCTACACCACGAGAGAGCCTCGTGCCAGGTGATACGCGCAAGCACACGGCCGGTGAGGATTTGGTGCAGGGTTTCATCGTCCTGGTCGCAGAATAGGCAAGCGGCAGGGTGCGGCAGCCCGCGGCGAGCCAGGCGATCGGCAGTCCAACATCGGTTTTGAGAAGCTAGCCATAGGAAAAACTTGACGTTGAGCGGTGCCCAGCTACGCCAGATCAGCTTCCAGAAGGGTGCGGTAATCGATCCAACGAACAGGGCGGTGTAGCAGGTGCTGGCAGTGTAAACTCCCGTCAGAGACCAACGCCAAGAGAGTGCGTCCGGAGCGGATGAGAGGGAAACCAACCGCAGGCGGCGCCAAAGGTCGACGTACTCGAGGATTGCCAGTGGGTCAAGGGCGCCGGTGATGTCTGAGATCCAACCCTGGTTGCGCAGCCCGTCGCTGACGAGGCGCGTGCGCTTCCTTCTACGCGGAACCATGGCCACGAGGGTGGGGGCGATTTCGGCAATAGATTGGCCGTGGAGCCAGTGATCCGTCCAGAACCTGCAAGTATTGCCATCGCCAAGCGTCCAGACCATAGAAGCTCTGAAGATTTGCTGAACCTCGCGATCATACGGCAGGCGCAGGTGGCGCCATGGGCGCGTCGGGTCCATGGCCTGTAGCCAGAGCCATCTAGTGCGCAGCGCGATGCCGGCGCGATGCAGGTCGTGCATGCCGAGACCGCCCAGCTCAACAGGATGGCAGACCTTGGCCCAGCTGACGAGGCAACAGCCAGCGCGTGCGTCTTTGCATCCTTGCCAGAGGAAGTTGCGAATGGTGCGGGTGACTCGCCGCAAGATGGGTTTGGAGACAGCCATGGCCATAAGGATGTGGGTCGGCATTGCGGTGAGGACATGCCTCACGAGCGCGAGCCGTTCGCCTCAGTTGAGCAGCGCGGCCTTCCACGTTGCGAGCTTGAGGAGGAGCTTGTCGAGGAGGGGCATCAAGTCAGAAGAGGAGGCCTTGCGCACGGACAGTTGCAAGCCAAGGTATTTGATCGGGAAGTGCTTGATGGGGCAGGCCAAGGTGGAAGCAATGTCGGGCAACACCTCAGGAGGGCACCTGATAGGCGTAGACGAGCATTTGGGAAAACTAGTCCAAAGGCCAGAGGCATTTGCCAAAGGTGTCCAAGAGCTTGCGGATGGTGCGCAACTCGGCCGGGTCCGGGTGGCAAAAGAGCACAACGTCATCGGCAAAAAGGGAGATGCTAGAGGCCGCATGTCTGTTGGTGAGCCGTTGAAGGACGCCCTTGGAGACGGCATGCTGGAGCAGGCTGTTAAGGGTGTCGATGACGATGGCGAATAGCATGGGGGAAACAGGGTCGCCCTGGCACAAGCCTTGCTCATGCTGGATTGGAGGCCCCGGGTTGCCGTTGATAAGCACATGGGTGGACGCAGTAGAGAGCAGCATGCAGATCCAAGCACACCAGCTCCTCCCAAAACCCAGGTGTGAGAGCGTCCCGAGGAGGAAAGGCCAGGAGACCGTGTCAAAAGCACGAGCAATGTCAAGCTTGAGGAGGATCCGAGGTGCTTTGAGATTGTGCAGCAACCGCGCCGTTTGCTGGACCAGCAAGAAGTTGTCGTGGACGCCGCGGCCGGCGATGAAAGCGCTCTGGTTTGTAGACACGAGGCTCGCCATCCTCGGAGCAAGGCGCAGGGACAGGACCTTGGCGAAAATCTTCGCAACTAGGTGGATGAGACTAATGGGGCGATAGTCAGACAAGCTGGAAGCATCGGCCTTCTTGGGGAGAAGGGTGATCAGAGCCTGGTTCAACTTCTGAAAGCCACAACCATTCATCAAGAAGATCTTGTCAAAAACGGCACAAATGTCTCCCACGATAGTGCCCCAGCATGCCCGAAGGAACTCAGCGGTGAACCCATCCGGTCCAGGTGCTTTGCCGAGCGGGAGCGATTTCACAGCAGCCCAAATCTCGTCCTCGGTGAACGGCCGATTGAGCTCAGCAAGGTCGAAGTGATGGGGTCCAGGGCCCCAAGGTTGAGGCTGAAATCGCGTGCGGCAGCTCGGCCGATGATGGAAGTGAAATGGTCGAAGGCTGCCCGAGCCATGGCCTCGTCATCGAACACGATCGCGTCTCCCACACGCGGGCAGGAGATGGCATTCTTCTTGCTGCGATGCGCCGCATGGATTTTGAAGAACGCTATGCTGGTATCGCCAGCTTTGAGCCAGCAGAAGCGAGCCCGCTCGTGGGCGATCGAGCGTTCAAGGGAGGAGAGCCCGAGGTAGGCGCTTTTGAGCTCGCGCCTCAGCCAAGCCTCATGTGGAGCAAGCGGGCGGGAGTCCTGGGCGGTGTCAAACCGAAGAATGAGCTCACGAGAAAGCATGATTTGCGTGGAAACATGGCCAACGGTGCGCGCACTCCAGCCCTGCAGCCGGTGCGCAGCAGCTTTGAGGCGGAAGTAGATGGTGCGAAATGGGTCGACGTCGGGGGCGACAGAGTTCCATGCTTCGTCAACCAACTGGTGAAATCCGTCCAACTTGATCCAAAATCTCTCGAAGTGAAAGCGCCGCTTTGAGGTAGTTTGAGGCGAACACTCAAGTAGGAGCGGGCAGTGATCGAACACCGCGGAGGCCAGGCAGCGCAGAGAGCAGTGCGCGTATAAGGTCACCCAAGACACGGTGCAAAGGATGCGATCGTTCTTAACGAGGATGGGGATCACCTGCTCGTTTGACCAGGTATATCTCCGGCCCTGAAGGTAGATATCACGGAGAGCCAAGTCGGAGATGAGCCGACGAAACCGGATCATCATGCGGTGGTTAATTCTGTCATTGTTCTTGTCCTCGGTGCACGCGATCATGTTAAAATCCCCACCAATGATCCAAGCGCCGGCCATCATGGAGTGAAGATCGTGGAGCTCGGCGAGAAACTCAAGTTTATCCGCATTGGCCTGCGGCCCATAGACACCCGAAATCCACCAAGGGGGGCCGCCCGAGGCAAGCATCACGGTGGCGGAGACGTGGTAGGAGCCAACAACACGGTTAGAGAGGGAGACGTGATCCGCTCGCCAAGCAAGGATGATGCCGCCTCGCGTACCATCCGCAGGCAGCCAGTAGTAATCGGCGAACTCAGGACCCAGAGTCTGGGCAACGACATCAGGCGAGACCAGGGAGAGCTTTGTTTCTTGAAGACAAATGATGACGGCGCAGCGGAGGAAACCATACTGCGGATGAAGCGCGCCTGGCACGGCAGTTCAGGCCATGCACGTTCCAGAACACAATTTTAATGTTGTTCAACACGGGAAAAGGGTTGGTGCACAGGGAACACAGCCAAGCCGGACGATCAGACTACAGCTATGCTAGGCGAAGGAAGGTTCGCTAGCATCTCAAGGGGTACATGCCAACCATAAAAGTCAGCGAATGCCTGCACGACATCCATCGCCAGGGGTTCCTCGAATAGCTTGGTGTAGCGCTGAATAATGGAAGCAGAAACGGGCTCGTCCTCTTTAAGCAGGCCCAAACGTAGAAGTAGGACGCGCTTGGCCTTGTTCTCGGAATCCAGGCCACGATCAGCGGTGGCAATGCGCCCACTCCGTCTCGGAGTGAAGTTAGGCGGGATTGCGCCGCACTTGCGGCGCATGGGTGGGGTGGGGAGGATAGGCGCCAAGGCAGTTCGAATGGAATCCAAGTAACCGTTGGGGCCTGAAGGCGCGGCAGCAAAAGGCGAAGGGTCCGGTGCATGCATGCCTTGAGGACATGGCGCGAGCTCAGCCGCAGCCGGTGCATGCCTGGGAAGAGATGCGGTTGGAGGGTCATGGGTCCCAAGAGAGAAGGCCGGATCCTCCTCGGGCGCCACGGAGGATTGGACAAACGCACTTTCCATCGTCACGGGATCAGAGACGGGGTCCATGGGGCTGGCGCGCACCTCGGGAGTGGGCGGGCAGGGATCGCCTGCGGCCTCATTGGTCACAGGACCCGAGGGGGAAGGCTGCAAAAGGGAGGGGAAGGGACAGCAGAATCATCAAGGGCAGGCACTGTCGGGGGGATGGCAGCCTCCAGGGTGGGCCTGAGATCAGTGTCGCCCATGCATTGGGCGATCCGGACGGGGCTGGGTGAGCATCCACGCGAGGAGGCAAGAATGGACGCCGACCCGGTCAAAAGCAACCGAGGATCAGGAGTACGCTGATCGGTCTGCCTGTCATGGCCCTGGTCACGCTGCGCCTCGGGGCCCAACCCGGCATGGAGCGTAGCAGCGGAGGATAACCGTGCGTGGACTGGGGCCCTCCGGGACCCCACGCCCATGATAGGGTACGGACCCAACACACCCTGCCAGGGCCGCACCGGAGGGGCGCCACGGCGGCGCGTGTCATCGGAGCCAGCAACGTTGCCGCGACCGGCGGAGTGCCGGGAAGAGCCCGAGGAGGCGCGGCCAGGCGCCCGCGGGAAGTCATGGTGATGGGGCCATGCAGGGGTAGAGGAGGCGAGCCAGCGTCGTGCGCACCAACAGAGCCCGGGGGCGGAGGCGGCGGCGGCGAGGGAGTGTCCATGCGCACCGTCATACTTTTTTTTGTATTTGGCCTGACAAATATATCAGTGTCCGTGTTAACGCTCCCAGGTGTGGAGTGTGTCTCCATGAAACATAAGATAATGCATAAAGAAATATAGTGTGGTTGTATTACTTTGAGCACATAATTTTGACACAAGATAATAAAAAAATAAATTGAAGAACATCTCTGGTTGAACTAAAAATGAGCTTCCTGGTGCATGTCGTAAAAACTGCTAAAAAGGGGAAGCGGGTAGTAGAAAACCGAAGGTCACTTTCTGATCAATTTTTTTTAAAATTTGGAACAAGACTAATGTTGCATATACCTAGTCTGGGGCCATTTACTTCTTTCTTAGTGTATATAACTAGTTTTAGGTGATCCGCAGGAAAATAAAATATATTTTAAATAAAACAATAAGTTACACACGGATGACAGACATGCAATTACGTGAGATCAACGTGTGAGCGACCAGATGACAAAATTTTGAGAAAAAAGGTTGCATAGAAATGACGAGCACGCAATTGCGCATGGGCGATTGACATACAATTGGCACGTGCATAACCACTGGCACGTGCATACTCAGGGAGAACACTTATACCTTGAAATTTAGTGAGGGATCATCTTATAATGCTACCGCTGTACTAAGCAAAATAAGATGCATAAAAGGTAAACATCACATGCAATCAAAATAAGTGATATGATATGGCCATCATCATCTTGTGCCTTTGATCTCCATCTCCAAAGCACCGTCATGATCACCATTGTCACCAGCTTGACACCTTAATCTCCATCGTAGCATCGTTGTCGTCTCGCCAACTATTGCTTCTACGACTATCGCTACCTCTTAGTGATAAAGTAAAGCAATTACATGGCGATTGCATTTCATACAATAAAGCGGCAACCATAAGGCTCCTGCCAGTTGCCGATAAATTCTACAAAACATGATCATCTCATACAACAATTTATATCTTATCACGTCTTGACCATATCACATCACAACATGCCCTGCAAAAATAAGTTAGATGTCCTCGACTTTGTTGTTGCAAGTTTTACGTGGCTGCTACGGGCTTCTAGCAAAAACCGTTCTTACCTACGCATCAAAACCACAACGATTTTTCGTCAAGTGTGTTGTTTTAACCTTCAACAAGGACCGGCCGTAGTCAAACTCGATTCAACTAAAGTTGGAGAAATAGACACCCGCCAGCCATCTGTGTGCGAAGCACGTCGGTAGAACCAGTCTCATGAATGCGGTCATGTAATGTCAGTTCGGGCCGCTTCATCCAACAATACCGTCGAATCAAAGTAAGACGTTGGTGGTAAGCAGTATGACTATTATTGCCCACAACTCTTTGTGTTCTACTCGTGCATATAACATCTACGCATAGACCTGGCACGGATGCCACTGTTGGGTAACGCAGTATTTCAAAAAAATTCCTACGATCACGCAAGATCTATCTAGGAGATGCATAGCAACGAGAGGGGAGAGTGTGTCCACGTACCCTCGTAGACCGAAAGAGGAAGCGTTTAGTAACGCGGTTGATGTAGTCAAATGTCTTCACAATCCAAGTACCGAACATAAGTCACCTCTGTGTTCAGCACACGTTCAGCACGATGACGTCCCTCGAGCTCTTGATCCAGTTGAGGACAAACGAGAGTTCCATTAGCATGACGGCGTGGCGACGGTGATGATGAAGTTACCGGCGCAGGGCTTCACCTAAGCACTACGACGATATGACCGAGGTGTTGAACTGTTGAGGGGGGCACCGCACACGGCTAAGAGATTGTCTGTTGTGCTGTTGGGGTGCCCCCTGACCATGTATATAAAGGAGGGAGGGAGAGAGGAGGCCGGCCAGGAGGAGCGCGCCAGGGGGAGTCCTACACGGACTCCTAGTCCAAGTAGGATTCACCCCCCTTTTCCTTTCTTCCACCGGAGGAAAAGGAAGGAGGGGAGAAGGAGAAGGAAGGAGGGGGCCACGCCCCCACCCTTTTCCAATTCGGTTTGGGCAGGGGGGAGGCGTGCGCCACCTTGTGGCCCTTCTTCCCTCTCTCCATTAAAGCCCACTAAGGCCCGTTAACTTTCCCGGGGGTTCCGGTAAACTCCCGGTACTCCGGAAAAATGCCCGAACCACTCCGAACCATTCCGATGTCCAAATGCAACCTTCTAATATATGAATCTTTACCTCTCGACCATTTCGAGACTCCTTGTCATGTCTATGATCTCATCCGGGACTACGAACAAACTTCAGTCGTCAAATCACATAACTCATAATACAAACCGTCATCGAACGTTAAGCGTGCAGACCCTACGGGTTCGAGAACTATGTAGACATGACCGAGACACATCTCCGATCAATAACCAATAGCGGAACCTGGATGCCCATATTGGATCTTACATATTCTACGAAGATCTTTATTGGTCAAACCGCATAACAACATACATCATTCCTTTTGTCATCGGTATGTTACTTGCCCGAGATTCGATCGTCGGTATCCTCATACCTAGTTTAATCTCATTACCGACAAGTCTCTTTAATTGTTCTGTAATGCATCATCCCGTAACTAACTCATTAGTCACATTTCTTGCAAGGCTTATAGTGATGTGCATTATCGAGAGGGCCCAGAGATACCTCTCCGATACACAGAGTGACAAATCCTAATCTCGATCTATGCCAACTCAACAAACACCATCAGAGACACCTGTAGAGCATCTTTATAAACCCAGTTATTGTTGGGTTTCGTAGTAATTTCAAAAAATTTCCTACGCGCACACAGGATCATGTGATGCATAGCAACGAGAGGAGAGTGTTGTCTACGTACCCAACGTAGACCGACTGCGGAAGCGATGACACGACGTAGAGGAAGTAGTCGTACGTCTTCACGATCCAACCGATCAAGCACCGAAACTACGGCACCTCCGAGTTCGAGCACACGTTCAGCTCGATGACGATCCCCGGTCTCCGATCCAGCAAAGTGTCGGGGAAGAGTTTCGTCAGCACGACGGCGTGGTGACGATCTTGATGAACTACAGCAGCAGGGCTTCGCCTAAACTCCGCTACAGTATTATCGAGGAATATGGTGGCAGGGGGCACCGCACACGGCTAAGGAATCGATCACGTGGATCAACTTGTGTCAACTTGTGTGTTTAGAGGTGCCCCTGCCTCCGTATATAAAGGAGGAGAGGAGGGGAGGCTGGCCGGCCAAGGGGGGAGGCGCAGGAGAGTCCTACTCCCACTGGGAGTAGGATTCCCCCTCCAATCCTAGTCCAACTAGGATTCCTCGGAGGGGAAAAGAGGAGGAGGGGGCCGGCCACCTCTCCTAGTCCTAATAGGACTAGGGGAAGGGGGTGGCGCGCAGCCCATCTAGGGCAGCCCCTTTCTCTTTTCCACTAAGGCCCACTATGGCCCAAATAGCTCCCGGGGGGTTCCGGTAACCCTCTCGGTATTCCGGTAAAATCCCGATTTCACCCGGAACACTTCCGATATCCAAATATAGGCTTCCAATATATCAATCTTTACGTCTCGACCATTTCGAGACTCCTCGTCATGTCCGTGATCACATCCGGGACTCCGAACAACCTTCGGTTCATCAAAATGCATAAACTCATAATATAACTGTCATCGTAACCTTAAGCGTGCGGACCCTACGGGTTCGAGAACAATGTAGACATGACCGAGACACGTCTCTGGTCAATAACCAATAGCGGGACCTGGATGCCCATATTGGCTCCTACATATTCTACGAAGATCTTTATCGGTCAGACCGCATAACAACATACGTTGTTCCCTTTGTCATCGGTATGTTACTTGCCCGAGATTCGATCGTCGGTATCCAATACCTAGTTCAATCTCGTTAACGGCAAGTCTCTTTACTCGTTCCGTAATACATCATCTCACAACTAACATATTAGTTGCAATGCTTGCAAGGCTTATGTGATGTGTATTACCGAGAGGGCCCAGAGATACCTCTCCGACAATCGGAGTGACAAATCCTAATCTCGAAATACGCCAACCCAACATCGACCATTGGAGACACCTGTAGTACTCCTTTATAATCACCCAGTTACGTTGTGACGTTTGGTAGTACCCAAAGTGTTCCTCCGGTAAACGGGAGTTGCATAATCTCATAGTCATAGGAACATGTATAAGTCATGAAGAAAGCAATAGCAACATACTAAACGATCGGGTGCTAAGCTAATGGAATGGGTCATGTCAATCAGATCATTCTACTAATGATGTGACCTCATTAATCAAATAACAACTCATTGTTCATGGTTAGGAAACATAACCATCTTTGATTAACGAGCTAGTCAAGTAGAGGCATACTAGTGACACTCTGTTTGTCTATGTATTCACACATGTATTATGTTTCCGGTTAATACAATTCTCGCATGAATAATAAACATTTATCATGATTATAAGGAAATAAATAATAACTTTATTATTGCCTCTAGGGCATATTTCCATCAGTCTCCCACTTGCACTAGAGTCAATAATCTAGTTCACATCGCCATGTGATTTAACAGCAATAGTTCACATCACCATGTGATTAACACCCATAGTTCACATCGCTATGTGACCAACACCCAAAGGGTTTACTAGATTCAGTAATCTAGTTCACATCGCTATGTGATTAACACCCAAGGAGTACTAAGGTGTGATCATGTTTTGCTTGTGAGAGAATCTTAGTCAACGGGTATGTCATATACAGATCCGTAAGTATTTTGCGAATTCTATGTCTACAATGCTCTGCACGGAGCTACTCTAGCTAATTGCTCCCACTTTCAATATGTATCTAGATCAAGACTTAGAGTCATCTAGATTAGTGTCAATCTTGCATCGGCGTAACCTTTTACGACGAACCTTTTTCCATAATCGAGAAACATATCCTTATTCCACTAAGGACAATTTTGACCGCTCTCCAGTGATCTACTCCTAGATCACTATTGTACTCCCTTGCCAAACTCAGTGGTATGGCATACAATAGATCTGGTATACAGCATGGCATACTTTATAGAACCTATGACTGAGGCATAGGGAATGACTTTCATTCTCTTTCTATTTTCTGCCGTGGTCGGGCTTTGAGTCTTACTCAACTTAACACCTTGCAACACAGGCAAGAACTCCTTCTTTGACTGTTCCATTTTGAACTATTTCAAAAATTTATCAAGGTATGTATTCATTGAAAAAATCTTATCAAGCGTCTTCATCTATCTATATAGATCTTGATGCTCAATGTGTAAGCAGCTTCACCAAGGTCTTTCTTTAAAAAACTTTTATTCAAGTATCCTTTCATGCTGTGCAGAATAATTCTACATTATTTCCGATCAACAATATGTCATTCACATATACTTATCAGAAATGTTGTAGTGCTCCCACTCACTTTCTTGTAAATACAGGCTTCACTGTAAGTCTGTACAATAACTATATGCTTTGATCAACTTATCAAAGCGTATATTCCAACTCCGAGATTCTTGCACCAGTCCATAAATGGATCGCTGGAGCTTGCACACTTTGTTAGCTCCCTTTGGATCGACAAAACCTTCCGGTTGCATCATATACAACTCTTCTTCCAGAAATCCATTCAGGAATGCAGTTTTGACATCCATCTGCCAAATTTCATAATCATAAAATGCGGCAATTGCTAACATGATTCGGACAGACTTTTAAGCATCGATACGAGTAAGAAAATCTCATTGTATTCAACACCTTGAACTTTGTCAAAAACTTTTTTCGACAAGTCTAGCTTTGTAGACAGTAACATTACCATCAGCGTCAGTCTTCTTCTTAAAAATCCATTTATTCTCAATTGCTTGCCGATCATCGGGCAAGTCAACCAAAGTCCATACTTTGTTCTCATACATGGATCCCATCTCAGATTTCATGGCTTCAAGCCACTTTACGGAATCTGGGCTCACCATCGCTTCTTCATAGTTCGTAGGTTCATCATGATCTAGTAGCATGACCTCCAGAACAGGATTACCGTACCACTCTGGTGCGGATCTTACTCTGGTTGATCTACGCGGTTCAGTAGTATCTTGATCTGAAGTTTCATGATCATTATCATTGGCTTCCTCACTAACTGGTGTAGGTGTCACTGAAACAGTTTTCTGTGATGAACTACTTTCCAGTAAGGGAGCAGGTACAGTTACCTCGTCAAGTTCTACTTTCCTCCCACTCACTTCTTTCGAGAGAAACTCCTTCTCTAGAAATGATCCATTCTTAGCAACGAATGTTTTTGCCTTCGGATCTGTGATAGAAGGTGTACCCAACAGTTTCCTTTGGGTATCCTATGAAGACACATTTCTCCGATTTGGGTTCGAGCTTATCAGGTTGAAGCTTTTTCACATAAGCATCGCAGCCCCAAACTTTAAGAAACAACAGGTTAGGTTTACTGCTAAACCATAGTTCATATAGTGTCGTCTCAACGGATTTAGATGGTGCCCTATTTTAAAACGTGAATGCAGCTGTCTCTAATGCATAACCCCAAAACGATAGTGGTAAAGAGATATCATAGATCGCACCATATCAAATAAAGTGCGGTTACGACGTTCGGACATACCATAACGATGTGGTGTTCCAGGTGGCGTGAGCTGTGAAACTATTCCACATTGTTTTAATTGAAGACCAAACTCGTAACTCGAATATTTGTCTCCGCGATCAGATCGCAGAAACTTTATTTTCTTGTTACGATGATTTTTCCACTTCACTCTGAAATTCTTTGAACCTTTCAACTATTTCAGACTTATGTTTCATCAAGTAGATATACCCATATCTGCTCAAATCATCTTGTGAAGGTCAGAAAACAACGATGCTTGCCACGAGCAACAGCACTCATTGGATCGCATACATCGGTATGTATTATTTCCAACAAATCAGTAACTCGTTCCATTGTTCCGAAGAACGGAGTTTTAGTCATCTTGCCCAAAAGGCACGGTTCGCAAGCATCAAATGATTCATAACCAAGTGATTCCGAAAATCCATCTTTATGGAGTTTCTTCATGCGCTTTACACCGATATGACCCAAACGGCAGTGCCACAAATAAGTTGCACTATCATTATTAACTTTGCATCTTTTGGCATCAATATTATGAATATGTGTATCACTACGATCGAGATCCAATGAACCATTTTCATTGGGTGTGTAACCATATAAGGTTTTATTCATGTAAATAGAACAACAGTTTATTCTCTTACTTAAATGAGTAACCGTATTGCAAAAAACATGATCAAATCATATTCATGCTCAACGCAAACACCAAATAACATTTATTTAGGTTCAACACTAATCCTGAAAGAATAGGGAGTGTGCGATGATGATCATATCAATCTTGAAACTACTTTCAACACACATCATCACTTCACCCTTAACTAGTTTCTGTTTATTCTGCAACTCCCGTTTCGAGTTACTACTCTTAGCAACTGAACCAGTACCAAATACCGAGGGGTTGCTATAAACACTAGTAAAGCACACATCAAACACCTGTATATCAAATATACCCTTTTTCACTTTGCCATCCTTCTTATCCACCAAATATTTAGGGTAGTTCCGCTTCCAGTGACCATTTCCTTTGCAGTGTAAGCACTCAGTTTCAGGCTTTGGTTCAGCTTTGGGCTTCTTCGTGGGAGTGACAACTTGCTTGTCAATATACTTGAAGTTCCCCTTTCTTTCCCTTTGCCCTTTTCTTGAAACTAGTGATCTTGTCAACCATCAACACTTGATGCTCTTTCTTGATTTCTACCTTCGTTGATTTCAACATCACGAAGAGCTCGGGAATCATTTTCATCATCCCTTGCATACTGTAGTTCATCACGAAGTTCTACTAACTTGGTGATGGTGACTAGAGAATTCTGTCAATCACTATCTTATCTGGAAGATTAACTCCCACTTGATTCAAGCGATTGAAGTACCCAGACAATCTGAGCACATGCTCACTTGTTGAGCGATTCTCCTCCATCTTTTAGCTACAGAACTTGTTGGAGACTTCATATCTCTCAACTCGGGTATTTGCTTGAAATATTAACTTCAATTCCTGGAACATCTCATATGGTCCATGACGTTCAAAACGTCTTTGAAGTCCCGATTCTAAGCCGTTAAGCATGGTGCACTAAACTATCAAGTAGTCATCATATTGAGCTAGCCAGACGTTCATAACTTCTGCATCTGCTCCTGCAATAGGTCTGTCACCTAGCGGTGCATTAAGGACATAATTCTTCTGTGCAGCAATGAGGATTTAACCTCAGATCACGGATCAAATCCGCAACATTGCTACTAACATTTTTTAACACAATTTTCTCTAGGAACATATCAAAATAAACACAGGGAAGCAACAACGCGAGCTATTGATCTACAACATGATTTGCAAAATACTACCAGGACTAAGTTCATGATAAATTTAAGTTCAATTTAATAATATTACTTAAGAACTCCCACTTAGATAGACATCCCTCTAATCCTCTAAGTGATCACGTGATCCAAATCAACTAAACCATGTCCGATCATCACGTGAGATGGAGTAGTTTCATCGGTGAACATCATTATGTTGATCATATCTACTATATGATTCATGCTCGACCTTTCGGTCTCCGTGTTCCGAGGCCATATCTGCATATGCTAGGCTCGTCAAGTTTAACCTGAGTATTCTGCGTGTGCAAAACTGGCTTGTACCCGTTGTAGATGGACGTAGAGCTTATCACACCCGATCATCACGTGGTGTCTGGGCACGATGAACTTTGGCAACGGTGCATACTCAGGGAGAACACTTCTTGATAATTTAGTGAGAGATCATCTTATAATGCTACCGTCAATCAAAGCAAGATAAGATGCATAAAAGGATAAACATCACATGCAATCAATATAAGTGATATGATATGGCCATCATCATCTTGTGCTTGTGATCTCCATCTCCGAAGCACCGTCATGATCACCATCGTCACCGGCGCGACACCTTGATCTCCATCGTAGCATCGTTGTCGTCTCGCCAATCTTATGCTTTCACGACTATCACTACCGTTTAGTAATAAAGTTAAGCATTACATCGCGATTGCATTGCATACAATAAAGCGACAACCATACGGCTCCTGCCAGTTGCCGATAACTTGGTTACAAAACATGATCATCTCATACAATAAAATTCAGCATCATGCCTTGACCATATCACATCACAACATGCCCTGCAAAAACAAGTTAGACGTCCTCTACTTTGTTGTTGCAATTCTTACGTGGCTGCTACGGGCTTAAGTAAGAACCAATCTCACCTACGTATCAAAACCACAACGATAGTTTGTCAAATAGACTCCGTTTTAACCTTCGCAAGGACCGGGCGTAGCCATACTTGGTTCAACTAAAGTTGGAGAGACAGTCGCCCGCAAGCCATCTCTGTGCAAAGCACGTCAAGGGAACCGGTCTCGCGTAAGCGTACGCGTAAGGTTGGTCTGGGTCGTCTCGTCCAACAATACCGCCGAACCAAAATATGACATGCTGGTAGGCAGTATGACTTGTATCGTCCACAACTCACTTGTGTTCTACTCGTGCATATAACATCAACATCAATAACCAGGCTCTGATACCACTGTTGGGTTTCGTAGTAATTTCAAAAATTTTCCTACGCGCACACAGGATCATGTGATGCATAGCAACGAGAGGAGAGTGTTGTCTACGTACCCAACGTAGACCGACTGCGGAAGCGATGACACGACGTAGAGGAAGTAGTCGTACGTCTTCACGATCCAACCGATCAAGCACCGAAACTACGGCACCTCCGAGTTCGAGCACACGTTCAGCTCGATGACGATCCCCGGTCTCCGATCCAGCAAAGTGTCGGGGAAGAGTTTCGTCAGCACGACGGCGTGGTGACGATCTTGATGAACTACAGCAGCAGGGCTTCGCCTAAACTCCGCTACAGTATTATCGAGGAATATGGTGGCAGGGGGCACCGCACACGGCTAAGGAATCGATCACGTGGATCAACTTGTGTCAACTTGTGTGTTTAGAGGTGCCCCTGCCTCCGTATATAAAGGAGGAGAGGAGGGGAGGCTGGCCGGCCAAGGGGGGGAGGCGCAGGAGAGTCCTACTCCCACTGGGAGTAGGATTCCCCCTCCAATCCTAGTCCAACTAGGATTCCTCGGAGGGGAAAAGAGGAGGAGGGGGCCGGCCACCTCTCCTAGTCCTAATAGGACTAGGGGAAGGGGGTGGCGCGCAGCCCATCTAGGGCAGCCCCTTTCTCTTTTCCACTAAGGCCCACTATGGCCCAAATAGCTCCCGGGGGGTTCCGGTAACCCTCCTGGTATTCCGGTAAAATCCCGATTTCACCCGGAACACTTCCGATATCCAAATATAGGCTTCCAATATATCAATCTTTACGTCTCGACCATTTCGAGACTCCTCGTCATGTCCGTGATCACATCCGGGACTCCGAACAACCTTCGGTTCATCAAAATGCATAAACTCATAATATAACTGTCATCGTAACCTTAAGCGTGCGGACCCTACGGGTTCGAGAACAATGTAGACATGACCGAGACACGTCTCTGGTCAATAACCAATAGCGGGACCTGGATGCCCATATTGGCTCCTACATATTCTACGAAGATCTTTATCGGTCAGACCGCATAACAACATACGTTGTTCCCTTTGTCATCGGTATGTTACTTGCCCGAGATTCGATCGTCGGTATCCAATACCTAGTTCAATCTCGTTACTGGCAAGTCTCTTTACTCGTTCCGTAATACATCATCTCACAACTAACATATTAGTTGTAATGCTTGCAAGGCTTATGTGATGTGTATTACCAAGAGGGCCCAGAGATACCTCTCCGACAATCGGAGTGACAAATCCTAATCTCGAAATACGCCAACCCAACATCGACCATTGGAGACACCTGTAGTACTCCTTTATAATCACCCAGTTACGTTGTGACGTTTGGTAGTACCCAAAGTGTTCCTCCGGTAAACGGGAGTTGCATAATCTCATAGTCATAGGAACATGTATAAGTCATGAAGAAAGCAATAGCAACATACTAAACGATCGGGTGCTAAGCTAATGGAATGGTTCATGTCAATCAGATCATTCTACTAATGATGTGACCTCGTTAATCAAATAACAACTCATTGTTCATGGTTAGGAAACATAACCATCTTTGATTAACGAGCTAGTCAAGTAGAGGCATACTAGTGACACTCTGTTTGTCTATGTATTCACACATGTATTATGTTTCCGGTTAATACAATTCTAGCATGAATAATAAACATTTATCATGATTATAAGGAAATAAATAATAACTTTATTATTGCCTCTAGGGCATATTTCCTTCAGTTACGTTGTGACGTTTGATAGCACACAAGGTGTTCCTCCGGTATTTGGGAGTTGCATAATCTCATAGTCAAAGGAACATGTATAAGTCATGAAGAAAGCAAGAGCAATAAAACTAAACGATCATTATACTAAGCTAACGGATGGGTCTTGTCCATCACATCATTCTCATAATGATGTGATCCCTTTCATCAAATGACAACACATGTCTATGGTTAGTAAACTTCACCATCTTTGATTGACGAGCTAGTCTAGTAGAGGCTTACTAGGGACACTGTGTTTTGTCTATGTATCCAGACATGTATCAAGTTTTCAGTTAATACAATTCTAGCATGAATAATAAACATTTATCATGATATAAGGAAATATAAATAACAACTTTATTATTGCCTCTAGGGCATATTTCCTTCACCTCCCTCCGCCTTCATCGTAGGGCTGTGCTCTGGCCGATCAAGGCGCGCTCTCAGCGTGTCCTGGCCTTGGTGCAAGTCTCCTTCGGTCTGGGGTTAGGCTAGGGTTCCGCACAACACCCGATCGAATCTTTTCTCGGGTTAGGGAACAACATGGCGGCATAGGCTTCGAACTCCAGGACAAGAGACTTGGAAGCCTTGATGAGCGAGTTGGCCCTCCAAGAGGAGGAAATGGACGATGTGGTGGTGGAACAGGAAGATCCACTACCGCCAGAGACGACTAGATGGATGGCCATAGCGCGAGTCCACACGGAGAAGAAGTATAGTCAATAAGGATTCTACAGGACAATGAGAGCGACATGGGATCTCCCGCAGCCTATACAGGTTCACCCTCTTGAGGAAACTTTGTACACGATGCAATTTGCTTGCCTCGGCGACTGGGAGCACGCGATGCAAGAGGGACCCTGGAACTGCAAAGGTAATGCGGTGATCATGGCTGGGCACGACGGATTCACACAACCCTCGCTGATGAAGCTGGATACTTTGGAACTATGGATGCAAGTGCACGGTCTGCCGGATGGATTCTATCCGCTCCTGAAAGCTCTTGCCAGGAAAGTGGGGGAGGTCATCTATGTGGAGCTTAAGTCGCAAGATTTTGAGTGGAATTTTTACAGGGTGCGGGTCAGAATCAATGTGTTTAACCCCCTAAAGAATGCGGTCAGCCTGGTTCATAAGGAAGAAAGGCAGATTTTCAAGGTCAAGTACGAGAGGCTCCCCGATATGTGTGCAGTTTGCGGCCACCTAGGGCACCAGTTCAAGGAACACGGAGATGGGATTCACACAAAATAGGCGCTTGTTTTTAAGGAGCTTCGAGCAGACTGGTTTCGAGGGGCTGACCCAGGCCCTGGCCAGAATTGCGCAGCTGGAAGGGGCGGGCGTGATGACCAAGGTAGAGGTGCAGGACATGCCAACCAATCAGGCGGGCGGGGCTCAGCCTCAGCGTCGCCTGCTTACTCCAAAGGAGACCTGACTCGGGACACCACAATGACAGAAGTTGATGACAACCTCAAGCATACCAAAGGCAACCCGATGGAGAAGAATAAAACTTTAAACCCCCAGGCGCAGGTAGCACCTGCGGGTCCAAGTATGACGCTAGGGGAGACACCTCTCATGCTCCCAGCGCCGCCCTTGCCGATCAGCCCGAGCTCCAAGCAGGAACCCAAGCGGGCCAAGACATATGCAGTTTTAGAGAGTGCTCCAAAGATGTCTTTAGCAGCCAAGTTTCAAGACAACACAATGGCGTCCTCCAACCTGGAGGGTCGCCGGGCGCAATGAATACCCTATGCTGGAACTATTGCGAAGTGGGCAATGCCGCGACAGTTAACGAGCTTCGCGAGCTAGCGAAGAAGTTTGCCCTCCCCCTATTCTCTGTATAGTAGAAACACAGACTGAGAGAGGTAGGGTAGAAGCACTTGCTGGAACTTTGGGATATGATAATAGTTTCGCTATAGATAGCCAAGGGAGGAGTGGAGGTATTGGTATTTTCTGGAACAATCCAATAAAAGTGGAGATTTTGGGTTACTCTGTTTACCATATTGATTGCTCGATCCAAGACCCGGAAAAGATCTGTGGGGTCTGACTTGTGTCTACGGGGAAGCACAAACTCATATGAGACACCAAACGTGGATAGTGCTGAAAAATATTAGTAGCCTAAGCGCTCTGCCATGGCTTTGCATCAGTGATTTTAATGAGGTCCTACGTCCGGATGAACATGAAGGGGTGGGCCAGCGCAGCAATGCCTAGATTCAGGGTTTTCGAGACACCATGGACGTGTGCATGTTGATGGATTTGGGGTATAGAGGCCGCTTCTAGACTTTCGAGAAGAGGGTGGCCAGCGACACTTTTACTCGTGTCAGATTAGATAGGGCCCTTGGGTCGGCGGAGTGGAGTGCTCAGTTTCCGCTAGCAAGCTTGTCCCATCTAACAGCTGCAACATCGGACCATTGCCCTATTTTCTTGGAGATTAACGAGGCTAATATGCCTCTGGGATGAAAAGATTTTCGGTACGAGACCATGTGGGAAACTCACGAGCATTGGCAGGAAACCATCATGGAGAAGTGTGATACGTTCATTTTGCATCATGCTTTTATATCGATATTTGTTGCATTATGGGCTCTTATTACACATTATGTCACAATACTTATGCCTATTCTCTCTTATTTTACAAGGTTTACATAAAGAGGGAGAATTCCGGCAGCTGGGATTCTGGGCTGGAAAAGGACTAAATATTCGAGTCCTATTCTACACAGCTCCAAAAGTCCTGAAACTTCACAGAAGACGTTTTCAGAATATGTAAAAAATACTGAGCGCAAGAAGTTCACCAGGGGGGCCACACCCTCCCCACAAGGGTGGGGATGCGCCCCTACCTCGTGGGCCCCCTGGTGGCCCTCCGATGGCCATCTTCTGCTATATCAAGTCTTTCGATGAGAAAAAAAATCATAAGCCATCTTTCCGGACGAGACTCCGCCGCCACGAGGCGGAACCTTGGCGGAACCAATATAGGGCTCTGGCGGAGCTGTTCTACCGGGGAAACTTCCCTCCGGGAGGGGGAAATCATCGCCATCGTCATCACCAACGCTCCTCTCATCGGGAGAGGGCAATCTCCATGAACATCTTCACCAGCACAATCTCCTCTCAAAACCCTAGTTCATCTCTTGTATCCAATTCTTGTCTCCAAGTCCAGGATTGGTACCTGTGGGTTGCTAGTAGTGTTAATTACTCCTTGTAGTTGATGCTAGTTGGTTTATTTGGTGGAAGATCATATGTTCAGATCCTTTATGCATATTAATACCCCTCTGATTATGAACATGAATATGCTTTGTGAGTAGTTACGTTTGTTCCTGAGGACATGGGAGAAGTCTTGCTATTAGTAGTCATGTGAATTTGGTATTCGTTCGATATTTTGATGAGATGTATGTTGTCTCTCCTCTAGTGGTGTTATGTGAACGTCGACTACATGACACTTCGCCATTATTTGGGCCTAGAGGAAGGAATTGGGAAGTAATAAGTAGATGATGGGTTGCTAGAGTGACAGAATCTTAAACCCTAGTTTATGCGTTGCTTCGTAAGGGGCTGATTTGGATCCATATGTTTCATGCTATGGTTAGGTTTACCTTAATACTTTTGTTGTAGTTGCGTATCCTTGCAATAGAGATTAATCATAAATGGGATGCTATTCAAAGTAAGGGCAGCACCCAAGCACCGGTCCACCCACATACCAAATTATCAAAGTACCGAACGCGAATCATATGAACGTGATGAAAACTAGCTTGACTATATTCCCATGTGTCCTCGGGAGCGCTTTACATCATATAAGAGTTTTTCCAGGCTTGTCCTTTGCTACAAAAAGTATTGGGCCACCTTGCTGCACTTTATTTACTTTTGTTACTTGTTACTCGTTACAAATTATCCTATCACAAAACTATCTGTTGCCTATTATTTCAGTGCTTGTAGAGAATACCTTGCTGAAAACCGCTTATCATTTCCTTCTGCTCCTCGTTGGGTTCGACACTCTTACTTATCGAAAGGACTACGATAGATCCCCTACACTTGTGGGTCATCAAGACTCTTTTCTGGCGCCGTTGCCGGGGAGTGAAGCGCCTTTGGTAGGTGGAATTTGGTAAGGAAAAATTTATGTAGTGTGCTGAAATTTACTGTCACTTGTTACTATGGAAAGTAATCCTTTGAGGGGCTTGTTCGGGGTATCTTCACCCCGACCACTAGAGCAAAGAGTTGCTCCTCAACCTACTAAACCTACTGAAAATGAAAATGCCTGCTTTGAAATTCCTTCGGGTATGATAGAAAAACTGCTAGCTAATCCTTTTGCAGGAGACAGAACAACGCATCCTGATGAGCACTTAATATATGTGGATGAAGTTTGTGGATTATTTAAACTTGCAGGTGTACCCGGAGATGTTATTAAGAAGAAGGTCTTCCCTTTATCTTTGGAGGAAGATGCATTGACATGGTATAGGCTATGTGATGATACGGGGTCATGGAACTACAAATGATTGAAATTGGAATTTCATCAGAAGTTTTATCCTATGCATCTTGTTCATCGTGATCGCAATTATATATATAATTTTTGGCCTCGCGAAGGAGAAAGCATCGCTCAAGCTTGGGGGAGGCTTAAATCAATGTTATATTCATGCCCCAATCATGAGCTCTCAAGAGAAATGATTATTCAAAATTTATATGCTCGGCTTTCTGATAACAATCGCACCATGCTCGATACTTCTTGTGTTGGCTCTTTTATGACGAAGACTATTGAATTCAAATGGGATTTATTGGAAAGAATTAAACGCAGCTCTGAAGATTGGGACCTCGACGAAGGTAAGGAGTCAGGTATGACACCTAAGTTTGATTGTGTTAAATCTTTTATGGATACCGATGTTTTCCATAAATTTACCACTAAATATGGACTTGACTCTGATATAGTAGCTTCTTTCTGTGAATCTTTTGATACTCATGTTGATCTCCCTAGGGAGAAGTGGTTTAAATATCATCCTCCCATAGAAGTAAAAGTAGCCGCACCTATTAAAGTTGAAGAAAAGACTGTCACTTATAATGATCCTATTATTCCTATTGCTTATGTTGAGAAACCACCTTTTCCTGTTAGGATAAACGATCATGCTAAAGCTTCAACTGTGGTTCATAAAAGTAATATTAGAACTTATACACCTCCTAAACAAATTAAAGTTGAACCTAATATTGCTATTGTTAAAGATCTCTTGTCTGATAATATTGATGGGCATGTCTGATAATATTGCTAGAATTGCTAAACCTTGTGCTAAAGATAAACCTAGATCTTTGGTAGGCATGCCTGTTATTTCTGTTAAAATAGGAGATCATTGTTATCATGGCTTAGGTGATATGGGTGCCAGTGCTAGTGCTATACCTCATGACTTATACAAAGAAATTATGCATGATATTGCACCTGCTGAGATAGAAGATATTGATGTCACAATTAAACTTGCCAATAGAGATACTATTTCACCAATTGGAATTGTTAGAGATGTTGAAGTCTTGTGTGGGAAAACTAAATATCCTGCTGATTTTCTTGTTCTTGGTTCCCCACAAGATAGCTTTTGTCCCATTATATTTGGTAGACCCTTCTTGAACACTGTTAATGCTAAGATAGATTGCAAAAAGGATGTTGTTACTATTGTCTTAGGTGATATGTCTCATGAATTTAATTTCTCTAAATTTCATAGACAACACCGTGAAGAAGAATTGCCTAGTAAAGATGAAATTATTGGTCTTGCTTCTATTGCCGTACCTCCTAGTGATCCTTTAGAACAATATTTGCTAGACCATGAAAATGATATGTTTATGAATGAAAGAAGGGAAATAGATGAAGTATTCTTTAAACAGGAATCCATCCTGAAACACAATTTTCCTGTTGAAATCCTAGGGATCCTCCTCCACCCAAGGGTGATCCCGTGTTTGAGCTTAAACCGTTACCTGATACTCTTAAATATGCTTATCTTGATGAGAAAAATATATATCATGTTATTATTAGTGCTAACCTTTCAAAGCATGAAGAAGAGAGATTATTGAAAACTCTGAAGAAGCACCGTGCTGCTATTGGATATACTCTTGATGATCTTAAGGGCATTAGTCCCACTCTGTGTCAGCACAAAATAAATTTAGAGGAAGATGCCAAATCAGTTTGTGATCATCAACGACGGCTGAATCCTAAGATGAAGGAAGTGGTAAGAAAGGAAATACTAAAGCTTCTTGAGGAAGGTATAATTTATCCCGTTGCTGATAGTCAGTGGGTAAGTCCTGTCCATTGTGTCCCTAAGAAGGGAGGAATTACTGTCGTTCCTAATGATAAAGATGAGTTGGCCCCGCAAAGAATTATTACAGGTTATAGGATGGTAATTGATTTCCGGAAATTAAATAAAGCTACTAAAAAGGATCATTACCCCTTACCTTTTATCGATCAAATGCTAGAAAGATTATCCAAACATACACATTTTTTGCTTTCTAGATGGTTATTCTGGTTTCTCTCAAATGCCTGTGTCGGCCAATGATCAATCAAAGACTACTTTTACTTGCCCTTTTGGTACTTTTGCTTATAGACGTATGCCTTTTGGTTTATGTAATGCACCTGCTACCTTTCAAAGATGCATGATGGCTATATTCTCTGACTTTTGTGAAAAGATTTGTGAAGTTTTCATGGACGATTTTTCCGTCTATGGATCCTCTTTTGATGATTGCTTAAGCAACCTTGACCGAGTTCTGCAGAGATGTGAAGAAACTAATCTTGTCTTGAATTGGGAAAAGTGCCACTTTATGGTTAATGAAGGTATTGTCTTGGGGCATAAAGTTTCTAAAAGAGGTATTGAGGTTGATAAAGCCAAGGTTGATGCTATAGAAAAGATGCCATGTCCCAAGGACATCAAAGGTGTAAGAAGTTTCCTTGGTCACGCCGGTTTTTATAGGAGGTTCATTAAGGACTTCTCAAAAATTTCTCGGCCTCTGACTAATTTATTACAAAAAGATATACCATTTGTTTTTTATGATGATTGCATAGAAGCATTTGAAATACTTAAGAAAGCATTGATCTCTACACCTATTGTTCAGCCACCTGATTGGAATTTACCTTTTGAAATTATGTGTGATGCTAGTGATTATGTTGTAGGTGTTGTTCTAGGGCAAAGAGTTGATAAGAAATTAAATGTTATTCAATATGCTAGTAAAACTCTAGACAATGCTCAGAGAAATTATGCTACTACTGAAAAAGAATTCTTAGCAGTTGTATTTGCTTGTGATAAGTTCAGACCTTATATTGTTGATTCTAAAGTAACTATTCCCACGGATCATGCTGCTATTAAATATCTTATGAAAAAGAAAGATGTTAAACCTAGACTTATTAGATGGGTTATCTTGCTACAAAAATTTGATTTGCATATTATTGATAGAAAGGGAGCTGAGAACCCCGTTGCAGACAACTTGTCTAGGTTAGAAAATGTTCTTGATGACCCACTACCTATTGATGATAGTTTCCCTGATGAACAACTAAATGTCATAAATGCTTCTCATACTGCTCCATGGTATGCTGATTATGCTAATTATATTGTTGCTAAATTTATACCACCTAGTTTCACATACTAGCAAAAGAAAAAGTTCTTCTATGATTTGAGACATTACTTTTGGGATGACCCACACCTTTATAAACAAGGAGTAGATGGTGTTATTAGACGTTGTGTACCTGAGCATGAACAGGAACATATCCTACGCAAGTGTCATTCCGAGTCTTATGGAGGACACCACGCTGGAGATAGAACTGCATATAAGGTATTGTAATCCGGTTTTTATTGGCCTACTCTCTTCAAGGATGCCCGTAAGTTTGTCTTGTCTTGTGATGAATGTCAAAGAATTGGTAATATTAGTAGATGTCAAGAAATGCCTATGAATTATTCACTTGTTATTGAATCATTTGATGTTTGGGGCTTTGATTATATGGGACCTTTTCCTTCCTCTAATGGATATACACATATTTTAGTTGCTGTTGATTACGTTACTAAGTGGGTAGAAGCTATTCCAACTAGTAGTGCTGATCATAACACCTCTATTAAGATGCTTAAAGAAGTTATTTTGCAAGGTTTGGAGTCCCTAGATATTTAATGACTGATGGTGGTTCACATTTTATTCATGGTGCTTTCCGTAAAATGCTTGCTAAATATGATGTTAATCATAGAATTGCATCTCCTTATCACCCACAGTCTAGTGGTCAAGTAGAATTGAGCAATAGAGAACTCAAATTAATTTTGCAAAAGACTGTTAATAGATCTAGAAATAATTGGTCCAAGAAACTTGATGATGCATTATGGGCCTATAGAACTGCATATAAAAATCCTATGGGTATGTCTCCGTATAAAATGGTCTATGGAAAAGCATGTCACTTACCTCTCGAACTAGAACATAAGGATTATTGGGCTATTAAAGAGCTCAATTATGATTTCAAACTTGCCGGTGAGAAGTGATTATTTGATATTAGCTCACTTGATGAATGGAGAACCCAAGCCTATGAAAATGCCAAGTTGTTTAAAGAAAAAGTTAAAAGATGGCATGACAAAAGGATACAAAAGTGTGAGTTTAATGTAGGTGACTATGTATTGCTATACAACTCTCGTTTAAGATTTTTTGCAGGAAAACTTCTCTCTAAATGGGAAGGTCCTTACGTTATCGAGGAGGTCTATCATTTCGGTGCCATAAAAATCAACAACTTCGAAGGCACAAATCCGAAGGTAGTGAACGGTCAAAGAATTAAACATTATATCTCAGGTAATCCTATAAATGTTGAAACCAATGTTATTGAAACCGTAACCCCGGAGGAATACATAAGGGACACTTTCCGAAACGTTTCAGACTCCGAAAAGGAATAGGTATGTGGTACGGTAAGTAAACCGACTCCAAAACAGTTCTAATGACAATTTTCTTCCATTTTGGAATATTTAGAAAAATAGAAAAATAAGAAGCAGTCCGGGAAGGACACGAGGGCTCCACGAGGGTGGAGGGCGCGTCCCTACCTTGTGGGCACCTCGTCTGCTCTTCGAACTCCGTTTTCTTACACATTACGTATTTTGGTCGGTAAAAATTCATCATATAATCTCCCGAAGGTTTTGATTCCTGTATCACGCAAATATCTCTTGTCTTTGTTTCGAGTTGTCCTGCTGTAGATTAGAGAAACATGTTGTCCCAAGATTCGAAAGGAGAAAGCTATGTGGTTGATTACCTTGCAGATCCTAAGGTCTATGGGGATGTGGAGCATTGTGGTTGGACTACAGAAGAAGAAGAGGACTATGAACCCAAGGGAAGGGAGGAGACGAGCTCAGAAGAAGATGAAGTCCCATTACCTCAACCCGGGGACATGAAAACAAGCAGGAACTATGCAAAAATATACTGAGCCTGGAGCAGGAGATCGATGACCTAAGGGACCAAAATTCTGTCCTCTAGCGTAAATTAAGAAGAAGCCTACGCCATCAACAAAACCATCACCTTCTTCACCAACAAAGAAGAACTGAGCATCGGGTATGGGCACTCCCCTTGGCAATTGCCAAGCTTGGGGGAGTGCCCTGGTATCATATCACCATCACTTTTATCTTTACCGTTTTTCTTAGTTCGATCCTTTTGATAATATTTTGATCTAGTAGAATAAAAGTTTTTAGTATGATCCAGTTGTGAGTTTTGTTTTATGATCCTTCTATGTAATCGAGTCTGTGAGCTATATATAATAAAGATTAGTGTTGAGTCAAGGGCTTGATTATTTTGCCGTGATCTTAAGTGAATAAAAGAAAAGAGAAAGAAATAAAAAGAAACAAAGAGATCATATGGATCTTATGGAGAGTAATGAGCTCACATAGAAAAAGTATGATGAATAAAAGCTGTTGAGAGTTGACAAACATAGTTTTGGTCATCGTTGCAATTAATAGAAAGTAATAAAGAGAGGTCTTCACATATAAATATACTATCTTGGACATCTTTTATGATTGTGAGCACTCATTAAAATATGACATGCTAAAAGAGTTGAAGTTGGACAAGGAGGACAACGTAATGGGTTGTGTTTTCTTACATCTGAGATAAATTATATTGTCTTGGATCATCCAACATGATTGAGCTTGCCTTTCCCCCTCATGCTAGCCAAATCCTTTGCACCAAGTAGACATACTACTTGTGCTTCCAAACACCCTTAAACTAGTTTTGCCATGAGAGTCCACCATATCTACCTATGGATTGAGTAAGATCCTTCAAGTAAGTTGTCATCGGTGCAAACAATAAAAATTGCTCTCTAAATATGTATGATTGATTGGTGTGGAGGAAATAAGCTTTATACGATCATGTGATATGGAAGAAATAAAAGCGACAAACTGCATAATAAAGGTCCATATCACAAGTGGCAATATAAAGTGACGTTCTTTCGCATTAAGATTTTGTGCATCCAACCATAAAAACGCATGACAACTTGTTCTTCCCTCTGCGAAGGGCCTATCTTTTACCTTTATCTCCTACCTTACATAAGAGTCATGGTGATCTTCACCCTTCCTTTTTACATTTTATCTTTTGGCAAGCACAACATGTTGGAAGGATCCTGGTATATATGGCTAATTGGATGTGAGTTTTCATGAACTATTATTGTTGACATTACCCTTGAGGTAAAACGTTGGGAGGCAAAACTATAAGCCCCTATCTTTCTCTGTGTTCGATTAAAACTTCATACCCATATGTATTGTGTGAGTGTTAGCAATTGTGAAAGACTATATGATAGTTGAGTATGTGGACTTGCTGAAAAGCTCTTATATTGACTCTTTCCAATGTTATGATAAATTGCAATTGCTCCAATGACTGAGATTATAGTTTGTTAGTTTTTCAATGAAGTTTATGATTCATACTTGAAATTGTGATTGAATTGTTACTTTAGCATAAGAGATCATATGACAAGAATTATATAAGTTGCTGTTCTAAGAATGATCATGATGCCCTCATGTCCGTATTTTATTTTTATCGACACCTCTATCTCTAAACATGTGGACATATTTTTCAATTTCGGCTTTCTCTTGAGGACAAGCGAGGTCTAAGCTTGGGGGAGTTGATACGTCCATTTCGCATCATGCTTTTATATCGATATTTATTGCATTATGGGCTGTTATTACACATTATGTCACAATACTTATGCCTATTCTCTCTTATCTTACAGGGTTTACATAAAGAGGGAGAATGCCGGCAGCTGGGATTTTGGGCTGGAAAAGGAGCAAATATTAGAGACCTATTCTGCACAGCTCCAAAAGTCCTGAAACTTCACGAAAGACGTTTTCAGAATATATATAAAAAATACTGAGCGCAAGAAGTTCACCAGGGGGGCCACACCCTGCCCATGAGGGTGGGGGCGCGCCCTACCCCCCTGGGCGCGCCCCCTACCTTGTGGGCCCCCTGGTTGCCCTCTGATGGCCATCTTCTGCTATATGGAGTCTTTCGATGAGAAAAAACATGAACCATCTTTCCGGACGAGACTCCGCCGCCACGAGGCGGAACCTTGGCGGAACCAATCTAGGGCTCTGGCGGAGCTGTTCTGCCGGGGAAACTTTCCTCCGGGAGGGGGAAATCATCGCCATCGTTAGCACCAACGCTCCTCTCATCGGGAGAGGGCAATCTCCATCAAAATCTTCACCAGTGCCATCTCCTCTCAAAACCCTAGTTCATCTCTTGTATCCAGTTCTTGTCTCCAAGTCCGGGATTGGTACCTGTGGGTTGCTAGTAGTGTTAATTACTCCTTGTAGTTGATGCTAGTTGGTTTATTTGGTGGAAGGTCATATGTTCAAATCCTTTATGCATATTAATACCCCTCTGATTATGAACATGAATATGCTTTGTGAGTAGTTACGTTTGTTCCTGAGGACATGGGAGAAGTCTTGCTATTAGTAGTCATGTGAATTTGGTATTCGTTCGATATTTTGATGAGATGTATGTTGTCTCTCCTCTAGTGGTGTTATGTGAACGTCGAATACATGACACTTCACCATTATTTGGGCCTAGAGGAAGGCATTGGGAAGTAATAAGTAGATGATGGGTTGCTAGAGTGACAGAAGCCTAAACCCTAGTTTATGCGTTGCTTCGTAAGGGGCTGATTTGGATCCAAATGTTTCATGCTATGGTTAGGTTTACCTTAATACTTTTGTTGTAGTTGCGGATGCTTGCAATAGAGGTTAATAATAAGTGGGATGCTTGTCCAAGTGATACGTCTCCGTCGTATCTACTTTTCCAAACACTTTTGCCCTTGTTTTGGACTCTAACTTGTATGATTTGAATGGAACTAACCCGGACTGACGCTGTTTTCAGCAGAATTGCCATGATGTTGTTTTAGGTGCAGAAAACAGAAGTTCTCGGAATGACCTGAAACTCCACAGAATACCTTACAATAAATAATGAAAAATCCTCGCCAAAGATGAAGACCAGGGGGCCCACACCCTTCTCACGAGGGTGGCCCCCTCCCTAGGGCGCGCCCCCTACCTCGTGGGCCCCCTGGAGACCCCCCGACTCCAACTCCAACTCTATATAACTGCTTTCGGGGAGGAAAAAATAGGAGAGAAGAAATCATCGCGTTTTACGATACGGAGCCGCCGCCAAGCCCTAAAACCTCTCGGGAGGGCTGATATGGAGTCCATTCGGGGCTCCAGAGGGGGGGGGGGGGGTTCGTCGTCGTCGTCATCATCAACCATCCTCCATCACCAATTTCATGATGCTCACCGCTGTGCGTGAGTAACTCCATCGTAGGCTTGCTGGACGGTGATGGGTTGGATGAGATTCACCATGTAATCGAGTTAGTTTTGTTAGGGTTTGATCCCTAGTATCCACTATGTTCTAAGATTGATGTTGCTATGACTTTGCTATGCTTAATGCTTGTCACTAGGGCCCGAGTGCCATGATTTCAGATCTGAACCTATTATGTTTTCATCAATATATGAGAGTTCTAGATCCTATCTTGCAAGTCTATAGTCACCTATTATGTTTTATGATCCGTTAACCCCGAAGTGACAATAATCGGGATACTTACCGGTGATGACCGTAGTTTGAGGAGTTCATGTATTCACTATGTGCTAATGCTTTGTTCATGTTCTCTATTAAAAGGAGGCCTTAATATCCCTTAGTTTCCATTAGGACCCCGCTCCCACGGGAGGGCAGGACAAAAGATGTCATGCAAGTTCTTTTCCATAAGCACGTATGACTATATTCAGAATACATGCCTACATTACATTGACGAATTGGAGCTAGTTCTGTGTCACCACATGTTATGACTGTTACATGATGAACCGCATCCAGCATAATTATCCATCACTGATCCGATGCCTACGAGCTTTCCATATACTTGTTTACGCTTATTTACTTTCCCGTTGCTATTGTTACAATCACTACAAAATACCAAAAACATTACTTTGCTTTCGTTACTCTTTTGTTACCGTTACCATCACTATCATATTACTTTGCTACTAAACACTTTGCTGCAGATACTAAGTTTCCAGGTGTGGTTGAATTGACAACTCAGCTGCTAATACTTGAGAATATTGTTTGGCTCCCCTTGTGTCGAATCAATAAATTTGGGTTGAATACTCTACCCTTGAAAGCTGTTGCGATCCCCTATACTTGTGGGTTATCAAGACTAATTTCTGGCGCCGTTGCCGGGGAGCATAGCTCTATTCTTTGAGTCACTTGGGAGTTATATCTGCTTATCATTATGAAGAACTTGAGAGATCCAAAAACCAAGATCTATCCCTCAACTATGAGGGGAGGTAAGGGACTGCCATCTAGCTCTGCACTTGATTCACCTTCTGTTATGAGTAAGCTTGCGACACCTACACCTGCTTCTCCTATTCGTTCTGATATGTCGCATGTTATTGATGATGCTCCTTCTGCTATGCATGATACTTATGATGAAACTACCTCTATGCCTGATACTACTATGCCACTTAGTGATTTTCTCGAGGAACGACTTGCTAGGGCTAGAGAGATTGAAAATATTGAATCTGATTATGAAGATGAAAGTGATAATGAAGAATCACTTGTTATTCCTGAGGGTTATTTATTTGATCAAGATGCTTCTTTAGCCATTTTATCTTGCAAAGATAGATATGAACTCAAAAGGTTATTAGCTAAATGGAATAATCAATCTCTAAATGCTAGGATGAGACCTGACCCTGCTTTTGCTACTTCACCTATATGTGTTGCTGATAAGGATTATGAATTCTCTATTGATCCTGATATAATTACTTTGGTTGAATCTGATCCTTTTCATGACTATGAATCTGAAACTGTTGTAGCACATCTTACTAAATTAAATGATATAGCCACCCTGTTCACTAATGATGAGAGATCTCGCTACTTTTATATCCTTAAAATATTTCCGTTCTCATTAAAGGGTGATGCTAAGATATGGTTTAATTCTCTTGATCCTGGTTGTGTGTGTAGTCCCCAGGATATGATCTATTACTTCTCTGCTAAATATTTCCCTGCTCATAAGAAACAAGCTACTTTAAAGGAAATATACAAATTTGTGCAAATTAAAGAAGAGAGTCTCCCACAAGCTTGGGGGAGGCTTCTCAAGTTACTTAATGCTTTGCCTGATCATCCTCTTAAGAAAAATAAAATACTTGATATCTTTTACAATGGACTAACATATGCTTCCAGAGATTACCTGGATAGTTGTGATGGTTCTCTTTTCAGGGAAAAACACCGGATGAAGCTGAAATCTTATTGAATAATATGTTGACAAATGAAAATAATTGGGCACCTCCCGAGCCAGCTCCAGAGCCAGCTCCTGCTCCAATTATTGATCCTATTCCTAAACCAACTCCGAAGAAGAGAGGTGTTCTATTTGTCAGTCCCGAAGATATGCAGGAGGCAAAGAAATCTATGAAAGAAAAAGGTATTAAAGCTGAAGATGTTAAGAATTTACCTCCTATTGAAGAAATACATGGTCTTAATTTACCGCCTGTTGAAGAAACATATGATCTTCATCCTTTATTTATCGAAGAACCTCCAGACCTCGATAACCCGACACATGTAGTAAAGGTAAATTCTCTCTATAGATATGATAAAGCTGAAATCCCTCCTACTAAAATTACTAGTCAATGCTTGGATGAGTTTGATAATTTTATGTCTAAGCAAGAAGACTTCAATGCTTATTTTGGTAGACAATTAAAACAAGATGTTGTTATGATTAAATACTTGGGTGACTATATGGCTAATATCATAGGTGAACTTAAACTTGTTAGCAAACATGCTTCTATGGTTACCACTCAAGTAGAACAAGTACTTAAATCTCAAAAGGAATTGCTCAATGAGATGAATAGTAAGAAAAATGATTATGCTGTTAAAGTGGCTACTAGAACTGGTAGAATGACTCAGGAACCTTTGTATCCTGAAGGCCACCCTAAGAGAATTGAGCAAGATTCTCAGAGAAATAATATTGACACACCTAGTTCTTCTAAAAGGAAGAAAAAGAAAAATGATAGAACTGCGCAAATTTCTAGTGAACCTATTGCTGAACCACCTGATAATCGAAATGATATATCTATGTCTGATGCTGAAACACAATCTGGTAATGAACATGAACCTAATGAAAATGTTAATGATGATGTTCATAATAATGCTCAACCTAGTAATGATAATGATGTAGAAATTGAACCTGCTGTTGATCTTGATAACCCACAATCAAAGAATCAACGTTATGATAAGTAAGACTTTGTTGCTAGGAAACATGGTAAAGAAAGAGAGCCTTGGGTTCAGAAACCCATGCCTTTTGCTCCCAAACCATCCAAGAAAAAGGATGATGAGGATTTTGAGCGCTTTGCTGAAATGATTAGGCCTATCTTTTTGCGTATGCGATTAACTGATATGCTTAAAACAAATCCTTATGCTAAGTACATGAAAGATATTATTACAAATAAAAGAAAGATACCGGGAGCTAAAATTTCCACCATGCTCGCTTATTATACTTTTAAGGGTGGAATACCAAAGAAACTTGGAGATCCAAGAGTACCTACTATACCATGCTCCATTAAAAGAAACTATGTTAAAACTGCTTTATGTGATCTTGGAGCCGGTGTTAGTGTTATGCCTCTCTCTTTATATCGTAGACTTGATTTGAATAAGTTGACACCTACTGAAATATCTTTGCAAATGGCTGATAAATCAACTGCTATACCTATCAGTATTTGTGAGCATGTGCCTGTTGTGGTTGCAAACATTACTATTTTAACGGACTTTTTTATTCTTGATATTCCCGAGGACGATAGTATGTTTATTATTCTTGGAAGACCTTTTCTTACTACTGCAGGGGCTGTTATTGATTGCAAAAAAGGCAATGTCACTTTTCATGTTAATGGTAATGAGCATACGGTACACTTTCCGAGGAAACAACCTCAAGTTCATAGTATCAATTCTATCAGAAAAATTTCATCGATTATATTTGGAGGTTTTGAATTTCCTCTTCCTACTGTCAAGAAGAAATATGATATACTTATTATTTGGGATGTGCGTATCCCCGTTGAGGTAACCTAGTGTAATTCGAAATTTCTCCGGTTTCATGTTAATCGGAATGAGTTGTTAACAAGACTTGATCAACCTTGTTAGTGGATTCCTTTTGACGAGCTTGAGATGGATGAAACTAGAAGCACAACCTTCTGTACCCTCTCTATACTTTCTGTTATTTACTTAAAATAAAGTAAAAATAAATAATTTTCTGTCTGTTATCTGATTATCCATGCAATATAAAAATACCTTGAAAATAAAAGTTTTGCTGCCATTTTCGATATCCTTGCTCAAAGCACCTCTCGCAAAACTGCTTGGGGAGATTGTTCCTCGGTATGTGACTCCTCCATTGGTCCAATTAGTTTTTGTTCTAGTGCTTTATTCATTGTAAATTTTTGCTGCTTAACCCTGTTCTTGAGCTTGCATGTCAAATTTATATGGTCAAAAGTAGTTTTGATGCATGATATAGGCTCTAGGCACTTGTAGGAGTAGTTGCTATCAATATTATTGAGTTTGGTTTACTTTTATTTTGAAGTTACTAAAAATTTCAGAATTTTTCAGAAAATGATGAGGAGATTATTGAGGGGCTCATCGAGCCAAAGCTTGAAGGAAAAGGCACCGAAGCCTAAGTATAATTTGCCGCGCACCACGGAGGTTCGGGCGTGTGAATGGCCTTCCGAGGATTTCTTGAGAGCAGCCGGGATTTATGAAGATTTTCATGAATTGGCTCATAATGCAGGCCTTACCCCTTTCCTCCACGACCAATGCGATCAGTATCTCTTACTCACAAATGCCTTTGTGCAAAACTTTCATTTTCATTCTAGGAACTCACCACCTATGGTGGAGTTCATTTATATGATGAGCATAAGGAGATGTCACTTTATGATTTCTGTCGGATTTGTTTAGTCCCTTTTGGGGGCAAGACAGAAGAACCACATCATGATGATGTGGAGGGATTTATTAGTACTATCACTGTAGGGGAAACTAGGAAGGTTTCCGATGCACGAATCACTAGCATACATTTTCCTGTTTTACGTTACTTTGCAATATTTGCTAGTCATTGCTTAATTGGTCGCGGAAACTGTGGAAACCTTAGTATCCCTGATATTATTATTTTGCTCCAAGGTTTATACAGTGATAACACTTTCAGTATGGGCGGCATTATTGCTAGACGGTTAAGTATGAACCGTACTAAGGGTCCCATCTTTGGAGTCATCTATGCTACACGCCTAGCTGCACATTTTAACATACCTATTAGGCATGTGGAGAAGGAATAAAAAGTGCTGCCTCATGTTTATTTAGATTATAAAAGTATGGTGGCACATGATTTCATTGTTAAGAATAGGGCAGGAGAGCTTAAATATCAATTGTTCTTTAATAAACATCATCCTGAGACCATTACCTTGCCTGCTCCTGCTTTGTTTGATTTGACTGTAGGCAAGTACCTTGTTTCGTTGACGGCTATCCACACCTACCGGAACCATGCACCAGCCGAGGAGCCAGAACCGGAACCACAATTTGATCCTTCACGATAGTCTAACTATCAGTGGGATCCTGAGATGATTGCCAGCCAGTGGCAATCGGAGCCTTCTTCTTCCTCATCACAGTACGACCCCAACAACTGTTATTATGGATATCAGCCAGGCCAGCCATGGCCATAGACCAACTTAGGCCAAAAGCCTAAGCTTGGGGGAGTACGTATTTCTCACCGACATTACATTTATGATCACACACACTCATTGCTAGATGTCGGTGCTCATACTTTTTCATTGTATCATCCATGCTAGTTTTTTTTCCTTTTATGCTTTCTTCTTGTGTGTTTAATAAACCTTAAGAAAAAACCAAAAAATTAGTTGTAGCTTTTAATTAACTTACTTTCCATGCTTGTAGTAGTAATTAAAAAGAAAACCCAAAAATATTACCTGTTCTTCTTTTGCTTGTTGGGAGCTTTCCCATGTAAATAGTTTTCTTTCTTTTCTTTCTTTGGGGGTCAGTAGGAGAAGACCATGATTAAATTTTTGAAGTGGCTCTTTTATGCATTATTGTTTATCTGACAAAAGAGCCCATATTGCTTTGTCTTCTCCTGTTTATTGAATGCTCGCAGATTCCAGCTTAGTCCAATGCACGTGCACTCTTATTATTATTCACATCGTTCGATCGTGCAAGTGAAAGGCAATATGATGGTATATGATGGAATGACTGAGATGAGAAAAGCTAGTACGAACTCGACCTCTTTTGTTTTTGTAAATATGATGAGTTCATCGTTCTTGATTCAGCTTGTTATGAATAAACATGTTTGCAATGACAATTAGAGATCATAGTTGCTTGTGCCATGCTTGATTAGCTGTGAGTTATAATGGTTTACCTTGCGTGCCAACATGCTATTAAAATGGTTATTGTCGGTGTCAAAACCGGCGGAACTCGGGTAGGGGATCCCGAACTGTGCGTCTAAGGCGGATGGTAACAGGAGGCAGGGGACACGGTGTTTTACCCAGGTTTGGGCCCTCTTGATGCAGGTAAAACCCTACGTCCTGCTTGATTATTCTTGATAATATGAGTAGTACAAGAGTTGATCTACCACGACATCAGAGAGGCTAAACCCTAGAAGCTAGCCTATGGTATGATCGTATGTTGTCCTACGGACTAAAACCCTCCGGTTTATATAGACACCGGTGGAGGCTAGGGTTACACAAGGTCGGTTGCAAAGGAGGAGGTATGCATATCCGTATTTCCTAGCTTGCCTTCCACGCCAAGTAGAGTCCCATCCGTACATGGGACGAAGTCTTCAATCTCGTATCTTCATAGTCCAACAGTCCGGCCAAAGGATATAGTCCGGCTGTCCGAAGACCCCCTAATCCAGGACTTCCTCAGTAGCCCCTGAACCAGGCTTCAATGACGATGAGTCCGGCGCGCAATGTTGTCTTCGGCATTGCAAGGCGGGTTCCTCCTACGAATACACCACAGAAGAGTTTGAATACAAGGATAGTGTCCGACCCTGCAAAATAAGTTCCACATACCACCGTAGAGAGAATAATATTTGCACAAATCTAATCTGCTGACATGTTTTGGCAACACGACATCACCCCATGGCCCGGTAATTATTCGAACCGTTTTTCTTTAACCAGCCCCGCACATAACGCGAGGCGGTTTCTTGACATGTCTTGTCAAAGCAGAGATCGTGTTCCCCTTATTACGGGATTCCCATCAATATGGGCGTGGGTAGCCCAACCGCGCCACCAATTACGGCGCTTGGGGGATAAGTGAGTTTTACCAGGCTGGTGGGGGCGCATAGTTTCGTCCGCCCTTATAAAGGGATAAGGTTTCACTTTTTTCTACCCACGCCTTCTTCCTCTTTGCTCATCCATTCTCGCGCACTCGAGCTCCAACGCCCAAGTCCACATCCTTCTCCTCAACTCTCTCCAAACATGTCCGGAGCAAGAGGCAAGTGGATGGCCTCCTCCGTCACGGAGGGACACATCAAAAAGCTATGTGGAGCCAGATACTTAGCCGCAGATATCGTGCACCGGCTGCCAGCCACGGGGCAGGTCGTCCCTACCCCAGAACCTCACGAAAGGGTGGTTTTCCTCCCCCACTTCATCCGTGGACTGGGGTTTCCCCTCCATCCATTCGTCCGCGGCCTCATGTTCTATTATGGGCTGGACTTTCATGATCTGGCCCCGAATTTCATCCTCAACATCTCGGCATTCATCGTCGTGTGCGAGGCTTTCCTCCGCATCCGGGCCCACTTCGGCCTGTGGCTGAAGACCTTCAATATCAAGCTGGAGATGGTTGGCGGCCAACAAGCGGAATGCAGCCGAGCCATGGTGGGCAAAAAGCCCAACGTTATATGGCACGAGGGCTCCTTCGTGGAGACCATAAAGGGGTGGCAATCAGGGTGGTTCTACATCACCAAGCCGCGTGACACCAACTGGGTGGCGGCCCTTGAGTTTCGATCCAGAATCCCCACGCGGCTCACTTCCTGAAAGGAGAAGGGCCTGTCCTGGGGTTCATCGGTGGAGCTGGACGGACTCCAGAAGTGTATCCGGAACATGATAAGCAAGAAACTTAAGCTTGTCAACATAGTCCAGGTCATGCTCTTCCGCCGGATCCTCCCGTGTCAACAACGGGGTTTCAACTTATGGGAGTTCGACCCGGCCTAGCACCAGACTCTACACGAGCTCTTTGACACGACGCATAAGGACGTCTGAAGGGTGCTGTTCAAGGGTGCCGAGGTCCCTCCTTCTCTTACCGAGGACCGCGGGCTAAGCACGAAGCGCCCTGCGAATTCGGTAAGTTCTGTACATCTTGTAGGATATTTATTTCCCATAGCTTAACCATGTGCGGGGTCTGAGCTCCAATGCCTTTGACAGGACTGGGTGGAGACATCGGAGCAGATTAACTGTCCGACCCCTCTGCCCGAAGACCCTGCGGACACTCTCCTGACGGAGATGCGGACTCCGGTTCCTTATGAGGTGCCGGAGAAGACCAAGAAGAAGGCCAAGGGAACCCGAAAGAGTTCCTAGCACCAGGTGGTATTGGAATCATCGTCCGATAACACCGAGACGCACTCCTCCATGAAAACGAGGAGAAGGAAGATGAAGATTCTCCCCCTCCAGCTGGTGGAGACAAGAAAAGGAAGGCCGCCCCAACCGGGGAGGCCGAAGGGTCCAAGAAGGGAAGGACTCTCCTTCCGGACTGCTCCACCACCGCCGCCGATGGCGAAGACGAGTGGCTGCTCAGGGCCAAGCCCCTGGCGAAGTCGTAAGTATTTGGATACCAGAGTAACTCATTGCATACTTTGTTGCACTACTTCTCCTAACGTCGAATATGATTATGCGGTCCGCCCCAAGCCCGTATCGACGTATCATCGTCGGATGGTTCCTTGGACTCATCGGACATGAATAGTGATACACTTCCAACCGCCTCCTCTCCTTGCCCTACGGACAATGCCGAGGTGTTGTCTCAAGGGGCACTGAGCCGGGGGAGACAGTCCCGGAGGCGCCTCAAGGCGACCTTCCGGACTCCAGGAGCAAAGGGAGCAAGGCTCCCAGGGGCTCCAAGTTCGGCCCTCAGCCGGACATTCCGGACTCGAGCAGGCGGCCCTCTTCCAAGAGGGGAAAGCCGTCCGCGCCGGTGACCTCTGTCCAACCAGAGGCACCGGACGAACTGCTGGGAGCGCTTCGCGGCGCTTCCATCGACGAAGAGCACCGCACTATTATGAGTGCGGTGATCAAGAAGGTTCAGTCCGCCAAGAGTGGACTGACTAAAGCCTGTGCCAGCCTTCTAATAGGCTTTGAGGTAAGTATATAAAATATAGGAAAAATATTACCGCATAGACAGTAGCCCTTGATGCTCTGTTTGGTGTTCACAAAGAAAAGCCGAATAGAGGATCAAATAATATCTGCAGGAGTCTAATATAAGTATGTCTATTTGCGTATGCAGGCTTCGCTACTGACCTCTGCCGCACTGACTGCGGAGGTCGCCGCACTGAAGCAGAACCTCGAGCGGTCCGAGGAAGTGCTCGGCCTTGCCAAGAGGCACCTCGAGGAGAACAAAGGTAAGTAATGCCTTGTCCATATATATATATATACACATATATATATATATATATATATATGTATATATATATATATGATGCAGTTGCGAAATGACAGGATCATCATGGATGCGTCAGGTGCCACGACTGAAGTGGCGACCCTGAAGCAAGCGCTGTTCGAGGCCGAAAACAAAGCGGCCAAGGAGCGCATCGAGCGGGAAAAATAAGAGGCACGGGTTGGCGAGGTGCAGCAAGAGCTCCAGGCTCTCGTGAAGAAGCACAAGGCTTTGGAGCTTGACTCGAAGACGCGAGAGTCGAGCTTGTCGCGGCCCTCGAGAGCACAAAGCATGCCAAGGCCGAAGCCCAAAAGGCCCTCCAGGAAATTGAGGCGATGAGAAAGATAGCGGCGGGTAAGGCATTCAATATGCAAAGCAAGCATGTGAAAGTAAATTACTTGTTACTTACCCGAGTCCAGAGCTCTCCAGGAGCATTCATAGATTTGCTCCGCAGCGTGTCGGATGCCGTGAAATATTACCAGGCCAAGGAGGGAAGCTGGACGAAGAAGTTGTTCTGGTCTCAGTATACTGGGACCGAACACCCGGTGCCTATGAGCGACCAGCTGAAGCAACTGGTTGAGCTGCACAAGGCGGCCGAGCATGCCATGAGGGCCTTATAATCCGGATGTGGCCTGGCGACTCCCTTCCCAACAGCTACTTCGTCCTGGTGAGGCGGCTTGTAGATGCCTGCCCACGGCTGGAGGTCATAAAGCGGTCCGTCTGCATCGAAGGTGCACGCTAGCCTTTGCCCGTGCGAAGGTGCACTGGGCCAAGATGGACGCCGAGAAGCTGGTGAAGGAGGGGCCGCCGTAGGGCAAGGAGCATCGCCACCCCCGAAATGTATTATGAGGGTGTTCTGAAGGGTGCCCGTCTTGTGGCGGACGAGTGTGCGAAGGATGTAATTTTTGAATGAACTTGCTCATGTGATCCTGTACTATGAAAACTTGTTCATATGCGCTATGCAGCACTTGTTTGAATTTAAAATATTACCTTCTGTGCGGCTATTTATCAAATCTGAGAGATGGCCAGTCGTCGGCTTCTGCCCCCATGCCACGAGTGCTGGGGTGTTCGGGATAAACCTGAGCACTCCTTTTCCCATTGTTGGGTCCTTCGAGGGAGGTGCTCAGTACAACGAACAAGGCAATCGGACTATAATGCTTTGTCACTCTCACTTAGCCATAGAAGTCTACAATTTTTAATTTTGGCGAAGCCCCTAGTATTCGGAAGGCCGAATTCGGGGTGCTATACACGCCTTAAGCCGGACAAAGCCGACTCCTCGCTCTAAGCGGCATAAGTCTTTAGGGACTCGAGACCTCTCGAACAGCGACCAGCTCTCGCCTTATCATGACAGTCGGTTTTAGCTTTCTCTACTGAGGTGCTTAGCCCAGATGAACTGGGGCACAATCGCGGTAGTTCTCCCAGTGCTACCTTAGCCGATATAGCGGAACGTAAGGTACCAAAACATGGGAGCCGGGAAAACCCAACTATTGACCCAAGACATGATTCGGAGCTGATGCATATTTCTATAAGTTCGGGGTGCCGCACTGTCGAAAGTGTTCGGACTTCTCACGCCGTATTATGGGGTACGCTTAAGCCCCTGGCGTATTGGCCGTACCAGAGTGTACGGTTGCTGAATGTCATGAATGAACATATATATATATATATATATATTCTAATCCTAGGCTTAGAATAACTATTTGGATCACGGAGCCCTATATAGGGGCGATACGATGTTCCTGAGATCCGAGAAATACACCGGACCGATACAGAAAATGTCCACCCAGCCCACCCGTTGCCCCGATCCCCTCCCCCGAACGCCGCTACCACCATCTGGATCACATCGCCACCGCCACCCTCCCTGGATCTCGTCGCCGAGCCCCCGCCCCCGACCAACTCGCTCTGGTGCCCCACCCCGAACCCGTCGCCGCCGGTGCCGAGCTCCGCGCCAAACCTCCCCGCCATCGGTGCCCCGTCCCACCTCTCCCGCCTCGGCCCGGAGCCCCTGCCGCCAGTGCCCTGCTCGCCACCGCCCCAGTCAACACTAGGCGACGCCGATCTCCGCTCCAATAGGGCCACCGCGCCAGCTTCCCCGGTCACCGCAGCCACCCGCCACTTTCCCTGGCCGCCGCGCCTCCCACCCGCGACCCGCCCATCTCTTCCACCTCCCGACCGCTACCAGTCCACCTCCGAGCCGAACGATCCTGTAGCCACCGTTGCCCCCAACCCCCACCACGCCAGCCGCCAATGCGGCGACCGAGCAAACCCAGGCTGCCGCATCCCCCGAGCTCTCTCGTTGCGTCGCGGCCACTGCCTACCTGTAGAACGCCTCCGTCAACGTCGTCTCCCCGATGCGCGCCACCATCACACGGCCCCCATCCTGCCTCGCATGACTCCCCAATAGAGCCGCCGCCATGGCCGCATCCTCCAGCTCCACCATGCCGCTGCAGTCCAACGACTCCAGTTGGAGCCGTTCACCACTACCGCGCGAGGTAAGCTGGATCCCAACATCTTGCTCATCCGTGTCGCAACCAGCGTGGTCGCAGCCATGGCTCCCTGCATCCCGCAATTATAGCTCAACCTGCCTTGCGATGCGGACGTAGGCCTCCTCCCGTGCTGGCGAGATGTGTGCGTGCTACTTGCAGAAAACAAGTAATGGCTCTGCTCTCCCGTTAGTTACCCCTCCGGCCGATCGGCCAGCTCCACCCATCTGAACTTCCTGCGGCAAACACTCGAGTTGCTTCCCACGGCAGTGGAGATGAGGAGACAAAAGTTCTTCTCCTGCTCGCCTTCGTTAGTGTTTGATTTGTCTGATGGCCGAAGTGGAGTGCTCAATGGCGCCTGGATTACAAAGTGGTGAGGTGCAGTAGCACTTGGGACAATAACAACTTCTTGCTGAAAGAAGGTGCGACACCACCCATGGAAAAAGTGGAGGAAAAAGTACAGACAAAACTAGCAGGCTAACTTGTACAGCATTGCGTTCAAAAAGCAATGTGTTCAGTGATGCGTTCATGCATGTTCGTTGCCTCCAAATGTCAACCTTTACATGTAGATGCTGGTAGTTCATTCTTTAGTTCTCATGGCACCACTAATGGCCGGTCCCTAATATCTTGATGTACCATAATCTTCTGACCATTACATTTGACATATTCGATGGAAAACTTACTGTTTCATGGCAATTCACTAAGGAAAAGAATTGTGGCAGTAAAAAGTATAAAAGTATTCCAAAATAAACTAAAAAGGAAATAATCCAATTTCTATACAAATAATGTGGTATTAGTTCAAGTACATATATTTATAACAGTGTGTTGACAAAAAGGAACACACCACCAGTACCGGTTTTTTCACATATGTTTGAAGAACTGTGGTAACCAGGAAAACAAAATACTTTTCAGATGTGAATTTTATTTTTTGAACTGTGTGTGTGAATGCATGTAGCACACGAAGTGTGTGTGTGTGTGTGTGTAATTTTCTTGAGTTTCAATAGCTTGTGAAGTTCATGTTTCAGAAATTCATAAGTTCATGTATACCAAATACTGAAGAAAATCATCAATGAAAAAAAGGTCCGCCTAGGCCATTTCACCGACAGCAAAAAATGCCTAAAAATGTCGTGAGACAAAAAAAACAAAACTTCACAAAATAAAAATAGTAAGTTCGTACAAAGGTGGAAAAAACATATTTTTTGTTTTTTAAGTTAACCATTTCTTAAAATACCTTGACGTTAAAATTTAAATAATAGTGTGCTTCAATGTTTATTACAAACATGTAGTTTCACCTATTACCATAGAATAAACAAAGAAGTTCAAAAATAAAAAATGGAGCGGTTTCAAAAAGTTTATAAAAAATGGTGTTTCTACATTTTACTAAAAAAATGGCGAAGTTCAAATTGAAATAACATATAAGTTCGAATTAAAAAAACCGAGCAGTTTAAAAAATTTGTAAACATGGATTTGCCCCTGTTTTTTTAAGATCTAGAAGTTGAAATTTAGAGAAGTGAGCGGTACGATGTTTATTATATAACTAGGACTTTTCCCTTTACTAATGAATAACACCAAGAAGTCAAAATTAAAAAATGAAGCCGTTTGATGTTTATAAAAAATCTTAGATTTTGCTCGATACTAAAGATTAAAATCAAGAAGTTCAATTTTTAAAAACGGAGTAGTTCAATGCATATTAAAAACTTAGTTTTTTCTCGTTACAAAAGAATAAACCCAAGAAGTTCAATTTTAAAAAGCAAAGCAATTTGATATTTATTTGAAAACTCGGTTTCTTCGGTTACTAAAGAATAAGATCAATAAGATCAATTCTAAATAATGAAAAAATTCAATGTTTCTAACAAAAATCCAATTTTCACATTCCTAAAAAGCACACAAAGAAGTTGAAAAAAAGTTAGAGTGGTTTAATGTCTATAAAAAAATCAGATTTTTTTTCGTTACTAAAGTGAAATTGGGAGAAGTTCAAATTGACAACAGACGAAAGTTCACATACTGCATGGTGTGTCTTTCATATGAGAAAATAAGAGTAAAAAGGCCAAGTCCAAAATTTTTGTTGCTAGAAGTTCAAGTGTACAGACCGGGAAAGTTCAAAAAGTTCCTCATGCTTAACAAGTTTCCACAACGGAAGCTCAAATTAAAATAATAAAAAATAATTTGGAAAAATTAATTAGAAAAAGAATGTGGAGGGGGTCCAATATTTATGAGAGAACTAGGATATTTTGATGCTAAAAGAAATAAACCAAGAAGTCCAAATTATAAAAAAAAAGAAGTTCAATATTTATAAAAAAACACAGGTTTACTTCGTTAGTAAAGAATAAAATTAAAGAAGTTCAAATTAAAATAAGAGTAGTTTGATGTTTATGGAAAACTCAAATTCTTTCCATTTCTAGGAAAAATAAAAGTATGAGGTTCAATTTTAAAAAATGTTTGATGCTTATTTGAAAACACATTTTTTTTCTAAGAATAAGACTAAGAAGTTCAATTTGAAATAACAGAGTAGTTCGAAGTATATAAAAAACTCAGGTTTGTTGCAAGTCGTTCGACCTCCAATTACATGTTTTAAAATGGCAAAAAAATGACGTGCAACCTTCAATTGTGTGTAATTCGATGTATACACAAAAATGTGACAGAAGTTCAAGGTGAAAACAGCGGGAAGTTCAACTAGTACAGGAAATGCGTTTTAGATAGGAATATAAGAATAGAAAATAAAAAGCTTAGAAAGTTTGTTGCAAGAAGTTCCTCCTGGTGAAGTTCAAGATCTCTAGTGCGAGACGTCCAACCTTCAATTACATGTAAAAAACAGGCAAAAATGACGTTGTTTTTTCCATTTTTAAAACTACTCTCAAACGACAAAAAATTGTAACGTTTGTCAATATGAAAAAGATGCTCCTATTCATAAGCTTTCCAATGGTATATTATATGTTACATTCTGATGTACAGTTTAAAAGTTTGATGTATACCAATTAAAACACATTTTTGTGTAATGAAAAAATTATTTTGAACCGTCACAAGTATGAAAAAATGATAAACGCGGGAAAGTTGCGTGTTTTCAACAGCTTTGCATTGATATATCATTTGCTCAATTCTGGTAAGTGGTTGGGGAGTTACGGGTAAAAAATAACACGTGAAAAATAGAGTGAAGTTCAAAAAGAACTGATCCAGAAGTTCAATCTCTTCATGAAGTGCTTTTTCGGAGATTCTGTTATTCCGATGAAGGCAGAACGCGTGATCTCAGAAGTTAAGATCGATAACTGCCAGAAGTTCATGTAGTACACGGTGTGCATTTTGTATTGAAAAAAGAATGAAAATGCAAAGCCTAAAGTTTTCTTGCTAGAAGTTCAAGTGCTCGGCCGGAGAAAGTTCAAAAATTCTTGTGATAGAGGTGAAAACAACACAGAAGTTCAACTACTGCAAACGAAAATACGTCACAGAAGTTCAACGTGAAAACAACAGGAAGTTCACCTACTACACTGAATGAATTTCAGATGAATAACTTTCAAAATCGTCGCGAGTATGAAAAAATGATCAACACGGGAAAGTTGCGTGTTTACAGCAGCTTTCCATCGGTATATCACCTGCTCAATTCCGGTGAGTGGATGGAGAGTTGCGGGAAAAAAACACGTGAAAAACAGAGTGAAGTTCAGGTACACATGCCGAGAAGGTCAGGTTCTTCACGCGGTGCATTTTCGAAGAATCTGTTTCGAAATAAAGGCAGAACGAGTGATCTCGCCGTTTTCGAAATTACATAAAAACGGCTAGGAATAAGAGAAAACCATCAACATGAAAAAGTTTCGCATTTCCGTTCAGCGGTATATTATTTGCCCCATTCCGATAAAGTTTGTATAAATTATGGCAAAAATACATTTTTAGCCATTTTCAAAACTGACATAAAACCGTAATGAATTAGGAGAAACAATATATACAAAAAAGTTTCGCATTTCTTCAAGCTTTCCAACGCCATATGATTTGCTGCATTTGGATGTACGGTTAAATAATTAGCTCAAAAATACGAACTCGGTGGAAGTTGTACCGTTTTCTAAATTACTTTTAAACTGTTCAAAATTAGAAAAAACTTTTAACATGAAAAAGTAGCGCATTTTCATAATCTTTCCAACGCCATATTATTTGCCTCAATTGGATTAGCCGTTTAGAAATGGCATCGAAAAACCGAACTCGGCTGTTCGGTCTGCGAAATTCTACGATTTTCTGAATTACTCTTTAACCGTAGGGAATTAGAGAAAACTTTCAACATTCGGAAGGAGCGGTTTTTCAGCAGCTTTCCAACGCCATATTATTTGCCTCATTCCGATAAACGGTTTAAAAATGCAATCGAAAATACGATTCACGATTTTTGTATGAAGAAAAAACGGTTTTCAAAACTGCTCTTAAACCGCTTACATTTTGCCAAAAATTTAACTTGGGTCATGATACTGATGTCCATAGCTTTCCAACGGTATATCACACGCCCCATTTGGACACCTTTCAGCTGAAGTTCAACCTAGTACTCGGTGAAGGTCAGGCGCGTTACTCGGGAAGTTCATGTTGTGATCAGAATATTATTCTGATCCCGTGATCAGAATAGTGTTTATATATATATATATATAAGAAGAATAGAGAATGCGATAATAGTCTAGTGCTATGCATTGTTTATTCAAAAAGGTGCGTCGAAGCAGAATGATACAAGTAGTGCGATAAGCAAAAAGTAGGACTATTTGACATGTCCCCTCCAAGGGCAAGCTGAGGAATGATATTTAAAGCAGGTATTTCACTCGTTATCAGAGACCACCTGGGAATTCCTTGATGCGACGTAGCTTTCTGCCTCCTTGGTTGTTGTATTGTGTGTCCGACAATCGTACTGCCGGACGGGGCTTCCAGAGATTAAAGTCCTGAAGGAAAGAAAAATAACAGAGCGGGAAGCCCCTAGTGTGGTTGATCCGCGTCTTGGGGTGTGCTGTAGTCGTGCCCCTCCTCACCTGTGCCCATGGTATTTTCAATGCGTAATTATGTACGCATGGCACGGATTTCCCCGTTTGGCTGGGACTGGGGTGGGGGGCGCATTGCTATGCGAGCTCAGAACGTGCCAGGCGGTCTTGTTGCCGATTACTCCGGGCACGCTTGAAGGTGTCCGAGTCCTTAATCGCCGAACTGGTGGATTGCCTTAAGAGGCTGCTTTGCGCTTCTGTTGCGAGGGTCGTAGTGTGCTCCTCCGTGCAGAGAGAGCGCTCTGTGTTTCCATTGACTGTGATGACCCCCCGAGGTCCTGGCATCTTGAGCTTGAGATATGCATAGTGCGGTACCGCGTTGAATCTCACAAATGCGGTTCACCTGAGTGGTGCATGATAGCCACTGCAGAACGGGACTATATCGAAGATTAACTCCTCGCACCGGAAGTTATCTGGGATCCGAAGACCACTTCCAGTGTGACTGAGCCTATGCAATGGGCCTCTACACCTGGTATGACGCCTTTGAAGGTCGTTTTGTGGGTTTGATCCTTGAAGGGTCTGTACCCATTTTGTGCACTGCATCCTGATAAAGCAGGTTCAGCCTGCTGCTGCCATCCATAAGGACTTGAGTGAGGTGAAATCCGTCGATGATTGGGTCTAGGACCAGTACGGTGAATCCGCCATGATGGATACTAGTGGGATGGTCCCTGCGATCGAAGGTGATCGGGCAGGAGTACCATGGGTTGAACTTCGGGGCGACTGGCTCCAACGCATATACATCCCTTAACGCACGCTTCCGCTCCCTCTTGGGGATGTGGGTTGCGTATATCATGTTCACCGTCTGCACTTGTGGGGGAGACCTCTTCTGTCCTCCGGTGTTCAGCTGCCGGGGCTCCTCCTCGTCATCGCTATGTGACCCCTTATCTTTGTTTTCGGCATTTAACTTGCCGGCCTACATGAACAGCAACATTCCCTGTTGGTGTGGTTAGCTGGCTTGTCGGGGGTGCCATGTATTTGGCACGAGCGATCGAGTATTCGGTCCAAACTAGACGGGACCGGAGTGCTTCTTTTGAATGGCTTTTTCCGTTGACCGGGTTTAGAGCCTTTGAATCCGGCATTGACTGCCGTATCCTCGGTATTGTCGCTGTTGATGCGGCGCTTGTGTTTGTTGCGACGTGACCTGCCATTGCTATCCTTGGTATCCGAAGTACCATGGTTCTTTGATATGTTATTGCTGCGAGCCAGCCAGCTGTCCTCTCCCGCGCAAAAGCGGGTCATGAGTGTCGTGAGGGCTGCCATAGATTTCGGATTTTCTTGGCCAAGGTGCCGGGCGAGCCACTCGTCGCAGATGTTGTGCTTAAAAGCTGCTAGGGCCTCTGCATCCGGACAGTCGACGATTTGATTTTTCTTTGTCGGGAACCGTGTCCAGAATTGCCTGGACGATTCCTCTAGCTGCTGAATTATGTGGCTCAAGTCATCGGCATCTGGTGGTCGCACATAAGTGCCCTGGAAGTTGTCGAGGAATGCGGCTTCCAGATCTTCCCAATAGCCAATGGATTCTGCTGGCAGGCTGTTGAGCCAATGCCGAGCTGGTCCTTTGAGTTTGAGTGGGAGGTATTTGATGGCGTGTAGATCGTCACCGTGGGCCATGTGGATGTCCTCGATCCATACCGCAGGATCTGTTGTGTTGTCGTATGATTTGATATTTATGGGTTTGAAACCCTCTGGGATTTGGTGATCCATTACTTCGTCTGTGAAGCATAGGGGGTGTGCAGCACCTCTGTACTGGGCTATATCACGACGCAACTCAAATGAGTCTTGTCTGCTGTGTACGGCCCGGCCGGATTTACTTTTACTGTATCCGGCGTGACGGTTATCATCTCACATAGTGGCGCGCCCTCGTGATCCGTAGATCGATCTTGCGTGCTTTGCTTTGTCCTCCAATATGTCTCGCAGGTCTGGCGTATTTCCCCATGCCTGGACATTTTTATTTGAGTGGCGTCGGGCTGCGGGCTGAGCTTTTGGCTGAAATGCCTCTCTGTCGTGGCCACGGGGTGGTCGATCAGCCGCGTCATACGCTGGAGATGCAGGTTTTGGTGCTTCCTCCTCTAGTCGGGGTAGCAACCTGCGCTTTGGGTAACTCTTGGAGGGACGTTCGAGTTTATATTCCTCGGCTGCAAGGACTTCAGTCCATCTGTCAGCTAGCCAATCTTGATCAGCTTGAAGCTACTATTGCTTTTTCTTCTAGCTATTTGCCGTGGCTATAAGCCAGCGCTTGAAGCGTTCTTGTTCGACGGGATCCTCAGGCACGACAAATTTGTCATCGTCGAGGCTTGCCTCGTCTTCGGAGGGAGGCATGTAATTATCATCCTCTGCCTCTCTAACTGCCGCTCTCTCGGGAGGGCTGGCTTCTCCATCCTCCTGCTCTAAATCCTGCTGGAGGGGATTGTTGTTATCTATGGCACTGTCAGGAGTGCTATTATCTCCTGTGTCGGTATCACCGCTTTTGCCTTGGCGAGACTTAGAGCGGCTGACATCGGCACTTGGGTTGCTTCTTGGAGGGGTCATCCTCCGCTGTCCCGTCGCCATTGCCTTCTTTGGGTGTGTCCACCATATATATATATCATATGATGAGGTGGCTGTCCAGTGCCCTGTGGGCAGTGGTTCTTGTCCCCTGCCTCCTGGGTAAACATCGTGTCCCCTGCCTCCTGTTACCATCCGCCTGAGACGCACAGTTCGGGACCCCCTACCAGAGATCCGCCGGTTTTGACACCAACATTGGTGCTTTCATTGAGAGTTCCACTGTGTTGTCACCATAAGGCTCGATGGCTCCTTCGATCATTGGTAACGATGCGGTCCAGGGTGAGGTTCTCCTCCCCGAACAGATCTTTGTATTCGGCGGCTTCGCACTGCGGGCCAACTCGCTTGGCCATCTAGAGCAGATCGAGAGCTACGCCCCTGGCCATTAGGTCAGGTTCGGAAACTTAAACTACACTGCAGACATCCGCGGAGACTTGATCTTCGACGGATTCGAGCCCATGTTAGGTGCGCCGCACAATCACGACGAGCGTGACGTAAGAGATCACACCTGCAACTACTCCGGCCCTCAATCCGGAGAAAATTGCGCCATCCGAGGACGGAGGGATAGACCCCGCCATGCAGGCCGCACTCTTAGTGGCGATGGAGCCGGATACTGACTTTACCCCTTGCGAGAGCCGTGTTGCCAAACCACTGGATTCGTCTCCGGACACGGACTCCGAGCCGCCTGCGTCCGTGCCTATCGAATCTGATTGGGCGCCAATCATGGAGTTCACCTCCGCGGATATCTTTCAGCACTCACCTTTCGGCGACGTGCTAAATTCATTAAGGTCTCTCTCCTTGTTAGGAGAACCTTGGCTGAACTATGTCCGGCTAGAATGGGATGCGGACGATGAAGAAATTCGCTTCCCACCCACCACCCACTTAGTAGCCACTGTCGACGATTTAACCGACATGCTCGACTCCGAAGACATCGATGGTATGGACGACGATGCCGGAGAGGAACAGGAACCACCGCCCACAGGGCGCTGGACCGCCACCTCATCATATGATATATACATGGTGGACACCCCCAAAGAAGGCAATGGCGACGAGACAGCGGAGGACGACCCCTCCCAGAAGCAACCCAAGTGGCAGCGCCAGCGGCGCCGCTCTAAGTCCCGCCATAGAAAAAGTAGTGATACCGGCACAAGAGACAATAACACTCCGGATAGTGCCGAAGACAACAACAATCCCCTCCAGAAAGATTTAGAGCGGAAGGGTAAACAAGCTAGCCCTCCAGAGCGGGCAGAAGATGGAGAATCGGAGGAGGACAATTACATGCCTCTCTCCGAAGACGACGTGAGCCTCGGCGACGAAGAATTTATCGTTCCTGAGGATCTTGTCGAATAGGAGCGCTTCAAGCGCTGGCTTATGGCCACAGCAAATAGCTTGAAGAAAAAGCAACAACAACTTCAAGCTGATCAAGACTTGCTAGCAGACACATGGACCGAAGTCCTTGTGGCCGAGGAGTACGAACTCAAGCACTCCTCCAAGAGTTACCCAAAGCGCAGGTTGCTACCTCACCTCGAGGAGGAAGCATTGAAACCTACATCACCAGTGTACGATGTGGCTGACCGGCCACCTCGTGGCCGAGCCAGAGAGGCGTTTCAGCCTGCACCCCGCCGCCACTCAAACAAAAATACCAAGGCCCGGGGCAACGCACGAGACCTGCGAGACGTATTGCACAGCAGGGCAAAACATGCAAGGTCGATATACGGGTCAAGGGGGCGCGCGCCAATGCGGGACGATGACCGTCGCGCCGGATACACTAAAAGTAAATCCGGCCGGGCCGAATACAGCAGACAAGACTCATATGAACTGCGGCGTGATATAGCCCGGCACAGAGGCTCCGCACACCCCCTATGCTTCACTGATGAAGTTATGGATCACGAATTCCCAGAGGGTTTTTAACCCGTAAATATCAAATTGTATGATGGTACAATAGATCCCGCTGTATGGATTGAGTATTTCCTCCTTCACATCCACATGGCTCGCGGTGATGATCTGCATGCCATGAAGTACCTCCCACTAAAACTCAAAGGACCAGCTCGACATTGGCTGAATAGCTTGCCAGCAGACTCCGTCGACAGTTGGGAGGATTTGGAAGATGCATTCCTTGACAACTTCCAGGGCACTTATGTGTGACCACCGGATGCAAATGACTTGAGCCATATAACTCAGCAGCCACGGGAATCGGCCAGGCAATTTTGGACATGGTTCCTAACTAAGAGAAACCAAATTGTCGACTGTCTGGATGCAGAGGCCTTAGCGGCATTCAAGCATAACATCCGTGACGAGTGGCTCGCCCGACACCTCGGCCAGGAGAAGCCGAAGTCTATGGCAGCCGTCACGACACTCATGACCCACTTTTGCGCGGGCGAGGATAGCTGGCTGGCTCGTAGCAACAACACATCAAGGAATCTAGGCACTTCGGATACCAAAGATGCCAACGGCAGACCACATCGTAACAGACAAAAGCGTCGCAACAACGGCGATAACACCGATGATGCGGCAGTCAATGCCGGATTCAGAGGCTCTAGATCCGGTCAGCGGAAAAAGCCATTCAAAAGAAGTACTTCGGGCCCGTCCAGTTTGGACCGCATACTCGACCGCTCGTGTCAAATCCATGGCACCCCCGATAAGCCAGCCAATCACACCAACAGAGAATGTTGGGTGTTCAAACAAGCCGGCAAGTTGAATGCCGAAAACAAGGACAAGGGGCTGCATAGTGATGACGAGGAGGAGCCCCGGCCGCCAAACACAGGAGGACAGAAGAGGTTCCTCCCACAGGTGAAGACGGTGAACATGATATACGCAACCCACATTCCCAAGAGGGAACAGAAGCGTGCATTAAGGGACGTCTATGCGATGGAGCCCGTCGCCCCAAAGTTCAACCCATGGTCCTCTTGTCCGATCACCTTCGATCGCAGGGACCACCCCACTAGTATCCGTCATGGCGGATCCGCCGCATTGGTCCTAGACCCCATCATCGATGGATTTCACCTCACTCGAGTCCTTATGGACGGCGGCAGCAGCCTGAACCTGCTCTATCAGGATACAGTGCGCAAAATGGGTATAGATCCCTCGAGGATCAAACCCACCAAAACCACCTTTAAGGGCATCATCCTAGGTGTAGAGGCACGTTGCACGGGCTCAATCAAACTGGAAGTGGTATTCGGATCTCCGGACAACTTCTGAAGCGAGGAGTTAATCTTCGATACCGTCCCGTTCTGCAGTGGCTATCACGCACTGCTCGGGCGAACCGCATTTGCAAAATTCAATGCGGTACCGCATTACGCATACCTCAAGGTCAAGATGCCAGGACCTAGGGGGTCATCACTAGTAGAAAAAGGGTCAAACGTGAAGCATATTAGTGCCGGTTTGTAAAAAACCCGGCACTAATGTGATAAATAGTGCCGGTTCGAATGGCTATGCATTAGTGCCGGTTCGTAATGAACCTTTAGTACTGGTTCGTGCCACGAACCGGTACTAAAGGGGTGGTGGAAGGCTGGCGTCAGGCCAGGGCCCCACGAGCCCCTTTAGTGACGGTTTGTGACACAAACCGGTACTAAAGGTCTAACCTATAGTACCGGTTTGCGTCACCAACCGGCACTACAGAGTCTTAACCTATAGTCCCAGTTGAAGACACAAACCGGCACTATAGGGCAATTTTCA
>NC_041390.1:573221642-573254429 GCF_002162155.2 Triticum dicoccoides | reverse complement strand
AATGATAAAAACTTCAAAAAATAAAATCCTTCTAGAGGTAGTTATATTACTACATCTACTAGTTAGGAAAATTTGAAAGCTTAAATTTGGACATGTTTTGCAAAAAGTGTAGGGAAAATGTAAAACGGCTATAACTTTTGCATACGATGTCGGAAAAAAAACGTATAATATATCAAAAAATTCAGCACGAAAATCCGCATCCGATGGAGACCGCCTATGGCCTGTTTAGAATTTTTAGAATCCTCAAATTCCAAAAGGAAAAAAAGATATGGTCAAATTTTAGTTTTTTTTAAAAAAAATTGGTTAAATCTGGTCAAACTACTTATTCAAGAAGTATTAATGTTACTACATAATTATTCAAGAATATTAGTGTTACTAAATAATTATTTCAATTTTTTGAATTTTGGTCAAATCTGGTCAAACTATGGTCAAACTTATTCAAGAAATATTAGCGTTACTAAATAATTACTGTTTTTTTAGAATAATAGTTTCAAACTCAAACGGTGAAATGTGTGACTTCGTGCTCAAGCTAAACTCCTAAGGGTTAATAGGATTAACATCTTACTATTGTCAGGAAAACAACAAGTGTAGACTTGGAAACGAAGGAGAATAGAACTTGAATGTTAAGCGTGCTCGGGCTGGAGTAGTGAGAGGGATGGGTAACCGGTCGGGAAGTTAGATGATTTGGAATGAGTGATCCACACTTGAGCAGTTAAGAGAGGTGATTAGAGACTAAATCATCAAATAATTCAAAAAAATAAAAAATCGAAAAAAAATCGATTTTTTTTCCAAAAAATTCAAAAAAAAAACCTTTAGTACCGGTTGGTAACACCAACCGGTACTAAAGGTCCCCCATACCAGGGCGTGAGCTCACGCCACGTGGTGGCACTTTAGCGCCGGTTCGTGCCGAACCGGTACTAAAGGGGGGGGCTTTAGTGCCCACACTTTAGTGCCGGTTCCATAACCGACACGAAAGGCCCTTACAAACCGGTTTTAAAGCTCCGTTTTCTACTAGTGCATAACAGTCAATGGAAACATAGAACGCTCGCTCCGCACGGAAGAGCACACTGCGGCCCTCGTAGCAGAAGCACAAAGCAGCCTTTTAAGGCCAACCACCAATTCGGCGATACAGCCCCCGGACACCGTGAAGTGAGTCCGGAGTAAACTGCAACAAGATCCCCTGACACGTTCAGAGCTCGCCTAGCAATTCGGCCCCCGTCCTAGTCCCAATCAAGTGACGAAATCCGTGCCGAGCGCACACATTTACGCACTGAAAATACCATGGGCATAGGCGGGGGCACGATCAGGGCACGTCCCGCAATGCGGCTTAACCGCCCTAGGGGCTGCATACCTTTATCATTTTTTCTCTTTTAGGACCTTACTCTCTGGAAGACCTTTTGGGCAGTACGATTGCTGGACACATTACGGGAAGAAACAACCAAGGAGGCAAGAAGCTAAGACGTACAAGGGAACCCCCAGGTGGTCTCTAATAATAATCGATATACCCGCTTTTTACTATCCATACGCAGCTTGCCCTTGGATAGGACATGTCAAATAGTCCTATTTTTTGCTTATTGCACTACTTGTATCCGTACGCTTCGACGTATTATTTAAATAACAATGCATAGCATTAATCTATTATTTAAAGCCCTGCACGCACCCTCGATGCAGACGGACCACTTTATGACTTCAAGCCGCGGGCAGGCATCCGCAAGCCGCCTCACCAGACCGAAGTAGCTGCTAGGCAGGGGATCACCAGGCCACATACGGACTATAAGACCCTTCATGGTCTGTTCGGACGCCTTGTGAAGCTCGACCAGTTGCTTCAGCTGGTCGCTCAGGGGCATTGGGTGTTCGGTCCCAGTATACTGAGACCGGAACAATTTTTCCGTCGAGCTCCCCTCCTCATCTTGATAAAAACTCCGTGGCATCGAGTACACTGCGGGAAAGATCTGCGAACGCTCCTAGAGAGCTCCGAACTCGGGTAAGTAAAAGGAAAGTTTCCTTCACATGCTTGCTTTGCATAATGAATGCCTTACCCGCTGCTATCTTCTTCACCGCGTCAATTTCCTGGAGGGCCTTGTGGGCTTCAGCCTTGGTGCTCCGTGCGCTTTAGAGCGCCTTCGCAAGCTCGGACTCTCGCGTCTTAGAGTCAATCTCCAAAGACTCGTGTTTTTTGGCGAGAGCCTCGAGCTCTTGATGCACCTCGCCTACCCGGGCTTCTTACTTTTCCCGCTCAATGCGCTCCTTGGCCGCTTTGTCCTCGGCCTCGGACAATGCCTTCTTCAGAGTCGCCACCTCGGTCGTGGCCCCTAGCAAATCCATGATGATCCTATTACTTTACAACTGAATTTCTTTTTAATATAGAGACAAGGTATAGCTTACCTTTGCTCTCCTCGAGCTGCCTCTTGGTAAGGCCGAGCTCTTCCTCGGACTGCTCAAGGTCCTGCTTCAGTGCAACGACCTCCGCAGTACGTGCGGCAGTGGCCAGCAGCAAAGCTAGCATATGCACATAGACATATTCTGATTAGACTGCTGAGTCATTATTTGATCCTCTATTCGGCCTTTCTTCATGAACGCCGAACAGAGCATCAGGGGCTATTGTATATGCGGTAATATTTTCCTATATTTTGATTGCTTACCTCAAAGCATGTTAGGAGGCTGGCACAAGCTTCGGTTAGTCCGTTTTTGGCAGACTGAACTCTCTCGATCACCGCACTCATGATAGTGCGGTGCTCTTTGTCGATGGAAGCGCCGCGAAGCGCTTCCAGCAAGTTGTCCGGTGCCTCTGGATGGACAGAGGCCACCAGCACGGGTGGCTTGCCCCTCTTAACGGGGGATCGCCTGCTAGAGTCCGAAACCACCGAAGGTTCCGGTGCAGTGTTCGGCTGAGGGTCGAACTTGGAGCCCATGGGTGTCTTTCTCCCTTTGCGCGCAGGGTCCAGAAGGTCGCCTTGAGGCGCCCCCAGGCCTACCTCCCCTCGACTCGGTGCCTTTTGAGACAACACCTCGATGTTGTCCATAGGACAAGGGGTGGAGGCAGTCGGAAGTGAATCGCTATTCATATCCGACGAGTCCAAAGAACCGTCCTACGAAGATACGACGAGATGGGCTCGGGACGGACTGCATAATCATATTCGGCGTGAGGAGAAGCAGTGCAATAAAACATACCATGAATTACTATGGTATTCGGATACTTACGACTTCGCCAGGGGCTTCTCCCTGGGTAACCACTCGTCGCCACTGTAGGCGGCCATCATGGAGCAGTCCGGATGGAGGGTCCTTCCCTTCTTGGACCCTTCGGCCTCCCCGGGTGGGGCAACTTTCCTTTTCTTATCTCCCCGGGTTAGGGGGAGAACTTTTCTCTTCCTCCTCCTTGTTTTCGTGGGAGGAGTGCGCTTCAGAGTTATCGGACGATGAGTCCGATATAACCTTGCGTCGGAGACCCTTTCGGGTCCCCGTGGCCTTCTTCTAGGCCTTCTTCACCGGCACCTCGTAAGGCGCCGGAACCAACATCTCCGTTACGAGAGCATCTGCAGGATCTTCAGGCAGAGGGGCTGGGCAATTGAGCTGCTCCGCTGTCTCTACCCAGTCCTATTAATGGCATGGGAGCTTAGATCCCGCACATGATTAAACTGGGGCAAATAAATATCCTATGAGATATAAAAACTTACCGGATTAGCATGGCGCTTTGCGCTGAGTCCGCAGTCCTCAGTAAGGGGAGGAGGTACCTCGACGCCCTTGAACAACACCTTCCAAACGTCCTTGTGCATCGTGTTGAAGAGCTCTTGCAGCGCTGGTGCTTGGCCGGGTCGAACTCCCACAAATTGAATGCCTGTCATTGACACGGGAGGATCCGGTGGAAGAGCATGACCTGGACCACGTTGACGAGCTTGATTTTCTTGCTCATCATGTTCTTGATGCAGGTCTGGAGTCCGGTCAGCTCTACCGGGGAACCCCTGGACAGGCCCTTCTCTTTCCAAGAGGTGAGCCGCGTGGGGATTCCGGATCGAAATTTGGGGGCCGCCACCCAGTTGGTGTCGCGCGGCTCGGTGATGTAGAACCACCCCGATTGCCACCCCTTTATGGTCTCCACATAGGAGCCTTCGAGCCTGGTGACGTTAGGAATTTTGCCCACCATGGCGCCTCCGCACTCCCGCTTGCTGGCTGACCACCACCTCCGGTGTAACATTGAAGGTCTTCAGCCACAGGCCGAAGTGGGGCCTGATGTGGAGAAGGCCTCGCACACGACGATAAACGCCAAGATGTTGAGGATGAAATTGGGGGCCAAATCATGAAAATCCAGCCCGTAGTAGAACATGTGCCCGCGGACAAACGGGTGAAGGGGAAATCCCAGTCTGTGGACAAAGTGGGTAAGGAAAACTACCCTCTCATGGGGTGCGGGCGTAGGGATGATCTGCCCCGCATCTAGCAGCCGGTGCGCGATGTATGCGGCCGGATATCCAGCTTCCTGTAGCTTTGCGATGTGCTCCACCGCGACAGAGGAGACCATCCACTTGCCTCCCGCTCCGGACATGCTTGGAGTGGTTTGAGAAGAAAGACGCAAACTTGGGCGCTGGAGCTCGAGTGCGCGACAATGGATAAGCAAGGAGGAAGAAGGCGTGGGTAAAAAGGGTGAATCTTTGTCCCTTTATAAGGGCAGAAGAGGCGATGCGCCTCCCCAGTTACCTGGTAAAATCGCTTATTCCCCGAACGCCGTAATTGATGGCACGGTTGGGTTACCCATACCCGTGTTGATGAGAATCCCGTGATAAGGGGACACGATCTCTGCTTCGACAAGACGTGTCAAGAAAACCACCTCACGATATGTGCAGTGCTGGTCGAGAAAAACGGTTTGAATAATGACCGGGCCATGGCATGATGTCATGTTGCAAAACGTGTCAGCAGATTAGATTTGTGGAAATATTATTCTCTCTATGGTGGTATGTGGAACTTGTTTTGCAGAGGCGGACACTATACTTGTGTTTAAAATCTTCCATGGAGTATTTGGAGGAAGAACCCGCCTTGCAATGCCGAAGACAAATCTGCGCGCCGGACTCATCGTCATTGAAGCCTGGTTCAGGGGCTACTGAGGGAGTCCTAGATTAGGGGGTCTCCGGACAGCCGGACTATATCCTTTTGCCGGACTGTTGGACTATGAAGTTACAAGATTGAAGACTTCGTCCTGTGTCCGGATGGGACTCTCCTTGGCGTGGAAGGCAAGCTTGGCAATACGGATATGTAGATCTCCTCCCTTGTAACCGACTCTGTGTAACCCTAGCCCCCTCCGGTGTCTATATAAACCAGAGGGTTTAGTCCGTAGGACAACAACAATCATACCATAGGCTAGGTTCTAGGGTTTAGCCTCTACGATCTCGTGGTAGATCAACTCTTGTAATACTCATATCATCAAGATCAATCAAGCAGGACATAGGGTATTACCTCCATCGAGAGGGCTCGAACCTGGGTAAACATCATGTCCCCTGCCTCCTGTTACCATCCGCCTTAGACGCACAGTTCGGGACCCCCTACCCGAGATCCGCCGATTTTGACACCGACACTCCTATATATACCTACGTACCCCCAAACTACCAGATACAGAGCCAAAACCCTAATTCCACCGCTGTAACTTTCTCTATCCACGAGATCCCATCTTGGGGCCTTTTCCGGAGCTCCGCCGGAGGGGGTATCGATCACGGAGGGCTTCTACATCAACACCATAGCCCCTCCGATGAAGTGTGAGTAGTTTACTTCAGACCTACGGGTCCATAGTTATTAGCTAGATGGCTTCTTCTCTCTTTTTGGATCTCAATACAAAGTTCTCCCCCTCTCTATTTTAGATCTATTCGATGTAATCTTCTTTTGCGGCGTGTTTCTTGAGATCAATGAATCGTGAGTTTATGATCAAGTTTATCTATGAACAATATTTGTATCTTCTCTGAATTCTTTTATGTATGATTGGTTATCTTTGCAAGTCTCTTCGAATTATCAGTTTGGTTTGGCCTACTAGATTGATCTTTCTTGCAATGGGAGAAGTGCTTAGCTTTGGGTTCAATCTTGCGGTGTCCTTTCCCAGTGACAGTAGGGGCAGCAAGGCACGTATTGTATTGTTGCCATCGAGGATAACAAGATGGGGTTTATATCATATTGCATGAGTTTATCCCTCTACATCATGTCATCCTGCTTAAAGTGTTACTCTATTCTCTTGAACTTAATAGTCTAGATGCATGCTGGATAGCGGTCGATGTGTAGAGTAATAGTAGTAGATGCAGGTAGGAGTCGGTCTACTTGTCTCGGATGTGATGCCTATATACACTACTAGGGAAAACCCTAGTAGTAGTGCGGGTTTTGAGGCTAGCAGCAGCGCGAGTGGACGCGCTACTAATAAGGCGCTACAACTAACTTATAGTAGTAGTGCGGTCCTTACCCGCGCTACTACTGTTGACGATATCAGCAGCGCTTTTTATGAATGCGCTACTATTACTTAGCTGTAGCGATTTCGCAATCCCTCGCTACTGCTATATCTTTCATCATTTTCCCCCCGTACCCCTTTCCCTTTCAGTTTCCCTTTCAGATACTAGATACTAGGTACTGCTAGTAGATATCAAATTCGTAAACCATTACTGGGTAGTACTCCCTTTGTTCCAAATTACTCGTTGTGGTTTTAGTTCAAACCACGACGAGTAATTTGGAATGAAGGGAGTACTTGATAACAATTTCATGCATAGTCAACATGCATCCTCAAGCAGTACACGGTCATATCAACGGCGATCATCATATGTAGTTCTAGATGATATCGACGACGATCATCATATGTAGTTCTAGATGATATATCCACACACACTTATGTAGTTCTAGATGATATCGAAGACAATCATCATCCTCAAGCCTGGGCGGTTGGTGTTCCTGATAGTAATTAGGATGGCATGTCCAACACGAAGATTCTTGCCATCGAGGAATTTCTTCCACCCAACCGAGTGTGTGCGACCGTCCGTGTCCACGCGGTAAGTACAGGTTGTGACGGAGCCCCTTGCAGTAAGGCGTAGTCCAGCTGAGGCTTCTTCATCAGGCTCGATACCATAACTCACAGATATGCTCTTTGCCAATTTCTGAATAAGAAAAACATTTCAATTAATAAATAGCCTCGCAAATAAGTACATATGGATTATCTACACTATTAATAGTTTCCTTAGATTCTACACTAATAAGCATGTGATCGAACTCTACACTAAAACATATCATCGACTAGATTCCACACAACATAGCATATCATTAGACTGTACACTAAGTATTTCATCGAATAATTTGCATTTGTAAGTATAACATACCATATCATGTCGATCAACCATGGTATTTGTCAGGCGGGTCACGAATGGCACCCCGACAAAGTCACCACGTGGCGGAATTATGTCCCATAGGTTGGACACCTCCTCCTTGCTCATCCTTGTTCTTTGAGCTACGATGGCTTCATGAAGTGGGTCCTCATCATCTTCATCGTGTGGGTCCTCATTATCTTTGATCATCTTCGTCATCTTCCACCAGGTTGAGATAAATGACAGCTAGCTTGGGTCTTTCTTCTCTGAAGGAGAAGCTGATCAACTCACCACCAGTAAGATGCATGCGAGCGACGAAATGGGCCCATCCATCTCCTCCAATGTGCGACATATTGCGTCCTTTCTCGACCTCCATAGTGTACGGCCCCCAAGAGCCTCAAATGTCACAGTGTCTCCTGTTAGCTTGTTGAATTACAACCTCACATTGCATGGGACGATCTGTGTAAAATAAGCAAAATGGCATAATGCAGTAATGCCAACACTAAAAATAAAATAGTTATTACATTTCATCTAATTTCTTACCGTCGCATGACGAAAACCCGGCTGGAAGTAGATGCCGAACAGCTTGCCAGTTGCAAGGCTGCTGGCGCACCTTGACTTGCACAGTCGACATAGTGGTGGTGGCGGCGCCATTTTTCCTAAAGCAATATGAGCGAAGGATTAATGATCCACTTCACAGGAAAGAAAAACAGTAGCATGAGATATTTTTGGTTCTTCCACGAGAAGCAATTTGATGGACAATTATAATTCTAAGATCTAGTAACATATTAGATGACAAGGTACCACCTACATTTTGCCAAAAAGTAACTTATTAGAAAAAACAAAAGCAACTACGTACCTATCCATGTACAGAAAAATAACAATAAAATGGTGCATACTAAATCAACTAAATGAACTAGCCTACTAAATCAACTAAATCAAAATGTTCTAAATCAACTAAATGAACTAGCCTACTAAATCAACTAAATCAACGAGCCTACTAAATCAACTAAATCAAAATGTTCTAAATCAACTAAATCAACTAGCCTACTAAATCAACTAAATCAAAATGTTCTAAATCAACTAAATCAACTAGCCTACTAAATCAACTAAATCAAAATGTTCTAAATCAACTAAATCAACTAGCCTACTAAATCAACTAAATCATATCAACTAAATCAAAATGTTGCATATGAACTAGCCTACTAAATAAAAATGTAGCAGGCAGGAGGGAGAAGGAGGGGCGACTCAAGGAGGGAGAAGAGAGTAGGACGGAGGAGGAAGGCGGAGCAAGGAGGGGCCGGCCGGCGGCCAGTGGAGGGAGGACGGAGGAGGAAGGCAGAGCGAGGAGGGGCCGGCCAGCGGCGAGTGGAGAGGGAGGACGGAGGAGGAGGCCGGTACCGAGTCCAGCAAGGAGGAGGAGGTGACGGCGGCACAGAGGGAGGAGGGCCGACGGGGGAGGACCGGCGCGGGGGATTGAGAGGGATCCAGTGAGTGTGTGACTGTGAGTGGATCGAATAGAGGAGATGGGGGGTGGGAGATGGAATGGCTTAGCAGTAGCGCGCTATAGAGAAAGACGCTACTGCTAAACTACCTAGCAGCAACGCCTTTCACAAAGAAGCGCTACTGCTATGTGTCAGCATGTAAAAATAGACTTAGTTCAATGTATCAAAAATACATTGATCATCAACGATCTTTTTGTGTACAATCTGATTTGTCAATATGAGTCCTCACTGGTTTAGGAACAGGTGAAGACTCATATTGCAGCCATAAATTCTACACATAGAGTTCAATGAAGACCAAGTGCTTGTCAAAGTTCGAGAAGTAACATATTTAAGGTGGTAGAAACTCTCTTCACGGAGCGAGGTGGGACTAAATTTTTGTAGTAAACTTAGCAGTAGCGCTTATTGGCGAAATGCGGTGCTACTATGCTACGTAGCAGTAGCGCCCGTCATTATAACGCGTTGCTGCTATAGCTAGCCTCGCGACGGCCTGTGGGAATTATAGCAGTAGCGCGTCTTTGAGCGGGTGCGCTACTGCTATATTTATTTCAGCAGCGAGTTATTCTTGAGCTCACTACTGTTAATTAGCAGTAGCGCCTTATTTTAAAGTGTGCTGCTGATAAGATTCTGTGTATAGGCTTTTCCCTAGTAGTGATACATGATCATACCTAGATATTCTCATAACTATGCTCAATTCTGTCAATTGCTCAACAGTAATTTGTTCACCCATCGTAATACTTATGCTCTCGAGAGAAGCCTCTAGTGAAACCTATGGCTCCCGGGTCTATTTTCCATCATATTAATCTTCCAATACTTAGTTATTTCCTTTGCCATTTATTTTACTTGCATCTTTATTTCTCTTTATCATAAAAATACCAAAAATATTATCTTATCATATGTATCAGATCTCACTCTCGTAGGTGACCATGATGAGAATTGACAACCCCTTTATCGCGTTGGTTGCTGGGAGTTTATTTGTTTGTGTAGGTGCAAGGGACTCGTGCGTGGCCTCCTACTGGATTGATACCTTGGTTCTCAAAAACTGAGGGAAATACTTAAGCTACTCTGCTGCATCACCCTTTCCTCTTCAAGGGAAAACCAACGCAGTGCTCAAGAGGTAGCAAGAAGGATTTCTGGCGCCGTTGCCGGGGAGTCTACGCAAAAGTCAACATACCAAGTACCCATCACAAACCCTTATCTCCCGCATTACATTATTTGCCATTTGCTTCTCGTTTTCCTCTCCCCCACTTCACCCTTGCCGTTTTATTCGCCCTCTCTCTCCATCCTCCCTCTCTTTCTCTATTTGCCTCTTTTTGCCCGTTTCTTGTTTGCTCGTGTGTCGGATTGCTTGCTTGTTACGATGGCTCAAGATAATACCAAATTGTGTGACTTTACCAATACCAACAACAATTATTTTATTAGCACTCCGATTGCTCCTCTTACCGATGCTGAATCTTGTGAAATAAATGCTGCTTTGCTGAATCTTGTCATGAAAGATCCGTTTTCCGGCCTTCCTAGTGAAGATGCCGCTACCCATCTAAACAACTTTGTTGATTTGTGTGATATGCAAAAGAAGAAATATGTGGACAATGATATTGTTAAATTGAAGCTATTTCCTTTTTCTCTTAGAGATCGTGCTAAAGCTTGGTTTTTGTGTTTGCCTAAAAATAGTATTGATTCATGGAATAAATGCAAAGATGCTTTTATCTCTCAGTATTTTCCTCCCGCTGAGATCATCTCTCTTAGAAACGGTATTATGAATTTTAAGCAACTTGATAATGAACATGTTGCACAAGCTTGGGAGAGGATGAAATTAATGATACGTAATTGCCCAACACATGGTTTGAATTTGTGGATGATTATACAGATTTTTTATGCTGGATTGAATTTTGCTTCTAGAAATATTTTAGATAACACCGATGATACGGCAGTCAATGCCGGATTCAGAGGCTCTAGATCCGGTCAGCGGAAAAAGTCATTAAAAAGAAGTACTCTGGGCTCGTCCAGTTTGGACCGCATACTCAACCGCTCGTGTCAAATCCACGACACCCCAGATAAGCTAACCAATCACACCAACAGAGAATGTCGGGTGTTCAAGCAGGCCGGCAAGTTGGATGCCGAAAACAAGGATAAGGGGCTGCATAGTGATGATGAGGAGGAGCCCCGGCCGCCGACCACAGGAGGACAGAAGAGGTTCCCCCACAGGTGAAAATGGTGAACATGATATACGCAACCCACATTCCCAAGAGGGAACGGAAGCGTGCATTAAGGGACGTCTATGCGATGGAGCCCGTCGCCCCAAAGTTCAACCCATGGTCCCCTTGTCCTATCACCTTCGATCGCAGGGACCACCCCACTAGTATCCATCATGGCAGATCCGCCCCATTGGTCCTAGACCCCATAATCGACGGATTTCACCTCACTCGAGTCCTTATGGACGGCGGCAGCAGCCTAAACCTGCTCTATCAGGATACAATGCGCAAAATGGGTAATAGATCCCTCGAGGATCAAACCCACCAAAACCACCTTTAAGGGCGTCATCCCAGGTGTAGAGGCCTGTTGCACGGGCTCAATCAAACTGGAAGTGGTCTTCGGATCTCCGGACAACTTCCGAAGCGAGGAGTTAATCTTCGATATCGTCCCGTTCCGCAGTGGCTATCACGCACTGCTCGGGCAAACCGCATTTGCAAAATTCAATCCGGTACCGCATTACGCATACCTCAAGGTCAAGATGCCAGGACCTAGGGGGGTCATAACAGTCAATGGAAACACAGAACGCTCGCTCTGCACGGAAGAGCACACTGCAGCCCTCGCAGTAAGCACAAAGCAGCCTTTTAAGGCAAACCACCAATTCGGCGATACAGCTCCCGGACACCGTCAAGCGAGTCCGGAGTAAACTGCGACAAGATCGCCTGGCATGTTCAGAGCTCGCCTAGCAATTCGGCACCCGTCCTAGTCCCAATCAAGCAACGAAATACATGCCACACGTACACAATTACGCACTAAAAATACCATGGGCATAGGCGGGGGCACGATCAGGGCACGTCCCACAATGCGGCTTAACCGCCCTAGGGGCTGCATACCTTTATCATTTTTTCTCTTTCAAGACCTTACTCTCTGGAAGCCCTTTCCGACAGTACGATTGCCGGACACATTATGGGAAGGAACAACCAAGGAGGCAAGAAGCTAAGACGTACAAGGGAACCCCCAGGTGGTCTCTAATAATAATCGATATACCCGCTTTTTACTATCCATACGCAGCTTGCCCTTGGATAGGACATGTCAAATAGTCCTATTTTTTGCTTATTGCACTACTTGTATCCGTCCGCTTCAACGTATTATTTAAATAACAATGCATTAATCTATTATTGCATTATCCATCCCTTTTTTCTTATATGTTCATTTACAACAACTTGCACCCATACATTCTGGTACGGTCAGTACACCAGGGGCTTTCATTTACCCCATAATACGTCGTGAGAAGTCCAAACACTTTCGACAGTGCGGCACCCCGAACTTATATCATTATATGCATCAGCTCCGAATCATGTCTTGGGTCAATAGTTGGGTTTGTCCGGCTCCCATGTTTTGGTACCTTACGTTCCGCTATATCAGCTAAGGTAGCGCTGGGAGAACTACTGCGATTGTGTCCCAGTTCTTCCGGACGAGCACCTCAGTAGAGAAAGCCGAAAACTGACTGTCATGATAAGGCGAGAGCTGGTCGCTGTTCGAGAGGTCTCATGTCCGTAAAGACTTTTTCCGCTTCGGGCGAGGAGTCGGCCTTGCCCGACTTAGGCGTATATAGCTCCCCAAATTCGGCCTTCCAAATACTAGGGGCTTCGCCAAAATTTAAAATTGTAGACTTCTATGGCTAAGTGAGAGCGATAAAGCCTTAGTCCGATTGTCTGGTTCATTGTGCTGAACACCTCCCTCGAAGGACCCAAAATTGGGATAAAGAGTGCTCAGGTTTATCCCGAACACCCCAGTACTAGTTACACGGCGGCAGAAGCCGACGACTGGCCAACTCTCAGATTTTATAAACGGCCGCACAGAAGGTAATATTTTAAATTCAAAAAGCGTTGCATAGCGCAAATGAACTCGTTTCACATTACAAGATCACATGAGCATGTTCATTCAAAAATTACATCTCTACCACATTCATCCGCCACAAGGCGGGAACCCTTCAGGACACTGTCATAATAGATTTCGGGGCAGCGATGCTCCTTGCCCTCAGGCGGCCCCTCCTTCACCAGCTTTACGGCGTGCAGCTTCGCCCAGTGCACCTTCGCCTGGGCAAAAGCCCTGCGCGCACCCTCGATGCAGATGGACTGCTTTATGACTTCAAGCCGCGGGCAGGCATCCACAAGCCGCCTCACCAGACCGAAGTAGCTGCTAGGCAGGGGATCACCAGGCCACATCCGGACTATAAGACCCTTCATGGCCTGTTCGGACGCCTTGTGAAGCTCGACCAGTTGCTTCAGCTGGTCGCTCAGGGGCATTGGGTGTTCGGTCCCAGTATAATGAGACCAGAACAACTTTTCCGTCGAGCTCCCCTCCTCAGCTCGATAAAACTCCGCGACATCCAGTACACTGCGGGAAAGATCTGTGAACGCTCCTGGAGAGCTCCGGACTCGGGTAAGTAAAAGGCAAGTTTCCTTCACATGCTTGCTTTGCATAATGAATGCCTTACCCGCTGCTATCTTCTTCACCGCATCAATCTCCTGGAGGGCCTTGTGGGCTTCAGCCTTGGCGCTCCGTGCACTTTCGAGCACCTTTGCAAGCTCGGACTCTCGCGTCTTAGAGTCAAGCTCCAAGGACTCACATTTTTTGGCGAGAGCCTCGAGCTCTTGCTACACCTCGCCTACCCGGGCTTCTTACTTTTCCCGCTTAATGCGCTCCTTGGCCGCTTTGTCCTCGGCCTCGAACAGCGCCTTCTTCAGAGTCGCCACCTCGGTCGTGGCCCCTAGCAAATTCATGACGATCCTATTAGTTTACAACCGAATTTGTTTTTAATATAGAGACAAGGTATTGCTTACCTTTGCTCTCCTTGAGCTGCCTCTTGGTAAGGCCGAGCTCTTCCTCGGACCGCTCAAGGTCCTACTTCAGTGCAGCAACCTCCGCAGTACGTGCGTCAGCGGCCAGCAGCAAAGCATGCATATGCACATAGACATATTTTGATTAGACTCCTGAGTCATTATTTGATCCTCTATTCGGCCTTTCTTCGCGAAGGCCGAACAGAGCATCAGGGGCTACTGTCTATGCGGTAATATTTTTCTATATTTTGATTGCTTACCTCAAAGCCAGTTAGGAGGCTGGCACAAGCTTCGGTTAGTCCTATTTTTCGCAGACTCAACTTTCTCGATCACCACACTCATGATAGTGAGGTGCTCTTCGTTGATGGAAGCGCCGCGAAGTGCTTCCAGCAAGTTGTCCGGTGCCTCTGGATGGACAGAGGCCACCAGCATGGGCGGCTTGCCCCTCTTAACAGGGGATCGCCTGCCGGAGTCCGGAACCACCGAAGGTTCCGGCACAGTGTTCGGCTGGGGGCCGAACTTGGAACCCGTGGGAGTCTTTCTCCCTTTGCGCCCAGGGTCCGGAAGGTCGCCTTGAGGCGCCCCCAGGCCTACCTCCCCTCGGGTCGGTGCCTTTTGAGACAACACCTCGACATTGTCCGTAGGACAAGGGGTGGAGGCGTCGGAAGTGAATCGCTATTCATATCCGACGAGTCCAAAGAACCGTCCTATGAAGATACGTCGAGACGGGCTCGGGACGGACTGCATAATCATATTCGGCGTGAGGAGAAGCAGTGCAATAAAACATACCATGAATTACTATGGTATTCGGATACTTATGACTTCGCCAGGGGCTTCTCCCTGGGTAACCACTCGTCGCCGCTGTAGGCGGCCATCGTGGAGCAGTCCGGAAGGAGGGTCCTTCCCTTCTTGGACCCTTCGGCCTCCCCGGGTGGGGCGACTTTCCTTTTCTTATCTCCCCCGGCTGGGGGGAGAACTTTTCTCTTCCTCCTCCTCGTTTTCGTGGGAGGAGTGCGCTTCGGAGTTATCGGACGATGAGTCCGATATAGCCTTGCATCGGAGACCCTTTCGGGTCCCCGTGGCCTTCTTCTGGCCTTCACTGGCACCTCGTAAGGCGCCGGAACCAGCATCTCCGTTAGCAGAGCATCTGCAGGATCTTCAGGCAGAGGGGCTGGGCAATTGAGCTGCTCCATTGTCTCTACCCAGTCCTGTTAATGGCATGGGAGTTAGATCCCGCACTTGAATAAACTGGGGAAAATAAATATCCTGTGAGATATAAATACTTACCGGATTGGCATGGCGCTTTGCGCTGAGTCTGCGGTCCTCGGTAAGGGGAGGAGGTACCTCGACGCCCTTGAACATCACCTTCCAGACGTCCTTGTGCATCGTGTCGAAGAGCTCTCGCAGCGTCTGGTGCTTGTCCGGGTCGAACTCCCACAAATTGAATGCCCGTCGTTGACACGGGAGGATCCGGCGGAAGAGCATAACCTGGACCACGTTGACGAGCTTGATTTTCTTGCTCATCATGTTCTTGATGCAGGTCTGGAGTCCGGTCAGCTCTACCGGGGAACCCCAGGACATGCCCTTCTCTTTCCAGGAGGTGAGCCGCGTGGGGATTCCGGATCGAAATTCGGGGTCCGCCACCCAGTTGGTGTGGCGCGGCTCGGTGATGTAGAACCACCCCGATTGCCACCCCTTTATGGTCTCCACATAGGAGCCTTCGAGCCTGGTGACGTTAGGAATTTTGCCCACAATGGCGCCTCCGCACTCCGCTTGCTGGCCGACCACCACCTCCGGTTTAACATTGAAGGTCTTCAGCCACAGGCCGAAGTGGGGCCTGATGTGGAGAAGGCCTCGCACACGATGATAAACGTCGAGATGTTCAGGATGAAATTGGGGGCCAAATCATGAAAATCCAGCCCGTAGTAGAACATGTGCTCCGGACATGCTTGGAGTGGTTTGAGAAGAAAGACGCAAACTTGGGCGCTGGAGCTCGAGTGCGCGAGAATGGATAAGCAAGGAGGAAGAAGGCGTGGGTAAAAAGGGTGAATCTTTGTCCCTTTATAAGGGTGGAAGAGGCGATGTGCCTCCCCACTTACCTGGTAAAATCGCTTATTCCCTGAATGCTGTAATTGATGGCACGATTGGGTTACCCATACCCGTATTGATGGGAATCCCGTGATAAGGGGACACGATCTCTGCTTCGACAAGACGTGTCAAGAAAACCCCCTCGCGATATGTGCAGTGCTGGTCGAGAAAAATAGTTCGAATAATGACCTGGCCATGGCATGATGTCATGTTGCAAAACGTGTCAGCAGATTAGATTTGTGGAAATATTATTCTCTCTATGGTGGTATGTGGAACTTGTTTTGCAGAGCCGAACACTATCCTTATGTTCAAAATCTTCCATGGAGTATTTGGAGGAAGAACCTGCCTTGCAATGCCGAAGACAAATCTGCGCGTCGGACTCATCGTCATTGAAGCCTGGTTCAGGGGCTACTGAGGGAGTCCTGGAATAGGGGGTCTCCGGACAGCCGGACTATATCCTTTGGTCGGACTGTTGGACTATGAAGATACAAGATTGAAGACTTCGTCCCGTGTCCGGATGGGACTCTCCTTGGCGTGGAAGGCAAGCTTGGCAATACGGATATGTAGATCTCCTTCCTTGTAACCGACTCTGTGTAACCCTAGCCTCCTCTAGTGTCTATATAAACCGGAGGGTTTAGTCCGTAGGACAACAACAATCATACCATAGGCTAGCTTCTAGGGTTTAGCCTCTACGATCTCGTGGTAGATCAACTCTTGTAATACTCATATCATCAAGATCAATCAAGCAGGACGTAGGGTATCACCTCCGTCGAGAGGGCCCAAACCTGGGTAAACATCATGCCCCCTGCCTCCTGTTACCATCTGGCTTAGACGCACAGTTCGGGACCCCCTACCCGAGATCCACCGGTTTTGGCACCGACACTCCTATATATACCTACGTACCCCCAAACTACCAGATACGGAGCCAAAACCGTAATTCCACCGCCATAACTTTCTGCATCCACGAGATCCCATCTAGGGGCCTTTTTTGGAGCTCCGCTGGAGGGGGTATCGATCATGGAGGGCTTCTACATCAACACCATAGCCCCTACGATGAAGTGTGAGTAGTTTACTTCAGACCTACGGGTCCATAGTGTTGGAAATATGCCCTAGAGGCAATAATAAATTGGTTATTATTATATTTCCTTGTTCATGATAATCGTTTATTATCCATGCTAGAATTGTATTGATAGGAAACTCAGATACATGTGTGGATACATAGACAACACCATGTCCCTAGTAAGCCTCTAGTTGACTAGCTCGTTGATCAATAGATGGTTATGGTTTCCTGACCATGGACATTGGATTTCGTTGATAACAGGATCACATCATTAGGAGAATGATGTGATGGACAAGACCTAATCCTAAGCCTAGCACAAGATCGTGTAGTTTGTATGCTAAAGCTTTTCTAATGTCAAGTATCATTTCCTTAGACCATGAGATTGTGCAACTCCCGGATACCGTAGGAGTGCTTTGGGTGTGCCAAATGTCACAACGTAACTGGGTGGCTATAAAGGTGCACTACGGGAATCTCCGAAAGTGTCTGTTGGGTTGGCACGAATCGAGACTGGGATTTGTCAGTCCGTGTAACGGAGAGGTATCTCTGGGCCCACTCGGTAGGACATCGTCATAATGTGCACAATGTGACTAAGGAGTTGATCACAGGATGATGTGTTACGGAACGAGTAAAGAGACTTGCCGGTAACGAGATTGAACAAGGTATCGGGATACCGACGATCGAATCTCGGGCAAGTATCGTACCGATAGACAAAGGGAATTGTATACGGGATTGATTGAATCCTTGACATCGTGGTTCATCTGATGAGATCATCGTGGAGCATGTGGGAACCAACATGGGTATCCAGATCCTGCTGTTGGTTATTGACCGGAGAGTTGTCTCGGCCATGTCTGCATGACTCCCGAGCCCGTAAGGTCTACACACTTAAGGTTCGATGCCGCTAGGGTTATAGGGAATAGATGTACGTGGTTACCGAGTGTTATTCGGAGTCCCGGATGAGATCCCGGACGTCACGAGGAGTTCCGGAATGGTCCGGAGGTAAAGATTTATATATGAGAAGTCATCATACGGTCACAGGAATAATTCGGGGGTTACCGGTATTGTACCGGGACCACCGAAGGGGTTTCGGGGGTCCACTGGGAGGGTCCACCTGCCCCGGAGGGCCCTATGGGCTGTGTGTGGAGAGGGACCAGCCCCTTAGTGGGCTGGGAGCCTCCCCCCTAGGGCCCATGTGCCTAGGGTTTAGGGGGAACCCTAAAAGGGGGCGCCCCCTTGCCTTGGGGGGCAAGGCAACCCCCCTGGCCGCCGCTCCCTCCTTAGATTGGATCTGAGGGGGCCGGCCCCCTCTCCCTTGCCCCTATATATATGTGGGGGGTGGGAGGGCAGCCGCACCCAAGTTCTGGCGCAGCCCTCCCCCTCTCCCAAGTCCTCCTCCTCTCCCGTGGTGCTTGGCGAAGCCCTGCAGGATTGCCACGGTCCTCCCTCACCACCACGCCGTCGTGCTGCTGCTGGATGGAGTCTTCCCCAACCTCTCCTTCTCCCCTTGCTGGATCAAGGCGTGGGAGACGTCACCGGGCTGCACGTGTGTTGAACGTGGAGGCACCGTTGTTCGGCGCTTAGATCAGAATCAACCGCGATCTGAATCGCTGCGAGTACGACTCCTTCATCTGTGTTCTTGCAACGCTTCCGCTTAGCGATCTACAAGGGTATGTAGATGCACTCCCCTTCCCCTCGTTTCTAGATTACTCCATAGATTGATCTTGGTGATGCATAGAAAAATTTAAATTTCTGCTACGATCCCCAACAGTGGCATCATGAGCGAGGTTTATGTGTAGTTTCTATGCACGAGTAGAACACAAGTTGTTTTGGGCGTCGATTTTGTCAATTTACTTGCCGTTACTAGTCTTATCTTGATTCGGCGGCATCGTGAGATGAAGCGGCCCGGACCGACCTTACACGTACTCTTACGTGAGACAGGTTCCACCGACTGACATGCACTAGTTGCATAAGGTGGCTAGCGGGTGTCTGTCTCTCCCACTTTAGTCGGATCGGATTCGATGAAAAGGGTCCTTATGAAGGGTAAATAGAAATTGGCATATCACATTGTGTTTTTGGCATAGGTAAGAAACGTTCTTGCTAGAAACCTATAGCAACCACGTAAAAATTTGCAACAACAATTAGAGGACGTCTAACTTGTTTTTGCAACATATGCCTTGTGATGTGATATGGCCAAAAGGATGTGATATGTGATGTATGAGATTGATCATGTTCTTGTAATAGGAATCACGACTTGCATGTCGATGAGTATGACAACCGGCAGGAGCCATAGGAGTTGTCTTAATTTATTTATGACCTACGTGTCAACTTAAACGTCATGTAATTACTTTACTTTATTGCTAAACCGTTAGCCATAGTAGTAGAAGTAATAGTTGATGAGACGACTTCATGAAGACACGATGATGGAGATCATGGTGTCATGCCGGTGACGATGATGATCATGGCGCCCCGAAGATGGAGATCAAAAGGAGCAAAATGATATTGGCCATATCATGTCACTATTTGATTGCATGTGATGTTTATCATGTTTTACATCTTATTTGCTTAGAACGACGGTAGCTTAAATAAGATGATCCCTCGCAATAATTTCAAGAAAGTGTTCCCCCTAACTATGCACCATTGCAAAGGTTCGTTGTTTCAAAGCACCACGTGATGATCGGGTGTGATAGATTCTAACGTTCGAATACAACGGGCGTAAGCCAGATTTACACACGCAATACACTTAGGTTGACTTGACGAGCCTAGCATGTACAGACATGGCCTCGGAACACTGAAGACCGAAAGGTCGAACATGAGTCGTATAGAAGATACAATCAACATGAAGCTGTTCACCGATGCTGACTAGTCCGTCTCACGTGATGATCGGACACGGCCTAGTTGACTCGGATCATGTGTCACTTAGATGACTAGAGGGATGTCTATCTGAGTGGGAGTTCATTAAATAATTTGATTAGATGAACTTAATTATCATGAACATAGTCTAAATTGTCTTTGCAAATAAGTTGTAGATAAATAGCTCACGTTGTAGCTCCCTGTTTCAATATGTTCCTAGAGAAAGACTAAGTTGAAAGATATTGTAAGTAATGATGCGGACTGGGTCTGTAGTCCAAGGAGTGTCCTCACTACTACACAGAAGGCTTACATCTTTGATGCACCGCTTGATGTGCAAAACCCCACAACGTCGTCTGTGGATGTTGTGAACACCTGACAGACACATCCTGATGACTACTTGATAGTTTAGTGCACCATACTTTACGGCTTAGAATCGGGATTCCAATGACGTTTTGAACGCCATAAGACATATGAGATGTTCCGAGGGCTAAAATTGGGATTTCAGGCTCATGCCCGTGTTGAGAGGTATGAGACCTCTGACAAGTTCTTTTGCCAACAAGATGGAGGAGAATAGCTCAGCTAGTGAGCATGTGCTCAGAATGTCTGGGTGCTACAATCACTTAAATCAAGTGGGAGTTAAACTTCCAGATAAGATAGTGATTGATAGACTTCTCTAGCCGCTATCACTAAGCTACTAGATCTTCGTGATGAACTATGACATGCAAGGGATGGAGTTGATCCCGGAGCTGTTCGTGGTGCTTAAGATCGAAAAAGGTAGAAATCAAGAAGGAGCATCAAGTGTTGATGGTTTAACAAGACCACTGGTTTCAAGAAGGGCAAGGGCTAGAAGGGAAACTTCATGGATGGCAAACCAGTTGCCGCTCCAGTGAAGGAACTCAAGGTAGAACCCAAACCCGAGACTAAGTGCTTCTATTGTAAGGGGAACGGTCACTGGTAGCGGAATTACCCCAAATGCATGGTAGATAAGAAGGCTGGCAACTTCAACAAAGCATATACGTGTTATTAATGTGTACCTCACTAGTACTCCTGGTAGCACCTGGGTATTGGATACCAATTCAGTTGCTATTATTGGTGACTTGAAGCAAAAGCTACGGACTAAACGGAGACTGGCTAAGGGCGAGGTGACGATGTGTGTTGGAAGTGTTTCCAAAGTTGATGAGATCACCATCGCACGCTCCGTCTGCCTTCGCATTAGTATTGAACCTAGATAAATGTTATCAGGTGTCTACGTTGAGCATGAATATGATTAGATCATGTTCATTGCAATACGGTTATTCATTTAAGTTAGAGAATAATGGTTATTTTGTTTACATGAATAATACCTTTCATGGTCATGCACCCTATGTGAATGGTTCATTGAATCTGGGTCGTGGTAATACGCATGTTCACGCCAAAAGATGTAGAGTTAATAATGATAGTACCACTTTCTTGTGGCACTGCCGCTTAGGTCATATTGGCGTAAGATGCATGAAGAAACTCCATGTCGATGGATGTTTGGAGTCACTTGATTTTGAATCGCTTGACACATGCGAGCCATGCCTCATGGGCAGGATGACTAAGACCCCATTTTCAGGTACAATGAAACGGGCAAGTGACTTGTTGGAAATCATACATGTTGATGCGTGTGATCCAATGAGAATTGAAGCGTGCGGTGGATATCGCTATTTTCTCATCTTCACTGGTGATTTGAGTAGATATAGGTATATTTACTTAATGAAGCACAAGTCTGTAACGTTTGAAAAGTTCAAGCGATTTCAGAGTGAAGTTAAGAATCATCATAACAAGAAGATCATGTTCCTATGATCTGATCAAAGGGGGATTTTCTGAGTTATGAGTTTGGCAATCACTTAAGACATTGTGGAATTGTTTCGCAGTTGAAGCCACCTGGAACACCACAGCGTAATGGTGTGTCCGGACGTCATAATCGAACCTTATGAGATATGGTGCGATCTATGATGTCTCTTACCGATCTACCGCTATTATTTTGAGGTTATGCATTAGAGACAGCTGCATTCACTTTAGATAGGACACCATATAAGTCCGTTGAGACAACGTCGTATGAACATTGGTTTGGCAAGAAACCAAAGTTGTCATTTCTTAATGTTTGGGGCTGCGATACTTAAGGCTTCAGCCGGAAAGGCTCGAACCCAAAAACGGACAAATACATCTTCATAGGATACCCAAAGGTAACAGTTGGGTATACCTTCTACCTCAGATCCGAGGGCAAATTGTTTGTCGCTAAGAAAGGGTACTTTCTCGAGAAGGAGTTTCTCTCGAAAGAATTGAGTGGGAGGAAGATATAACTTGATGAGGTTGTCGAACCTTTACTTCAACCAGAGAGTGATGCAACACAGAAAGATGTTTTCTGTGGCGCCTACGTCTGTTGAAGAGGAAGTTAATGATAGTGATCATGAAGCTTCGGATCAAGTTGCTATCGAACCTCATAGGTCGACTAGGATATATACTACTCCTGAGTGGTACGGTAATCCTGTCTTATATATCATGTTGTTGGACAACAATGAACCTATGAACTGTGGAGAAGCAATGGTGGGCCCGTATTCCGACAAATGGTTAGAAGCCATGAAATCCGAGATAGGATCCATGTATCAGAACAAAGCATGGACTTTGGTGGACTTTCCGATCATTGAGATAAATGGATCTTTAAGAAGAAGACGGACGTGGACGCTAACGTTACCGTCTATGAATCTCGACTTGTGGCAAAGAGTCTTTTCACAAGTTCAAGGAGTTGACTACGATGAGATTTTCTCACCCGTAGCGATGTTTAAGTCCGTCGGAATCATGTTAGCATTAGCTGTATTTTTCAATTATGAAATCTGACAGATGGATGTCAAAACAAGTTTTCTTACCAGTTTTCATAAGAAAAAGTTGTATGTGATACAATAAAAGGTTTTGTCGATCCTAAGGATGCTAAAAGGTATACTGGCTCCAGCAATCCTTCTATGGACTAGAGCAAGCATCTCGGAGTCGGAATATATGCTTTGATGGAGTGATCAAAGCTTTTAGGTTTATACAATGTTTGCTAGAAACTTGTATTTACAAGAGAGTGAGTGGTAGCACTACAACATTTCTGATAAGTATATGTGGATGACATATTGTTGATTCGAAATAATGTTGAATTTCTGCAAAGCATAAACGGTTGTTTGAAGAGTGATTTTCAAAGGAAGACCTGGATAAAGCTGCTTACATATTGGGCATCAAGATCTATAGAGATAGATCAAGACGCCTGATGATACTTTCAAAGAATGCACACCTTGACATGTTTTTGAAGGAGTTCAAAATAGATCAGTCAAAGAAGGGATTCTTACCTGAGTTGTAAGGTGTGAAGTTGAGTAAGACTCAAAGATTGACCATGTCAGAAGAAAGAGGAAGGACGAAGGTCGTCCCCTATGCTTTTGTCATAGGCTCTATACGGTATGACATGCTGAGTACCGCACCAAATGTGTGCCTTGCCACATGTCTAGCAAGAGGGTACAAAGGTGATCTAGGAGTGGATCACCAGAGAACGGTCAAAATTATCCTTAGAGGAATAAGGAAATGTTTCTCGGTTATGGAGGTGATAAAGAGTTCGACGTAAAGAGTTACGTCGATGCAAGCTTAACACCTATCCGGATAGCTCTGAGTGAAGATACCGGATACGTATAATGGAGCAACAATTTGGAATAGCTCCAAGTGGAACGTGGTAGCAGCATCTATGATATGACATAAAGTTTTGCGAAATACATAGGGATCTGAATATTGCAGACCCGTTGACTACAACCTCTCTCACAAGCATAACATGATCAAACCCAGAACTCATTGAGTGTTAATCACATAGTGATGTGAACTAGATTATTGAGTCTAGTAAACTCTTTGGATGTTGGTCACATGGCGATGTGACCTGTGAGTGTTAATCCCATGGCGATGTGAACTAGATTATTGACTCTAGTGCAAGTGGGAGACTGTTGGAAATATGCCCTAGAGGCAATAATAAATTGGTTATTATTATATTTCCTTGTTCATGATAATCATTTATTATCCATGCTAGAATTGTATTGATAAGAAACTCAGATACATGTGTGGATACATAGACAACACCATGTCCCTAGTAAGCCTCTAGTTGACTAGCTCATTGATCAATAGATGGTTACGGTTTCCTGACCATGGACATTGGATGTCGTTGATAATGGGATCACATCATTAGGAGAATGATGTGATGGACAAGACCCAATCCTAAGCCTAGCACAAGATCGTGTAGTCGTATGCTAAAGCATTTCTAATGTCAAGTAACATTTCCTTAGACCATGAGATTGTGCAACTCCCGGATACCATAGGAGTGCTTTGGGTGTGCCAAACGTCACAACGTAACTGGGTGGCTATAAAGGTGCACTACGGGTATCTCCGAAGGTGTCTGTTGGGTTGGCACGAATCGAGACTGGGCCGGATTTGTCACTCCGTGTAACGGAGAGGTATCTCTGGGCCCACTCGGTAGGACATCATCATAATGTGCACAATGTGACCAAGGAGTTGATCACGGGATGATGTGTTACGAAACGAGTAAAGAGACTTGCCGGTAACGAGATTGAACAAGGTATCGGGATACCGACGATCGAATCTCAGGCAAGTATCGTACCGATAGACAAGGGGAATTGTATACGGGATTGATTGAATCCTTGACATCGTGGTTCATCCAATGAGATCATCGTGGAGCATGTGGGAACCAACATGGGTATCCAGATCCCGCTATTGGTTATTGATCGGAGAGTTGTCTCGGCCATGTCTGCATGACTCCCGAGCCCGTAGGGTCTACACACTTAAGGTTCGATGATGCTAGGGTTATAGGGAATAGATGTACGTGGTTACCGAGTGTTATTCGGAGTCCCGGATGAGATCCCGGACGTGACGAGGAGTTCCGGAATGGTCCGGAGGTAAAGATTTATATATTGGAAGTCATCATACGGTCACCGGAATAATTCGGGGGTTACCGGTATTGTACCGGGACCACCGAAGGGGTTCCGGGGGTCCACTAGGAGGGTCCACCTGCCCCAGAGGGCCCTATGGGCTGTGTGTGGAGAGGGACCAGCCCCTTAGTGGGATGGGCGCCTCCCCCGTAGGGCCCATGCGCCTAGGGTTTAGGGGGAACCCTAAAAGGGGGCGCCCCTTGCCTTGGGGGGATAAGGCAACCCCCCTGGCCGCCGCCCCCTCCTCAGATTGGATCTGAGGGGGCCGACCCCCATCTCCCTTGCCCCTATATATATGTGGGGAGTGGGAGGGCAGCCGCACCCAAGTTCTGGCGCAGCCCTCCCCCTCTCCCAAGTCCTCCTCCTCTCCCGCGGTGCTTGGCGAAGCCCTGCAGGATTGCCACGCTCCTCCTTCACCACCACGCCGTCGTGCTGCTGCTGGATGGATTCTTACCCAACCTCTCCTTCTCACCTTGCTGGATCAAGGCGTGGGAGACGTCACCGGGCTGCACGTGTGTTGAACGCGGAGGCGCCGTTGTTCGGCGCTTAGATCAGAATCAACCGCGATCTGAATTGCTGGGAGTACGACTCCTTCATCCGCGTTCTTGCAACGCTTCTGCTTAGCGGTCTACAAGGGTATGTAGATGCACTCCCCTTCCCATCGTTGCTAGATTACTCCATAGATTGATCTTGGTGATGCGTAGAAAATTTTAAATTTCTGCTACGATCCCCAACACATAGTTATTAGCTAGATGGCTTCTTCTCTCTTTTTGGATCTCAATACAAAGTTCTCCCCCTCTCTTGTGGAGATCTATTCGATGTAATCTTCTTTTGCGGCGTGTTTGTTGAGATCGATGAATTGTGGGTTTATGATCAAGTTTATCTATGAACAATATTCGAATCTTCTCTGAATTCTTTTATGTATGATTGGTTATCTTTGCAAGTCTCTTCGAATTATCAGTTTGGTTTGTCCTACTAGATTGATCTTTCTTGCAATGGGAGAAGTGCTTAGCTTTGGGTTCAATCTTGCGGTGTCCTTTCCCAGTGACAGTAGGGGCAGCAAGGCACGTATTGTATTTTTGCCATCAAGGATAACAAGATGGGGTTTATATCATATTGCATGAGTTTATCCCTCTACATCATGTCATATTGCTTAAAGTGTTACTCTGTTCTCTTGAACTTAATACTCTAGATGCATGCTGGATAGCGGTCGATGTGTGGAGTAATAGTAGTAGATGCAGGCAGGAGTCGGTCTACTTGTCTCGGACGTGATGCCTATATACATGATCATACCTAGATATTCTCATAACTATGCTCAATTCTGTCAATTGCTCAACGGTAATTTGTTCACCCACCATAATACTTATGCTCTCGAGAGAAGCCTCTAGTGAAACCTATGGCCCCCGGGTCTATTTTCCATCATATTAATCTTCCAATACTTAGTTATTTCCTTTGCCATTTATTTTACTTGCATCTTTATTTCTCTTTATCATAAAAGTACCAAAAATATTATCTTATCATATCTATCAGATCTCACTCTCGTAGGTGACCGTGAAGGGATTGACAACCCCTTTATCGTGTTGGTTGCGAGGAGTTTATTTGTTTGTGTAGGTGTGAGGGACTCGTGCGTGGCCTCCTCCTGGATTGATACCTTGATTCTCAAAAACTGAGGAAAATACTTACGCTCCTCTGCTGCATCACCCTTTCCTCTTCAAGGGAAAACCAACGCAGTGCTCAAGAGGTAGCAGTGGGGCAGTAAGCAAGGTAGACAGAAACCAGTGTGGGTATCATGGAAGATCGTGACAATACCTAAGTACATGGGAGGCCTGGGCTTCCGCGATCTTGAGATCTTTAATCTCGCTTTACTAGCTAGGCAGGCATGGAGAGTGCTAAACAATTTGAATACCCTCAACTCTTTAATTCTGAAAGCTGCATATTTTCCTGAAACAGGGCTGCTGGAGGCCAAGATGGGTGCGCACCCTTCACAGATTTGGCATGCTATCATTGGTGGAAGAGATACAATGAAGCAAGGAGTCATAAGGAGGATAGGGACAGGAGAGAGCACGATGATCTGGGAGCACAATTGGATCCCGAGGCATGAAATTCTGAGGCCAATAGCCTCGTTGGTTGCCAACCCTCCCGCCCGAGTGCATGAACTGATCGGCCAAACAATGTCAACATGGAGAGTGGATGGGCATCGAGCAGAGAAAAGAGAGGGAATTTCACTGTCCGCTCAGCATATTGCATGATCCAAAATACGAAGCTCAGTCGTGAGAACTGACTATATGGCACCGAGGGCCCGTCCAGCACCGAGGAGAGCAGAAGTTGGTCATCTCTCTGGCAAACACAAGTTCCTAACAAGATTCAGGTGTTTTGTGGCGATTGGCAAGGGAGTCTATACCCATGTATGATATTCTTCACCACCGCAATATAGCTACCTCACCGGCGTGCCAGATGTGCGGGGCGGCGGACTCCTAGAGGCATGCCTTGCTTGATTGCACAATGTCGAGAAGCGTCTGGGCCTTGGCGCCTGACTCCTTGGTAGTGCATATGAGCACCTGCGACTACCCAAGCGCAAAAACATGGTTGTTCACTATGAAAAATTTGTTGTCACATGCGGACTTCACAAGGCTCGGGGTCACTCTGTTGCCGATTTGGAGCTCAATGAGAAAGTTGATTCATGAAGGGGGTGCACCAAACACCATACGCAACTAACGCATTCGTGACCTCTTTTATCAATGATCTCCAGGTGTTAGCTAAACCATAGGGGAGGCCTACAGTTGCACAGCCGCGCTCGAGTCAGTGGGTGCCACCCCAGGAAGAAACATGCAAGATCAATGTCGATGTTGCGCTGATGATAAACAGACCGGTCGGCGCGGTTTTAGCGGTGTGCAGAGATGGGCATGGAGTTTTCTTAGGCGCGTCAACGATTACCTTCCAGGGATTGGACGATCCTACAACGCTTGAGGCCTTGGCAGTAAGGGAGTCACTTGCTTTGGCGGATGACCTCTACGAGCGCATGATTTCGGTGGCCTCGGACTGCAAAAATGTTATTGATGATATCAGATAGGGGAGTGCGGCGGCCTATGGTGCTATCATTAGGGAGATTGTAGATCATTCCAAGTCTTTTGCTACTTGTCTTTTTAGCCATGAATTTAGGAGCTCGAATGTCGAGGCTCACAATTTAGCGAAGCATGCTTTCTCACTTGGAGTTGGCCGCCGTGTGTGGTTAGGCAACCCAGATGATCTTTCTTTTGTTCTTGTAAACATTGTGACGAGTTAAATAAAAGTTTCGTGAGATTGTCTCAAAAAAAACATAAACGGCAAACACCCTTAATCAAATTGGATGGCTATATAATCTGATCGACTGAGACTTCATTAAGTCTCAGTCGACTGAGATTTAGCATAACCGAATAAAAAAAGGACTGGGCATGTCAACCACCAACAAATTAAGTTTATGAATCAAAATGGTTGTTGATCAGTCAGTTAATTGTAGCGTGGAGCTTTTAATTGCACTTAGGCTAGTCGTAATGGGAGTATTATATCATGCACGCCAACTAGGCAATTTTGATGAGGTGACATAGAATTAAATGAAGAAAGAAAGACTTGAGTATCATATCATGATACCTTATCATATTAAATGATGTGCTACTTTGTGTCATGCATAACAATAAATGTTGTCTGATATGATATCAACATATGATACCATGCATTACGAATGTAGTGCGATACATTAGTATCATATGCATGATATTAGTATATGATACTTCCCATTACAAACAGCCTTATGTAATTGTATAGAATCGCCTAGCACGTACGTCAAGCAACACAATAAGTTGTAGGGCTCCGCATGTCAAACAACATCAGCTTAAGTTCATACCATATCAAAATGGTGATGCGCGACGTATATACACTAGTTGGTGCATGACTTGTACGTATATATTAACCAGCGCCCAAGGAGGAGGTACATGCATGCACTTGGGCCATCAAGAGGCGCAGATCAATTGTACCCATGAAGATCACATTTGCTTCTAGATCGATGGAGCAGCCATGCATGGGGCGGCGAGGCCATCATCAGAGAAGAAAAGATAAATCCCCAGTGTATGCACCGATTGCGCCACTACAAAGCGGTTCGAGACGAGTCATGCATGTGTTGTTTGCTTTCTTGATCTCTCTTTTCTTTTTTCTCCTTGTCCTTCTCCTTTGACGCTTTGACTTCACCTTTGGGACCGGATCCTCCATTCCCCCCGCCCAGCTTTAGCGTGGATCGCTGTCAGCTGAGCACATTTTCATCATGCAACCGTACCAAAATGTACTGGTGGCCGGTGTGTCACGTTGTCATCTGCACATTTGCGTGGCCAAATCAAGCCGGGGAAAACGGCACGATACACTGCACATCCCAACCAACGAACGAATCCGCCAGGAATAGTAGGAGCGTAGCGGTAGCTAGGAGGACCACCTCACCACCGTGTCATCAGGCCGGGCGGCACAAGTGAAATGCCATTGCTTTTTCTGTGCAATCGATGCCCGTCTCCAGGCCAAACATCGGGCATCTTCAGAACTGAAGGAGCTAGTGGCTGTTGACTCTGGCTGGCAGGAACTAACGCCACTTCAGAACTGAAGGGATCCTGTGCCGAAATTTCCTCCTGAGATAACACGGTCGCTATGCATGCATGAAATGCGTGGTTGCTCCCGATCTCAGAATATAAATCAGCGAGACGCAAGGAATATCCAACGGTGCAGGGCGGGCTTTCTGCGGAGAGAATAATGCTGCTTACTGCTGTAGGATGTCTCGCCACTTATGCTAAAGGGCGTGATAAGCACGCTTTGGGTTAGAAGATGGGGGTGATTTGGCTTATCGCCTCAAGATGCCGATGCCGCCTCCACACGAACGTACTTCCTCCGTTTCTTCTTACTCCGCATATAAGATTTGGTCAAAGTCAAACTACATAAAGTTTGACCAAATTTATATAAAAAATATGGACATCTACAATAATAAAACTATATAATATGAAAATACATTTCATGGTGTATCTGATAATATTGATTTCATATTGTGAATGTTTATATTTTTAATATAAAGTTAGTTAAACTTTACAAAGCTTGACTTTGACTAAATCTTATATGCAAAGCAAAAAGAAACGGAGGGAGTACATGGTCGCTATCCAGGCCTGGTAATGGTTGCCATCCATTCATCCTTCAGTCCAGAAGCTGGTCAATAGTTCTCGACCCGTTTGTTCCTCTCTCTAGCCTGCTCCTAGTTGTGCTATTTCCTAACACTGCAGTGTCAAAAAACGTTCTTATATTATAAAATGGAGGGAGTAAGTAAGTGCAATTTTGCTACGACAAAACACGGACGATTTATGCACTACGGTGAAAATCCAGCCGAGCATGCATGTGTGCAGGGGAGCAACGAAATTGCTTCGTGCACGATCCTGCTGCCCGACGCATGCACGACATCGAAATCCAGCGGCCAGTGCCCGATATACGCATGCATGTGTGACTGGATTTTAAACATCGTCTATGAGTCGTCCATATTTTGTCGTGTGTATAGCACAGCTCGGGGAGCAAAGGCCGCCGGATTCTTGGTCGTCCTCACATCGTCTACGCTTTTGTTGTCTGTAGAGGAGTGTCTAGTGGTGTATTGGTCACGCCAAGTCCGATCAACTCCCCGAGTGAGAAAACACTCACGATCGAACGTACGTGCAGATGCTCACCGTTCGGCCGGCTCCTGTCCCGTCGGCTGCCTGTTACGTGGCCAACTCGACTGCACTACACTCCACTCCGCCACCGTGCTTTGTGCGCTTAACCTGACCGGCACCGCACCGCACCGCACGTACGTGTCCTCTGTCGACTGGCCGGCGCCGGCCGGACCCCTAGGGTCTCGTGCTGCGCCGCCGTGCCTCATCCATGAACCATCCATCGACCCCTTGCCCCTCTCGCTTGACAGATCGCGCATGCACCGTCCCTCGCGCCCTACCATTTCCCCAGCCGATCTCCCGTCACCCAAAAGCGCCAGAAAGGATCCTTCGCCTGGCTCCGAGCTTCAAAGGAAAACACTGTGCCATTGATCGACAGGCCTCGCGTCCAACTATTTCCCTGCCGATCTCCCGTCACCGAAAAGCGCCGGAAAGCCCCTTCACCAGCTCCGAGTTTCAAAGGAAATCACTGTGCCATTGATAGACAGGCCACGGCACGCCACTAACACTTGCGTCCCGTACCAGTCTGGTTTCGACTTCGACGTCGATGTGTCTAACGCAGCCTCACTGGTCACTTGACACGACGACGCAAGAGGCCACGGTAGAAGTATGTTCCGTTTCGTTTCTCGGTTCCTAGCTAGGGCTGGGCTAGCACACCTAGTGAGAGCAGCACTGGCCACAACTTGCACCGTACGCACGTCCCCGTCTCACGTCTGACGATGCTGGCCTAACCTTGTACAGTGACAACTGATACCAGGCTAATAGCTCGGTTCAATCACATTTCCCTTCGCTAGAGTACAGAAGAAGTCCCACCCAATATTCTTTGCCGGCTACGAGTGTACACTAGAGTACATCTCTAGCAAGTGCTGGCAAATGCGCGCTTCCGCTGCCGAGATTGCGACGAGCCGTCCAATGGCGACTCGTTACGCCGGCGAGGGCTCCCAAATTCCGATCTCCACTCTGCCTATAAACAAGTGTATCGCGGCCCGTTCGCGCGGTCACCTCACTCGCTGCTTTCCCGCTTTGTGCACTCGCATTGCTTCGTTTTCCATAAACTGGTTTTCTTTATCACCGTCTAAAAGCGTATGCTTTCTTATCGTTTTGAGTTTTGAGTTCTGACGCATCTCACAAAATGATCCAGAGTAATATTTGTATGCATTTTATGTTGCGTTATGAGTTCTGAGTTGTGTGACGTGCGACGTGCGTTAGAATTTTTTCTCCCCATGATAATGTCATTTGTAGATTGCAAAGGAAAGCAAGTTAATTTTAAGCCAAAGTCCTATGATCACGATCTGTAAACTAAGCATGAGAGTTCCCGGAAAAAAAAACAAGCATGAGAGAATTGTTCGGTTAATTGGAGAAAAATCAAGCGAAAGGTAATATTCCCTCCGTTTGGAAATATTTGTCGGAGAAATGAATATATCTTAGGCGTATTTTAGTTTTAGATACATTCATTTCTCTGACAAATATTTCCATATGGAGGGATTATAAGATTACAACTTGCCCAAATTGGCCACTGTGAAACATAACAAGTATAGTTCGGATGTTGCCTCGCAAAAGAAAAAACAAGGCACTTTGAAGACAAGCATCATCGTCATCGTCATCACACACCATCCTTGATCTAGTGGCTGACTTCTACTTCACCGTAGGCGACCACTCGCGAAGTGATCACCGCAATGTGGCACGAGGCCCACTTTAATCCATGCCAATAGTTGCCTACACAAGAGCCAGTGACTCGGCAATCTTGATTTGAATGGTGAGCTTCTTAGGGAGTGTATGTAGTATCCGGTCGACCAGTACCCCAACAACATGACCGCCCATCACCTGGACGACACTATCGTAACACGACTTCACAGCTACGAACGGAAAATGAACGCAAAGACCTCCTCAACACGTTAGAATACAGACTACCAAGACCTCGTTGCGGTGACCATCCCCATGATCATGATTTTATGAGATTTTGCAAGTCCGCACATAAAATATAGCATGTACAGAGTACATGGTCGTTATTATTACTTGAATTTCTAGAATTTTCATCATTAAAAAAACTACGTCGAAACTACACGAGTGCATCTACACTCTCTCATGAATAAACAAAGTAAAAAAATGTGTATTTTCTTCCGAGTGAAACATCACTATCTCCGTGGTCCTTGATACTTCGATAGAGACCGGCCAGTGGCCATTACCTATCTCTTATACTAGTAGTAGTAAACTAAAGGTACAATAAGACACTCGGATTAAAGCGTAAAACAGGGCAAAAGCGCGG
>NC_041390.1:573220200-573221392 GCF_002162155.2 Triticum dicoccoides | reverse complement strand
GGTTAAAACAGTAATGCTAGAGCTACAAGCTTGTTTTACCAGGTTTATCGTACAAACTGATGTGGAGCAAACTGATTAGTTTAGGATTAGCAGCAGGGCCCCCACCCCCTGAAATTAGGAAGCACTACCGGAACAGGGCCATACCCCGACGGCCAGAACAATGCCGACGGCCCCCGTCGGCTTCTCCGGAGATATGCCGACAGCCTGGTTCTGGCCGTCGGCGTACAAAGGCCGTCGGGCTACGCAGAGATAAGCCGACGGCACCCGTCGGCATAGAACGGCCGTCAGCCTAGCTACATATATGCCGACAGCTACCGTCGGCTTACGAAGGCCGTCGGCATACACGTGGGGCCCGGCCACCCCCTGGCAAACGGCGTCAGAGCTATGCCGACGGCCTAGACGGGGGGCCGTCGGCATAGGTCCGCAGGCCACGTCATTGATCCAGGCCGCACCATGCAGAGGCTATGCCGACGGCTGCCGTCGGCATATCTGCCACGTCAGTGATCCGCGGCACGCTGGTCGGATCTATGCCGACGGCTAGGCCGTCGGCATAGTTAGATTTTTTTCCGTACATATTTTTTAATGCTTTTTTGTGTATTATTATATCAACTAACATGTAGAATGTTAAATATAAACATACATATGAATATATATGTAGTTTGTATTTTTTTTCATATATTATGAATATATATATATATATAGTTTGTATTTTTTCGAGCACGTTAATAATGTGCGGTCATGTTCTTTTAAATATAGATCCTTATATTTTATTAAAATCAAAAACACCTATGCCGACAGAAGTTTTGTGGCAGTTGCAAACGCCCGACACCCGTCTCCAGAGAGTGACCCCCCTCACATCCGCGGTGTGCCCCCCCGCATGGACGGCGCCGCCGCCGGCACCTGGAGGGGGGAAACGGACGCGTCGGGTCTACACGGAGTGGATGTAGCTGTGGTTTTTGCCCGGATGTTGCTCCCGGGTGTCCCTCTGGGCCGACCTAACACAACCGGGTGGAGAGGTCCACTGGTCAAAGCCCGTCCGTGGGAGTCAGAAGGCTAGATCTCGTGGTCAACCGCTCCAGGGTTAGGCGGGACGGGGGCCCTGGGGGGTAGCAATACCACCGGAGCGTCGTAGCGGGCCCTCATACATGCGGGGTGGTGTTGTGGCATGTCCGAAGAGGCGGCACGCGTCTCC
>NC_041390.1:573214460-573218742 GCF_002162155.2 Triticum dicoccoides | reverse complement strand
AATATTATTAAATACTTGGAGCGCGATAAAATCATGAGTTTTTTACACAACGTGGGCACATGTGCTATAGGACTGATGGTAATTTTTCATAATTTTTTGTGATGGAGAAGTATCTGAACACTTCCCTCTACGCGGATTGCTCTTCGCACGTCTACGACTGTGGCCGGCGGCCTCCGGGGGCTAGCATACCGTCAAATCTTGCGTAGGCGGCCTCTCACAAATCTGGAAGTGTTGAGGCGGTTGCAAACGCCCAGCACGCGTCTCCGGGGTGTGCCCCCCCCCCTCACGGACGCCGCCGCCGCCGGCACCTGGAGGGGGGAAACGGACGCGTGGGTCTACACGGAGTGGATGTAGCTGTGGGTTTGGCCCGGATGTTGCTCCAAAGTGTTCCTCTGGGCCGACCTAACACAACCGGGTGGAGAGGTCCACTGGTCAAAGCCCGTCCGTGGAAAGTCAAAGGGCTAGATCCCGTGGTCAAACGCTACAGGGTTAGCCGGGACGGGGGCCCTGGGGGGTAGCAATGCCACCGGAGCGTCGTACCGGGCCCTCATACATGCGGGGTGGTGTTGTGGCATGTCCGAAGAGGCGGCACGCGTCTCCGGGTTGTGGCCCCCCTCACGGACGGCAATGAAACGGTAGTAGACGTTCCGCGGTAACGATGCAACGTGAATATTATTAAATACTTGGAGCGCGATAAAATCATGAGTTTTTTACACAACGTGGGCACATGTGTTATAGGAGTGATGGTAATTTTTCATAATTTTTTGTGATGGAGAAGTATCTGAACACTTCCCTCTACGCGGATTGCTCTTCGCACGTCTACGACTGTGGCCGGCGGCTTCCGGGGGCTAGCATACCGTCAAATCTTGCGTAGGCGGCCTCTCACAAATCTGGAAGTGTTGAGGCGGTTGCAAACGCCCAGCACGCGTCTCCGGGGTGTGCCCCCCCCCCTCACGGACGCCGCCGCCGCCGGCACCTGGAGGGGGGAAACGGACGCGTCGGGTCTACACGGAGTGGATGTAGCTGTGGGTTTGGCCCGGATGTTGCTCCAAAGTGTTCCTCTGGGCCGACCTAACACAACCGGGTGGAGAGGTCCACTGGTCAAAGCCCGTCCGTGCAAAGTCAAAGGGATAGATCACGTGGTCAAACGCTACAGGGTTAACCGGGACGGGGGCCCTGGGGGGTAGCAATGCCACCGGAGCGTCGTACCGGGACCTCATACATGCGGGGTGGTGTTGTGGCATGTCCGAAGAGGCGGCACGCGTCTCCGGGTTGTGGCCCCCCTCACGGACGGCAATGAAACGGTAGTAGACGTTCTGCGGTAACGATGCAGCGTTAATATTATTAAATACTTGGAGCGCGATAAAATCATGAGTTTTTTACACAACGTGGGCACATGTGCTATAGGACTGATGGTAATTTTTCATAATTTTTTGTGATGGAGAAGTATCTGAACACTTCCCTCTACGCGGATTGCTCTTCACACGTCTACGACTGTGGCCGGCGGCCTCCGGGGGCTAGCATACCGTCAAATCTTGCGTAGGCGGCCTCTCACAAATCTGGAAGTGTTGAGGCGGTTGCAAACGCCCAGCACGCGTCTCCGAGGTGTGCCCCCCCCCCTCACGGACGCCGCCGCCGCCGGCACCTGGAGGGGGGAAACGGACGCGTCGGGTCTACACGGAGTGGATGTAGCTGTGGGTTTGGCCCGGATGTTGCTCCAAAGTGTTCCTCTGGGCCGACCTAACACAACCGGGTGGAGAGGTCCACTGGTCAAAGCCCGTCCGTGCAAAATCAAAGGGCTAGATCCCGTGGTCAAACGCTACAGGGTTAGCCGGGACGGGGGCCCTGGGGGTAGCAATGCCACCGGAGCGTCGTACCGGGCCCTCATACATGCGGGGTGGTGTCGTGGCATGTCCGAAGAGGCGGCACGCGTCTCCGGGTTGTGGCCCCCCTCACGGACGGCAATGAAACGGTAGTAGACGTTCTGCGGTAACGATGCAGCGTTAATATTATTAAATACTTGGAGCGCGATAAAATCATGAGTTTTTTACACAACGTGGGCACATGTGCTATAGGACTGATGGTAATTTTTCATAATTTTTTGTGATGGAGAAGTATCTGAACACTTCCCTCTACGCGGATTGCTCTTCGCACGTCTACGACTGTGGCCGGCGGCCTCCGGGGGCTAGCATACCGTCAAATCTTGCGTAGGCGGCCTCTCACAAATCTGGAAGTGTTGAGGCGGTTGCAAACGCCCAGCACGCGTCTCCGGGGTGTGCCCCCCCCCTCACGGACGCCGCCGCCGCCGCCGCCGGCACCTGGAGGGGGGAAACGGACGCGTCGGGTCTACACGGAGTGGATGTAGCTGTGGGTTTGGCCCAGATGTTGCTCCAAAGTGTTCCTCTGGGCCGACCTAACACAACCGGGTGGAGAGGTCCACTGGTCAAAGCCCGTCCGTGCAAAGTCAAAGGGCTAGATCCCGTGGTCAAACGCTACAGGGTTAGCCGGGACGGGAGCCCTGGGGGGTAGCAATGCCACCGGAGCGTCGTACCGGGCCCTCATACATGCGGGGTGGTGTTGTGGCATGTCCGAAGAGGCGGCACGCGTCTCCGGGTTGTGGCCCCCCTCACGGACGGCAATGAAACGGTAGTAGACGTTCTGCGGTAACGATGCAGCGTGAATATTATTAAATACTTGGAGCGCGATAAAATCATGAGTTTTTTACACAACGTGGGCACATGTGCTATAGGACTGATGGTAATTTTTCATAATTTTTTGTGATGGAGAAGTATCTGAACACTTCCCTCTACGCGGATTGCTCTTCGCACGTCTACGACTGTGGCCGGCGGCCTCCGGGGGCTAGCATACCGTCAAATCTTGCGTAGGCGGCCTCTCACAAATTTGGAAGTGTTGAGGCGGTTGCAAACGCCCAGCACGCGTCTCCGGGGCGTGCCCCCCCCCTCACGGAAGCCGCCGCCGCCGGCACCTGGAGGGGGGAAACGGACGCGTCGGGTCTACACGGAGTGGATGTAGCTGTGGGTTTGGCCCGGATGTTGCTCCAAAGTGTTCCTCTGGGCCGACCTAACACAACCGGGTGGAGAGGTCCACTGGTCAAAGCCCGTCCGTGCAAAGTCAAAGGGCTAGATCCCGTGGTCAAACGCTACAGGGTTAGCCGGGACGGGGGCCCTGGGGGTAGCAATGCCACCGGAGCGTCGTACCGGGCCCTCATACATGCGGGGTGGTGTTGTGGCATGTCCGAAGAGGCGGCACGCGTCTCCGGGTTGTGGCCCCCCTCACGGACGGCAATGAAACGGTAGTAGACGTTCTGCGGTAACGATGCAGCGTGAATATTATTAAATACTTGGAGCGCGATAAAATCATGAGTTTTTTACACAACGTGGGCACATGTGCTATAGGACTGATGGTAATTTTTCATAATTTTTTGTGATGGAGAAGTATCTGAACACTTCCCTCTACGCGGATTGCTCTTCGCACGTCTACGACTGTGGCCGGCGGCCTCCGGGAGCTAGCATACCGTTAAATCTTGCGTAGGCGGCCTCTCACAAATCTGGAAGTGTTGAGGCGGTTGTAAACGCCCAGCACGCGTCTCCGGGGTGTGCAACCCCCCCTCACGGACGCCGCCGCCGCCGGCACCTGGAGGGGGGAAACGGACGCGTAGGGTCTACACGGAGTGGATGTAGCTGTGGGTTTGGCCCGGATGTTGCTCCAAAGTGTTCCTCTGGGCCGACCTAACACAACCGGGTGGAGAGGTCCACTGGTCAAAGCCCGTCCGTGCAAAGTCAAAGGGCTAGATCACGTGGTCAAACGCTACAGGGTTAACCGGGACGGGGGCCCTGGGGGGTAGCAATGCCACCGGAGCGTCGTACCGGGACCTCATACATGCGGGGTGGTGTTGTGGCATGTCCGAAGAGGCGGCACGCGTCTCCGGGTTGTGGCCCCCCTCACGGACGGCAATGAAACGGTAGTAGACGTTCTGCGGTAACGATGCAGCGTGAATATTATTAAATACTTGGAGCGCGATAAAATCATGAGTTTTTTACACAACGTGGGCACATGTGCTATAGGACTGATGGTAATTTTTCATAATTTTTTGTGATGGAGAAGTATCTGAACACTTCCCTCTACGCGGATTGCTCTTCGCACGTCTACGACTGTGGCCGGCGGCCTCCGGGGGCTAGCATACCGTCAAATCTTGCGTAGGCGGCCTCTCACAAATCTGGAAGTGTTGAGGCGGTTGCAAACGCCCAGCACGCGTCTCCGG
>NC_041390.1:573211903-573212933 GCF_002162155.2 Triticum dicoccoides | reverse complement strand
TTTTTGTGATGGAGAAGTATCTGAACACTTCCCTCTACGCGGATTGCTCTTCGCACGTCTACGACTGTGGCCGGCGGCCTCCGGGGGCTAGCATGCCGTCAAATCTTGCGTAGGCGGCCTCTCACAAATCTGGAAGTGTTGAGGCGGTTGCAAACGCCCAGCACGCGTCTCCGGGGTGTGCCCCCCCCCCCCTCACGGACGCCGCCGCCGCCGGCACCTGGAGGGGGAAACGGACGCGTCGGGTCTACACGGAGTGGATGTAGCTGTGGGTTTGGCCCGGATGTTGCTCCAAAGTGTTCCTCTGGGCCGACCTAACACAACCGGGTGGAGAGGTCCACTGGTCAAAGCCCGCCCGTGCAAAGTCAAAGGGCTAGATCCCGTGGTCAAACGCTACAGGGTTAGCCGGGACGGGGGCCCGGGGGGGTAGCAATGCCACCGGAGCGTTGTACCGGGCCCTCATACATGCGGGGTGGTGTTGTGGCATGTACGAAGAGGCGGCACGCGTCTCCGGGTTGTGGCCCCCCTCACGGACGGCAATGAAACGGTAGTAGACGTTCTGCGGTAACGATGCAGCGTGAATATTATTAAATACTTGGAGCGCGATAAAATCATGAGTTTTTTACACAACGTGGGCACATGTGCTATAGGACTGATGGTAATTTTTCATAATTTTTTGTGATGGAGAAGTATCTGAACACTTCCCTCTACGCGGATTGCTCTTCACACGTCTACGACTGTGGCCGGCGGCCTCCGGGGGCTAGCATACCGTCAAATCTTGCGTAGGCGGCCTCTCACAAATCTGGAAGTGTTGAGGCGGTTGCAAACGCCCAGCACGCGTCTCCGAGGTGTGCCCCCCCCCCTCACGGACGCCGCCGCCGCCGGCACCTGGAGGGGGGAAACGGACGCGTCGGGTCTACACGGAGTGGATGTAGCTGTGGGTTTGGCCCGGATGTTGCTCCAAAGTGTTCCTCTGGGCCGACCTAACACAACCGGGTGGAGAGGTCCACTGGTCAAAGCCCGTCCGTGCAAA
>NC_041390.1:573197104-573197832 GCF_002162155.2 Triticum dicoccoides | reverse complement strand
GCCGCCGCCGGCACCTGGAGGGGGGAAATGGACGCGTCGGGTCTACACGGAGTGGATGTAGCTGTGGGTTTGGCCCGGATGTTGCTCCCGGGTGTCCCTATGGGCCGACCTAACACAACCGGGTGGAGAGGTCCACTGGTCAAATCCCGTCCGTGCAAAGTCAAAGGGCTAGATCCGATGGTCAAACGCTACAGGGTTAGGCGGGACGGGGGCCCTGGGGGGTAGCAATGCCACCGGAGCGTCGTACCGGGCCCTCATACATGCGGGGTGGTGTTGTGGCATGTCCGAAGAGGCGGCACGCGTCTCCGGTGCGTGGCCCCCCTCACGGACGGCAATGACACGGTTAATAATATTTGAAGACAGTTAATAATATTTGAAGACAGTTAATGCCATGTGGCGCCTTCACCTCCCCTCTGTGTATAGAAATATAACTGATGACTATAAAAACATCAAAAATTTGTATGAAATAAAAAAACAGAAGGAAGAAAAAATATAAGCTATTAAAATCATTAAAAAAATATGCCTACGGCTAAGCCGTCGGCATAGCTGCCACGTGGCGACCTCAGCTATGCCGACGGCTTAGCCGTCGGCATAGGGTGGCCTTATCCACCCACCAGCGCGCAGCAGCCTGCAGCCACTCGTTCTTTGCCACCCCGACGACGACCTGCGCCGCCGCCGCACCCCACGACCTGCGCCGCCGCGCCCCCCCCACCCCGACCTGCTCCACC
>NC_041390.1:573186643-573196326 GCF_002162155.2 Triticum dicoccoides | reverse complement strand
GCCGCTCCTGCCGGCCCGCACGCCCGGCCCTCCCGTCCCCGGCCGCCCCTACCTTGGCCCTCCACCACCGCCCCCTGCTCGCCGCTGCCCTGGCCGCCCCTGCCTCACCGTCCCCGGCCGCCCCTGCCTCACCGTCCCCGGCCGCCCCTGCCTCACCGTCCCCGGCCGCCCCGGTGAGGTTTTTTTTCCATTATTTTGCATTTGTTTTGCATTTTTTTACTGCTTGTTATATGATAGATGCATGTTGTATGGATGAATGGATGGATTGATGTATATTGGTTAGTTATAGCTTTGGTCAACTTATTGATGTTGTCAAATGTTGTCAAATTTGAAGAACAAAATTGGCATATTTGAGATGTTGTCAAATAGCTATAGTTTCATTTTGTGATGTTGACAAAATTGGTATCTGATGAGTAGTTATTTTATCATGATGATCTTGCTAAAAAAATTGAAGAACAAAATTTGACACTTGATGAAAATTAGGATTTGAAGTATCATGATGATCTAAAACCTTGACTAGATGTCATTAGCAATATGATTTTTTTTCATAGTTTGAAGTGTCAATGCTTTATGTGATGTGGTGCCGTCAAAATTTACAGGCTTTGTGGTATTCATCTCCCTGGAGCCTTCGTCGTCTGGGTTTGGTCTGTGATCCTGCCGCTGCTCGACTACTTCTTCTACAGCGGAGGGTGAGTTACGAATCCACCTTCACCTCCTAGCCTCTTTTAACTAGATTGAATTTTCACATCAAGTCGCGTAACCTAGGTCTCCCGTCCGAAAGGGTTGCATCGATAAATATGCATTCAATTGCATATTTATCACCGCAGCTCTTTCGGATTGTCCAGCGCTTTCCACGGACAGCCCGAGGATGTGTAGATTGGGTACGTTGTTCATGCTCTACCCCGTTCCGAGACAGGATTTCGGCGGCGCCTCCCTGTTGTTCTCCGGATGCACATTCTCTCGGCATTTTGCCGAGACGTGTATTTGGAGAACAGCGGGGAGGTGCTGCCGAAATTTTGTCTCGGAATGGGGTAGAGCATGGACCGTACTCAATCTACACATTCTCGGGTGGGATTAGGACCCATCTTTACCTATTAGAGATGTAGGTGGATTACTCGTCAACCTTGTAAAAAATAAAATATTGATGTTGGTAATTAAAATGAATCCTTAATTTTGTTGTGTGGCTTCCAATAAAGCAGAAATGGCAGATAATCAGTGGATGTATAGTGGGTTTTTCCGTCGGAATCAAGTAACAACAGAGTGGGTCGAGAAAACTGATGTGTTTTTGAAAGAGATATTCCGTAGTCCAATGAGGATGGTGCCAGAATGCCCGTGTGCCAGATGTAAGAGACGTATCCGCAGAGATAAGAGTGAGATGACTAAGCACCTTCGCACGCATGGATTTATGCCCAACTTTAATATGCCGATAAACTTTGCCCAGCGGGACCGTGGTAGAGAGGATGTGATACGACAACGCATCGCTGGTTATGAGGACGATGGGGTTAGAGATATGCTAGATGATGTCTTTGCTGCACAGCCGACACCTCCGTCACATTCAGCGAATGAACCGGAGGAGCCGGAGGAAACCGCAAAGGCCTTCCTGGAAATCTTGGCATCGTCAAAGAAACCTCTCTATGAGGGTGCCAAGCTGTCTGTGTTGGATGCCATCTCGCAACTGATGGCAGTGAAGGCTGAGTACGGCTGTAGCCGAGGTTGCTTCGAAGCATTTCTGGGAGTATGGGCTAACAGCCTGCCCGAGGGCCATGAACTGCCGAAAACCATGTACGGTACGAAGAAAATCATGAAGGCGCTCTCCATGGACTATGAGAAAATACATGTTTGTCCAAAGAATTGCCTTTTGTTTAGACATGAGTATGCGGATGACAACTACTATGAGGTAATACCTTTGCACCATTCTTTTAGTCAATTCGTTATGTTCACTTTGCCTAGTTCTTATACCGCTTTTCTTATTGTAGTCGATTCGTTGAGGAAGAATGGACAGGAATGCTGCCTCCTACTGAAGCGGAGGCACTTGCTCTTCTTCGAAAGGGTGCTGATGGAAGGAAAAATTTCGTTGCGTGGTTCATGGAGAAAGTAATTTTTCACACTTTCAATTAAACTCATGCACCCTATAATTTCAATTAAACTCATGCACCCTATAATTTCAATTGAACTTGTAGGGAAATGATCCGACCGAATCAATGGATGAAGAATTGAGATGGGTTTCCATGGGTTTTGACCCTGTCGTCATGACATGCGAAAAGTATGATGTGAATGGGTATCGCTTCCATACAGAGGAGCACCAGAACAGTCGGCCTGATCCCAAAACCATAAATACCGGAGTCTTCACTGAAGGAGATAATAAAATAGATTACTACGGAAGGGTAGGAAAAATATACGAGCTTACATTCAAACTTGGCCGCGAACACCTAAGTCTCACTGTGTTCAAATGCCGATGGTTCGACCCCAAAAAGGGCCTGAGACATACGCCTTCTATTGGTTTAGTTGAAGTTAAACCATCAACCGTCTATGCCGGAGCTGATCTCTTTATCGCCGCTACCCAGGCCACACAAGTATATTATCTGCCTTACCCATGCCAGAAAGAGTACCTAAAGGGTTGGGAAGTTGTGTTCAAGGTGTCGCCGCATGGTAAGCTACCAGACCCGAACGATGATGATTACTACAACATAAACCCCATGACATACGAGGGAGTGTTCTATCAAGAGGAACATGATGACGTGGTCCGAAACAACGAGGATGATGACTTGGGTTATGTTGACCTGGACCCAAACGACGACGACGCAAGGATTGATGGTGAGGCAGTTGTGAATCAAAGAGACATAATTATGCTTGAAAAGTTAAATGAAGACGCTGATGATGAGGAAGAGCCTCCACCTCTGTCAGACAACGAAGAAGATATGCGTGATAGTGATGATGAGACCGCTCCACAAATAGATTACAATAGTGATGATTCATATGGGTTCTAGAAAATGTAAGTTCTTTTAATGATCATTACAATAGTATGCTTAATATGCACTTCTGGTATTAATGTTTTTCCTGTATGCTTGTTTAATTGATATCCTTACTAATTGTTTATTCTCTTCTCAATGCAGGTTTGCTAATCATGGGCAAGTCCAGTGGTGCCAGTTTCCTCAGTAAACTCAAAGGAGGACTTACTCGGAGTGGACGAGCCCACAAGGTTCCCTCCCGACTACGCGAGGATGGCACCTCACAGGGAGGTGGAGGGGTCGGGGGAGGAGACCCTAGAGGAGGAGGCGGTGGGGGGAGAGCCCCTAGAGGAGGAGGAGGTGGGGGGAGAGGCACCCGGGGCAAAAAACTCCAGGCCATGTCCGAAATAGGAGGGTCTTCTTCGATGCCCTCCCATACAGAGGCACCTTCTGAGTTTGAGGAGGAGGAGTATGTTCCTGATGGCGAGGAGGAGGAGGCCGAGGAGGAGGGTGAGGAGGAGGAGGCCGAGGAGGAGGGTGAGGAGGAGGGCGAGGAGGGTGGAGGGGAGGTTGATCCCGAGTTGTGGGGTGACTTGCCACCGGGTGCTCCGCAGGGGTGGCTGCGTGGTAATGCCAGACTACCTACACCACCTTCTATCGAGGAGCACAAGTGGATCATTGAACCTGTGGGGACAGAGTAAGTGCCTCTCAATCATATTTTCAACACATGACAACATTTTCTTATTGTACACATGGCAATCATTTGATTCTTTTGCAGAAACTGGATCCTTCGCGGAAATGGCCGTAAACCGAACGGCCTTATCACTGTCCTGTTGAAGCACTTTTGGTCTGGCCTATTCTGCCCGCGGCCAGACAGGGACCCGCAGCTGCGGGTTTTGGCCACGAGCTGGGCCCACTACGAGGCTTGCAGCAACGCGGAGTACGGGACAGCCGCTAAGGCCGTGATCACCAAATTTTGGGTAAGTTCTCTTCTTAATCACTTGTCTTCAGTTTCGTTCATAGTTTATCATTGGATCACTCAACTCATGCCTTGTTTGCTTCTGGTTTATGCAGCAACTCTATAGAGTTCTTGACGAGCACAAGGCCAGAGCCGACGTGGTCTTGCTTGTGGCTGCGAAGAAGATAGCTCGTCAGTTGCAGTACGAGGTGCGCTGGGTTGCCGTCTCGCAGTACTACCACTACTACCTGCACCAAAAGATGACCAAAAGTCAAGCGCAGAAGCAGCGACTTACCTTGAACAGGGAGCAGTTCATGATGGTAACTATTACTAACTTTTCATTGTTTCAAGCAGTCAACTCTATGTTTCGTGCTCACATGTCATGCTTCCAAAATTTGCATAGGTTGTTCCTCGTTGGTGCTATGGAAGGCATGACGGATGGGCGAGTTTGGTGGATAGGTGGCTCGGCGCCGATGCAGAGTTTGCTGCCAAGAGCATCAAGGGCCGGGCTAACCGTGGAGCCGACGGGACACACGGCCAAGGAAACAGGAACCACTGGAGCTTCAAGGCCATGAAGGTATATCTATGTGCATGATGCATTTTTGTTCTTCTTTACCGTCATGTTCTTATGTATGGCTAACTTCTATTTGACGTTGTAGGAGGACAAGTTGAAGAGGCCGCTCTCAGACATGGAGTCGTGGAAGCTGGCCCGCGAGCGGAGTCGTCGCAAGGAGGGCGAGAGCCAGTACTACGGCAAGACCGAGGAGCACCTGGGGTCTTACATTCATCACTATCAGGAGTTGCATCCGGATGTTCCTGTTGCCGAGGTCGCCCAGTCTCAGATCGACGACACGGCGGTGGTGGCCATCCAGGGGAAGAAGAATGGCCGGTATCCATGTTTCGACGGCTTGATCACTCCTTCGATCTCGTACACACAGCTTCGGGCTAGCAACCCGAGCCAGTTAGAGAGTACGGGGCGTTCACAGACTCCTTTAGCCCGCCAGCATGCTTTAAGTACTTCCTCTTTATCTTTTTCTATCTAGCATTCTCAGTTTATTTTCAGCATTGCTCACTTAGAAACAATCTAAATTATGTAGGCATATAAGGAGTTTGTCGAGCATAGGAATCTCGAGGTGCGGGAGTACTTGAAACGAGTGAAGGCAAACGATGATTACAACCGTCAGATGATGACGGTTAGTTCTGCCCTCTTAAAACCAAGCTAAATTTTTGCACTTTCATTCCTTCTGATCTTCTAGTTTGCTTGTTTAACTAACATTCAGGCTATGTTGGCGGCTTGGAGTAACGGCACGGGTCCACCACAAATGGGACCCCCACCACCACCTGCGGGAGAACCCCCACACGTGCCCACGTTCGATGAATGGGTGGCACTAGGCAGTGATGGTCCGGTTAGTACATTTGCCTAACTACTGACAAACTAGTTCTCGTTCATTCAACACTATCATATCATATTTACTGTTAGAATCTTTTCTGAAACATGTAGGGGACCGGTGGGTCGACTCCTGCTCCGTCGACCCCAGTCACTCCGATCTGGCAGAGTGGTGGTGGTTTTGGTGGAGGTGGTGGTTTTGGCGGAGGTGGTGGTTTTGGCGGAGGTGGTCTTGCTTGATGATTCCGTGCATGTGGCCGTCGTGCCATGCCTTTTATATTCCTACTTTTATGATGTTTCATGTCTTGCACAACTTTTATGTTCATGAACTTGAGTCGGTGATGATCTTTAGATGATGTGATGAACTTGAGTATGTTTAGATGATGATGGTGAACTTGAGTATGTTTAGATGATGAACTGTCATATTTCTGCATAATTTCATATTGTTCTGTTTTGAAATGCTGTCAAATGAATTGGAAAAGAGAAAAAACAGGGAAAATAATAATAATAAAAAAACTATGCCGACGGCAAAGCCGTCGGCATATATAAGCCCAGGAGTCACCAGGGCTCGCCACGTGGCGGATCTATGCCGACGGCTTTGCCGTAGGCATAGGTGAAAATCTATGCCGACGGCAAAGCCGTAGGCATACCTCTGCTGCCAGGAGTAACCAGAAGAAGACACGTGGCAGGGCTATGCCTACGGCAAAGCCGTCGGCATAGATGGACTTGCATGATTCGTCCTCGTTTTTTACGGCGCCGTCCGTTGCCGTCAGACGAAAAAGACTGCCGACGGCTATACTATGCCGACGGCTGACGCCAGGCCGTCGGCATAGGCCCCTATGCCGACGGCTTTACTATGCCGACGGTCTGACAAGACTACGCTGACGGTATCTACGCCGACGGGTCTATGCCGACGGCAGCCGTAGGCATAGACCTATGCCGACGGCCCTTGGCCGTAGGCATAGACCGCGAGTCCGGTAGTGAAGGGACGAGCGAATTAGCGAGAGGGGGTCCGTAACAAACGCGTAAAACACCTGTACGTCTAGGATTATTGGGGTTAAAAGATTGGAGACGACGACTGGACGTTCGTCAGTTAACGAGCTCCGCACTAGGTTTTTTTGTCCCTTGCTTTAATTACTGGGAAAATTGAAACTAAGCAGCTCAACTACGCACGGACGTACAGAATACAGAAACGGACGGACTAAAACGACCTTCTTTGGTTCATACCTTTGCCTGCAACTAGGCTGGCGAATGGTATATACGGCGTTTTGTACCAGTTTGACCGTGCGGCGGTGTGATCACTTAAATAATAGTTATGTGCGCCGGCGACTTTGCTTTTTTTTTTTTGAGACTTCGGCAACGAAAACTCTTGCGTGCTATCGACCGATCGTCTGCCTGCTTCCTTGTGGCCTGGGCTACCAATTAATTAACAGAAGCTTAATCAGTATTATCATTATTTTAACCGAGAATCAGAGGCTTGGGCCTATCACACCGTTTAGTACTATACTAGTCGTGTTTATTTTAGCAGAAAAAATGCAACTTTTTTTATAAAGAGAAAAATTGCACTTACCTTATGTAATTATGTAGAATCGCCTAGCACGTCAAGCAACATACTCCCTCCGTCCCAAAATTCTTGTCTTAATTTAAGACAAGAATTTTGGGATGAAGGAAGTAATAAGTTACAGGACCCCGCATGTCAAAGAGCATTATGTTAAGTTTATACCGAATCAAAAATGGTGATGCACGACCACACGCATGCGTAATTGTCATATGTACTGGCTAGTTGCTGCATGGCCTGTATCCATCCACTACGTTGCAAATGGGTTAATTCAATGTCGTTTAAAACAAGTAAAAGTGTAACCCGTCGCACAAAAAAGCAGAGAAGAATTAGGTGAATGAAACCTGTACTTTCAAAAGTGTTTTGTGCCGCTGAAACTGTACTACTACTCTCCGTCAAAAAATGACGGAGGTACGTACGCAGGCGTGCATGGTGTGGTACGCGTGTGTATCATGCGTTGCGATGGCCTGGCTTTGCATCAGGAAAGCCAAGTAGGGTCTTCGAATAATAATCCAGAAAGCAAGAAAGGGATAGCTAGAGGTAGATATGGAGGATGTGCTGGGGATCAGGCCGCCTGAAGCGAGTGCTGCCTGTTCCCACCTCTTTCCTCACCTCCTCCTCTCAGACTCGATGCTGATCAAGTGATGATCGAACCCCCACCCCTGAACGACACGACGTGAATCCACCAGCGGAAAGAAACGCGGCACCCGAAATTCCCCAAGGACCCCATGCATGCTTCATCATGATTAATTGGAATATATGATTGCTTTCATGAAAGGATTGAGGCAACACAAGATCATATGTACGCCTATCGAGCTCGAAGCCTGTCTGCCATACAGTAATCCTGATCTTGCTTCATCGCCGTTTCGACATTAGCACTGCTGAACTGTGTGTTCCATTTTGAACTTGATCTTGTTCAGTTTTGGGCTCGAAGTTTGCAGAAAGATATGGAAGCAAGTCAAGCGGAACAAGTTGCGTATGTATACGGGGCTGTATATATATGACGACTGTGTTCGAATTCAACTGTTAATTATACATCGGTGGTCTGTTAATTAATCAATCTAGTAGTAGTATACATGCACATGGGCAAGAATCAGAAGAGAAAGAAAGCCGTACAAAAACCAAAATCATAAGCAATATGGATCCCAGACTAATCACCTAGTGTGACTGCCTCTCATACCTCTCCGTATCTGGTATCTCTCTCCCTGTCTATGTACGTGTACGTGTACATGTGTGACTGTCGTCTCCGGCAGGTGGCAGAAACACGATGAACTCCTCCCGCTCGCGCGCTCCGGTGCTCAACAGACGAAAGCCGGCCGGCCGGGGCTCGATGTTGGATAATCGATCAGGAGGTGACCTTGGCGCGGGTGCACGGGGCGAAGGAGTAGCCGTGCTGCTGCTGGTGGTGGCCGCCGGCTTGCACGTGCACGCGGTGCGACGACGAGGAGTGCGAGTGCGCCGTCTCCCGGTCGACGAGCGCGCGCAGGCGGAGGAACTCGTCGACGGAGCAGGGCAGCCAGAGCGGGCCGGCCGAGCTGTAGCCATACGTGTCCCGGGCCGCCTCCAGCAGCCGCTGGAACAGCGGGTGGTAGAGGTAGGCGATGGGGATGACGAACCGCCGGAACCCGTCGCCCTGCTCCGCCTCCGCCTGGGCCTGGCCGACCCGCACGGCCAGCCACCCCTTCTTCACCTTCCCCCTCTTCTCCGCCTGGTCCCCTTGCATGATGGTGGCAGCTCCCTCGCCGGCGGCCCGACTGCAGCCGCCCTCTCGCCGTCGCTGCCGCCGGGAAGCTACTTGCTGCTGGATAGCTGGCTAGAGGCCTAGAGCCGAGCGAGAGGTGTGCGTGTGTGGTCTGTGGTGCGGTGTGCTTCGCGGCACTCGCGGTGGTTTTTATAGGACTGCTTCTGCTTGGCTCGACCGGGCCGGGAGGAGATTAGGTTAGAAGATTAAGCCGCCGGTGCGTGGCGCACCCGTGCGCTGCCTGTACGTACAGCGTCCTTTTTGCTACGGAACCCGGCCGGCCTTGGGCCTTCGTGTCGGATGGATCGTGTGCGTCGCTGACAGGCCGGCCCGTCGGAATAATCGGGTTACGGTGTCGGGGTCGCTGGCCGTACCGGGCGATCGTCGCGTGCGCGTCAGGCCTCAGTTGCGGTGAGCGGGATAGCCGGATAGGTACGGCGGAGCAGTGAGAGTGGAAGGTGGAGGGATGGCTACGGTGAGGAGGGGGCACGCTGTCGCCGGGCCCGACCGACGGGGTGGTGCACAGGTCGTACGTACGTCGTCCTTTGGTCCCGGCGCGGCTGGCCCACGACGGCGGACTAGCCGTGTCAGGTGGACTTTTTTTCCGAGTGTGTTCCCGTACGCGACTGCTGCTCCAGGGCCACAAGAGATGTTGATGCATGGGGGCAATTAATTTGTCGGGCTCTCGTCTAGCTTCGCTCATCGCCGAATTGTTGGATCGTAGCTGTTGGAGTGACCCTCTGGGTTAAGTTCTCGTAGTTTTTGTTTGATTTGGTGACCCTCGTGGGCATGCTTCTAGCTGTTCCCGTTGAGGTCTCATGCATACATGGTTTATTTCTCGTTGGCATCGTGTCATCATGATGAGTAGGATGTACTATTTCCTTTTTGTCTAGCAGACATGCTACGTGTATAAACGTAGCTTGTTTCTACTACTATATTAAGAAAAGGAGGGTAGGGTAGGGACTGTTGTTTCTCAAGCCCATCATGATATCCTTAGTATGTTGTCATTTGAACAAGCGCAGGAAAACGTCATACTACCTCGACCCCCACGCCGCCCCGCTCTGCCGACACGGGGGTAGAAACCCTAGCGC
>NC_041390.1:573153188-573186451 GCF_002162155.2 Triticum dicoccoides | reverse complement strand
CGGCCAGAGGGCATCCGCTGGGGAAGCCCGGTCTGGCCCTAAGGAAGGCGGCAGCGGGGCACTTTCCCCTGCTGATGAGGCGCATAGTATAGGGCTACTACTCGGCGCGTCGAGGGGATCTCGAGCTTGCCGGTCTGCGCGCCCTGGATCCGCCCCGATGCACGCCCATGGGGGTGAGATGGAGCGGTTGGCCGCACCCTTGTTGCGATGTGGAGGTGTTGGGCGCGGTTAGTGCGGTGTGGAGGCTATGGCCAACAAAAACCAACATAAGAAGAGGCAAGATCACCAGATGCCTAACTCAGGTGGTGGTGCTGCTCTTGGTTTGATGTCATATGTTAATGTTGTTTGCGTTGGGTATGGAGAGCCTAGGCACCATATGGATAAGTGCACTAAACCAAAAGCTTATTTCATCTGCAAGATGGTGAATCACAGGTGGAGAGTTGTCGCACTAGAAAGAAACCTCACATTGTTGCTAGGTATTGTGGTAGTGTTACTAGAGATCTAGGGTTTTACCATCTCGACATGCCTGATGTTAATGCTCAACACCTAGGATCACTGAAGAACATTGGAATAGTGTATACTGAATATGGCAAGATTAATACACATGAATTAGCTAAACAGTTCTAGGACATTTACAAAAAGATTGGCCCTCGCACATAAATGCACTTGATGACAGGACCTTCCTAGTTAAGTTCTCACATGAGATTACAATAGAGTATGTGGTTGGCTATCCTTGTTTTGGTTTGACTAAGGGGAGTGTGGTTGTTAATTTAGAGGTCTGGAAAGGTGGTGTTGATGTTATTGCCTCAGTGCAAGAGGTCTAGATTAAGATTAGGAAAATGAACCCAAAATGGTGTGACTAGACCATCATTGGTCTGATCACATCTGTTTTTCGTGTTCCTTGACATATTGATTGGCATCACAATTTCCAAAGTTTCTATAAGACTATCAGGGTGAAGATTACTTGCCAGGATTACGCCAAGATTCCTGAGGATAAAGTGTTTGGAATAGATGGAGAGTTGTCAAGGTCCTGGTTGACGTTGAGCGTCCAAGTGATGTAACTAAACTACCTGCTATTGAGGATCCTACTGAGGCTGTTAGACAAGAAACTATGGATATGTATGGGATTTCTGATAGAAACAACAACAATATGGCTAAAGATGATAGGTCCGGTAGAAGCTCTATGAAGAGATTCAATCAAGGTGATGGTTAACATGTCTATGAGAACATCAACTCAACTAGACATGTGGTTATGGACTTCTACAACAAATACTCGATGACTATGTTGGGCCTGAGATTCTACTTCTCTATTAAAAGGCCAGGTGCCCGAATCTCTACAGAATGCAAGGAGAGATCCTATTACAGTAGATCACCCAAAATAAAGAATGATGCTTTAACCTGCTTGGAGAGATGGAGATGGTGAGGAAGATGTACAATTTGTTTATGAAAATGGCCAGGATAGTAGAGACAGGATAATGCTGAAGATGACCAAGACACTAATGCTCAAGGCGATGCTGCTGTTGTAGCCCATGTTTCTATTCATCCTTGAGAAAGGTCGATTTGAAGAGCATTTCCTCGATTTCCTTCCAATTACCGCAGTTGCAGGTAAGAGGTGGGGCCCTATACAAGCAACGAGACAAAGTAGTGGGATTCAGTTCATTGGAACAACTATTATGCAAAGGGCTCATGAGATCAAACAAATTCAGAATCATGCGAAGCCTAAGAACATGACAGGTAATATCAACAAATCTTTTGTTTGTCTTTAACAATACTTCCTTTGAGTCAATACCTAGTAAAAAAGGTCTGGACGGTGACAGTCAATTTATTACCCGCATTCTGGCTATTCCACCCGATTTAAATTTATATATTGGTACTTTGGATGAGAGGACTCAAAGAACCGCCAGTTATGTTGCAAAAGAGTTTCATTTTTTTGAATTTTTTACTATTTATTTGATTTTACTGCTCACCGGGTTTAGATGAGCCGGGCTCCGAATTGAATCATCGTGTTTTTCTTTATTTTTAAGGGCACCTTAGACTAGTCAATTATGCCCTTGTTTTTCCTCCCCACCAAGAATGTTCGTGGTAATTTGTAGGAGTATAAACACCCTATGGTCACTTGTAAATGATCTCGCATTTGAATGAAAAGTGTTCTCACTAAAGGTGGGACTGGTGGGACCGTGGGCTTCCACTTTAACAATAGGGCCGAGTGGATTCTCATCAAATGGAGCAATTGCTGCCAAAATTACACATGTATAAGAGGTAAAAGGTCGAATTCACTTTAAAAAGGGCCAGACAACTTATCTTACACGTAGAACCTTTTTTCTTGTGAAGTACCTTATTACTTGCAACCTCCATTACCGCACCAAACTTTTTGCAACCCAAACTTGATCAATAAAAAACAGCTTTGCGAGATAATTAAGCATATTATTTACTTTGCCAATGTTGCTTGTCGTAAAACCACGAAGGTCGCCTTCGGTTTAGCTCCTGAAACTTCGTATAACATGGCGACAAGTTTCGGTTCCACTCAGAAGTTACTGTTACTGCAAAATTGTTTATGATATCCAATAACAAGCATACTTTTGTAATAAAGGTGCGCGAGTTACCTTTGATAGACGTTGAAATGTTCTTACGCGTGGAGATGCTAACTAAGGTTGGTGCTAAGCTTTCCAAGTCCTAACTAAACACGGTGTGTAATAATGAATAGATAAACGAACTGAACCCAACCAAATCTCGGCCTCTCAGCTCCAGTGATAGGAGGATTCGTTACCGCCTCCCAAAGTTTAAACTAACAGTTTGCCTAATTCACATCTACATGTTCTTTGAGAATGTCATATCTAAACTCTCACAAACATAGCAAGAATGAACAAAAAAATAGATCACAAATATAGTGAACATCAAATTAGATTTGAAATCATCTAGATGTGTCCTAAACAGACCAATTAATTAAAACTAAAACACGGCCGTTGTAGGCTCGAACAGCCAAACCCAGGGCCAAGGCCAGCGGCGCGCACTCGGGCGGCACTGGCATCGCACCTCCATCCGACGGCATAATGCCCCGACCACCAGCCCCCAGCGCAACTCACCGGGTCCCGGACGGTGCCCATCATCCATGGCCGATTCATGCGCGTTAACACCACGACGGGATAAGCTAGGCAGGCGCGGGTGATGGCGCTGCCACGTCACAGCAGAGATGGACGGCCATGGATGGACGCGGCGCGTGCGTGCGCCTACATCGCGGTCACCCTCGCGCGGCCGCGCAGACGCCCGACGCACGCGTACGAGATGTCGAGATGTGCTTGGTGCGCCCGCGCTTTGCTAGTTTTGCTCGCTTCTCTCCCGCTTCGGCCGGTGAAAACACTGGACCAGTCGATCGGTGCTGCGCGCCCGGACCCGTACGTACTACGGTGGATTGCTCTCCTCGATCCCGCGCCCGGGAGCAGGCCGGCATGGACATGGCCGCATGGAGCGGTCTGCGGTGCGCGCGCCGGGAAATGCAAATCACCAGAGGAATATTTGTTTGCTGCTTTGCAGGCTGGCAAGTGGGCAAGTGGCACTGGAGATTACGGACTACGGGTAGATATCAGGTGATACCACCTTTTACATGCTCCCATGATACAAATTTCGAAAAGTCATATTTAGATGTTTCAAAAAATTCTACAGCTCTAGACGGCACGTCCATCTCTCTCGCGCGTATCTATAGCCGGACCTCTAAAACCTGTCTCATACGCTTGGACGACCATCGGGTCACTGTCGTCATGATTTTTTGTTCTACACGGGCCACTCAAATGGTCGTCAAATGCCCGGGCTGATCGGCACCCATATCTAGCTCAAATATGGGATAGATATAGGGGCGCCTAGATGCACCGGGAACGCCCGCTATGTCGGACCTGACCCACGCTGACCGACCCGACCCCACATAAATTCCTCCCCATCTGTACGCCGGACCAAACCTAGCCACTTCACTCCCTTCCCCTTCAATCCCCTCTGTCACTCAAGCTCGTCTCTGGCTCCTTCCGGCTGTCTCCGGCATAGCGGGCAGCGGATTTGAGTCCTTCAGCTTTAGATCCGTCGACCCCGAGCTCATCTCACGCGGCCTCAAGGAGGAGATGGTCGTCCGGCTTGCGCCCGTCGTGCCCGGGAGAAGGCTCGTGCACGGCTGCTCTCGAACTCCATCCGTCGGGAATACATTGCGTCCGTCCAAATGGCGCATGTATCTGGCACTAGGCCAGTCGTAGCTGCCTCGCCGGAGGCCGTGCGGTCCTTCTAGCGACCGAACGTGCTGGCAGATGTGCAACCCCTCCGTTGGCACACAGATATTCGGGACGCACCATCGTCCCATAAGGCCATTGGACGCCGTGCCCACCGTGCAAGGCACCGGACGTGGGAGACGGCGCCAGCCCTTGCGGCAGCGGCCTATGTTGATGAGGCGGAGTCACATTCTCCGGCGCCCCGTATGGGGCATCAGTCTGGGTGACGCAACCGCATCGTGGTGGACGTCGGCGGCTCGTCCTCGGACTGATCCTTCATCGATCTGATGTCCACCGGCATCATTCGGGTTCCGAGCTCCGAGGAAGAAGAGTAGGGCATGCGAGACGGCGGCGCCTCGTGTCACATAAGCCGGCTCATGTCCCATGCCTTACTCTACCTTGCCGGCGACCGGACCAACACTCTGAGGAGCGCAGCCAGCCTACGGACATGGCCAGGGCGGAGCCGGGCGTGCGGGGAGCGCAACCGGACGAGCTTCGCTTAGATTAGATTTCACATTGCATGTAATAATATGGATTTAAAGTTTCTAATTTAAGATATCCGGATGTGAAATGCATTTTTTGAGCCGTGACCAGTTACTGTCCACGGACGCGTCTACGGGTATTTGAGGGGTTGGATTTGTCAAATCCGGCTGCAGATACTCTGACGCGGGAGGCAAAGTTTATACGACGCTTAACATACAATATAATCTGGGTGGTGCTTGAGTTAACGTACTTTAATTAGGTCTCGAGTTTGCGCGTGCCAACAAGATAAACTTCGAGTTACTTGTTTCGCTCTCACTCCCCGGGTGAAAAGCGATCGATCGAGCTGGACGGCCATGATAAAAAGCGGGAGGCGACATCGTACCACCGATCAACTTCGTGCGTCGGCAGTAACTCGATCACCTTTCTTTTCGAGTTCGATTCATTCTAGTACTTCACCTACAAGAAAACACACGATCGATCGACTCGCCTGATTGGCCACCGGAGCAGCAAATGGATCGATGAACTTGCGTGCGTGGTCACCTTCGCCGGCGACCATAATGTGACAGCATGACGATGACGAGATAGCGCGTGCATGCTGAAGCTGCAGGTGCCTTATGAGCGAAGCAGTACGTAAGAACTCCGTTCCATGCAGTGTGCAAACCCGGTAGAAATGGAGCAGGCGGCAGTACGTCCAGTGCGTCAGCAAATCAAGAATGGCTTGTGCGCGCTGCCTGACGGAGCATGGCTGCCGTCCCATGTACCCGCAAAAAAAAAAGACTGAACTAGATGATGGAACACAAACCGTGTCCATCCGGCCACCAATCTCTATCTCTATCTCTATCTCTATCTCTATCTCTACTACCTACTAGTAGAAGGCCCGTGCGTTGCCACGGGTTTTTAAATATTTTTACCGTGTGCATATATAAACATAATGCATATCAAGTTTTACGTGTAAACATAATTGAAATCCATATCACACAAAATATTCTTCGATACAAAATGTAATTCGATAATGTATACATAGAAAGACACGCGATGCACAAAATAAAGAAAGTGGTACAAAAACATAGTACTCTTTATTGTGCACTATATTACACAAGGTAGATAGCACCCTACATGACTTTTATGCTTAAGACCAATCATCTCACAAAGCATTTCCATTGTTATTAACCATTAATTAAAGACAACAGATGGAGTATTTTGTTACCTTTAAACAAATATTCCAAGATGCTGCAACCAGAACCTTAATACATTATGGAATTTCCTAACAAATATTACATAGACCCAAATATACAGCACAACATCCAATAAAAAATCATTATAATACACACCATCTAACTTAAAAGTCTGGCATATGAAAATTTAGACCTCCGATAGAAAACACTGAATTTCAGCAGGAAATATCAAATACATGCTTCCCTATCCGATGTATAAATATGTGTAATTCTCAATTGATGCACTTTTGAAATCTTCTAACTCACATAACACCATAATTACAGTGATTGTGCAACATATTTTTTAGAAAGCATGCATAAGCCTTTGAGTATAAACACAACTTTTGGTAGGGAGTCAATAACACCCCTAGGTAGCCAAGCCTTTGAGTATAAACAAAATTGATTTCTCAAGCTTTCTTTTGCTTCATGGAGCTGTAATTATTGCTAACAAAAACAAAATAGAAATCACATGATAAAAAAGAAACAACGCAATAGGAGAAAATGAGGCATACTACGTGGCCATGTCGCTGACCTGGCCATCACAACCTCCGAGACCAAGGGGCGAGGAGGTGGCGGCATCAGCTCCAATGAACCTATGACACCAAAATGATTATGTTTGCCGTCCTCGATCGTCGGCATCATCGACTCAGTGGTCGGTCCCCTTGTATCTTCTTCCCCATGGATCGGGATTGATTCGACATAGGATCAGAACAACAAATAAAATCGAAAGTCACAAAGAATTATAGCCTAGTAATCGACAACAAAAGAGTGTGAACGAGACTTTCAAACAGAAGGTACAAGTGAAGGAGTCATTTTGTGCTCAGTATATATGATGTAGTAATACATAATAACTTGTAGTGAGAAATTTTTTACACACATTCGCAAAGGCAGAAGAAATTTGATCCACACATACATACTAATCGAGCAATCATTTAAGGACAGAAGGAAAGCATATAAAAAATGTAAGGAGCGAACAAAAGCATCACGTGATATTACTGCTCAAGCATAATCAGAATATCAATAGAGCCTTCCTTCTAGTAATGCTCAGTCAGCCAAATTAAGAAATATCGGTAACACATGCATATCTATTAATGATATTAGTGAACAATGCAAAAAGCAAAGGATTCCATTTGTCGCAATTAGTACACACGATAACTACTTCATAAGTTCATATGACCAATCAGTTAGACCACATGGTTAAATTCATTCATAGATGAACAATAGATGAACAACTAACAAAAGTCGAGAAGGATCCTTACAAAAACAATGATTGGTCAGGAATTTGGAAGGAGGGAGGGTCTATTATTAACGCTAGTGAAGGCGCATGTCATGCCAACTCTACAAAGTTAATTCCATTTACAAAAATCACATCGGAAAAGTATTGTGCATTCATGTTCTAGTCTTAATATCCCTTAGGTAATCTTGTTTTCAGCTGAACGACGATCATGTCAAGCTAAACGAAGAGGACGCCGACAGGGCCACATTGTTCCCTGCCCACCACCGCCCACTTCCACACGCCACCATCCATGTTCACCGCCTGGATGCCGGCCCCAGCTCTCAAGCCCCTAGAACCGGTGCGCCCACGGGTCGCCGCGTTGGGTATGTACCCGCCGCCACCGCGTTGGACCTTCTCGTCCTACAATGCAATAGCCATTGCCTTAGTTGTCTACATCAGACATCTGAAATGAAACAAAAGTCAAATGCTACTAATTAGACGTAATACATCAAAATGTCAAACAGAGTCAACACTTTAATTATGCTTCATAGGATAAGAATCAAACATACATAGTTAAACCAAATACTTAACAAAGTGTCAACAACATTTCACAGATTTTTGCAGAATTTTTGAAGCACTAACCTGGCTTGGCTCAATGCCAATGTGGTTCAGCATATCAATGCATAGATGTAGGAATCATCCTTGTACTCTGCACAAACAAGGGAAAAACATGAGCTTTCATGTTTCCGTGTATTATAGTTGAGCAGAAGCGATACATGGACAGTAGTATGAATGTACAACAGTGGGAAAGTTGAGGTCCCCTAGGCTGAATGTCGATGAAAGGTGCCTCCCATTTGCCCTTGTAGCCCAGGTTCCTAATTATCTGACTACACAAATATCCCAAGAAGTTGCAATGCCAATGCACACTGCTGTTTGTCTACAATTTGACTATCTAATCTTACTCTAGCAGAAGTACCTTTTGCATCCATGGTCTCTTGCACCGGGGTACGTACCAAACTCCTAGCTTCTTACAACTAATGATATTGTTAGGCGATGGAATTTGGAGTAACTTCTTGCTGACAACTGATGATATTGTTGGGCATTGAATTAATTGAACCACCCAAACTACTTTCAATCCTTTCTGGAAAGACAAATCAAGAAGACCACGAGATAGAAAAAGAGAGAAACTTACCATTAAGATAGAGGACAAGTCAGGCAGTCTTGCACATGGTGTTAGTAGGCAGCACCGCCGTTGTCGGGACAGTTCGCGCCCCAAATCCATATCCTCCATTTTTGCAAGATTCCGTACACCACATCTTTCTTACTAAAGTGGGAGAAACCATAAATCGACTATCAATCATCATTAAGTGTAGAATATGGTCATTAAAATCATTGCACATCGCTTGCTTGATTCTCCTCTATTAAATTAGCATTCATCACGGTGCCTTCTAAAGACAAGGCATGACAGAAACACAAAGCACAGCCCAAGCACATTGGTTTATGTACCATACTCATTGTAAATAATTAGAAGCTTTTGTAAGATGACACTGTTTACATGTTTGGAGTGAATTGCATCCTCGTACAAAGGATAGAAGAACTGAATGCTTATGTACTTATAAAATACAAAAGTGAAAAGGGTAATTAAATCATGTTGGGTTAAAAATCTTACGTTCCCATGGTTCTTTCTCAGATCAAAGAACTCAAAATATCAGCAGTGGATATTGGAGCCAGGAGAAGAAACGACGTGACCTTCACCCACATCCTTAATGGCCAGCCTCATCTCCATGCCCAGGACGATCTGAAGCCTCCCTCAATAATTCGACACCTGCACGATGACCGACCGTCAGATCACAACACTCGGCTTGGGCAACGAATTCGAGGGATTTCTAGACCAAGCGTTGAGAGTACCTAGGGATCACCTTGGTTTTTGTACACGGCAAAGAGGAGTGCGGGAGGCGAGCCCCAACCCATCGAGACCACGATGCCTTGAGAGAAAGCTAGGGGAGGCGATGGTGAAGCACGACATCATGGCGCACGTGCCCTACGTCTCAACGCTACAGTCGAGTGTCGCCATGTAGCCGCACAACAGCTTGCACTCCATGAGTTACATACTATTTTCGCTCACACGACGAACGCCATCCGCCCGTCACTGAGACCCATCCTCTCAACCCTGCTGCTCCACGATCACGCGACGCCATGTTAGTTAATGCAGAAACATAGGAGGCGGGCATCGTAAGGTAAAAAGTCCGGTTTGGACGGGATGAAAGACGAACCAAAATAAAGCAAATTGGACAGGGAAGGGGGTGGATGAGGAGGCGAACATACAACGAGGTCGGGGTGGCTGTGGCCGAAGCATGAGGCTCGGCCTCCTCGCCGACGACCAGATCCGCCGTCAGAGATGATGAGGTCATCAGCCCCGTGACATGGATCCCGCCAACAGGGTGATGCAGAGGAGAGGTGCGGCGGCGTCCTACGGGTGAGGACGGCGGGGGAGGTGAGGGAGCAGCTGAGCGCGGTGGTGCGGCTGCGTCCCTCGGGAAGACGAACGGCGAGCGGCCCGAGGCGGGAGGCGGCGAGGGGGAGAGAAGAGTCGTGCGGTGCGGGGTGAAAGCCCGACTCACTCGGTTTGTAGCAGGGTACTGCTATAATCGAAACATTTCCTTTGATGTAATTTGACTACGTATGGAAAGATTAATTAGTGATTGACCGACTTATGGTAAGTTAATTAATTTAGATTTGATTTTTAAATATTGATTAGAGATTAACCGTGATTGATTCTCTCCCATAAAGACATTACTAAATAATTTGTGTTCACATGGAAAGTTCTGATCCGTTTGGCTTTCGGTACATGGGATGGTGGAAGGAAAGACGAAAATAAACCGAACGAAAATAAACCAGACGAAAATAAACCAGACGAATAATAACCGTGGACGCAATCCTACCAACTGCTTCATTAAGAGTAGAGAAAAGAAACGGAGTGTTCCGTTTCCCCTCTTCGTCCAACCTCTCGTACGACCCCCTCTTTCCTGTAGCGATTTTCTTTCCCCCCTGCACCGGTTTTCTCCCCGCCGGTTCTGCCGGTTTTATCATCATCACGTAAGGTAACCAGACGCAATCAATTTGTTGCTGGATGGAATGTTTAGTATACGATACAATAAAACGGAGCGATATCTCTGGAGATTTTCTTGCTCCCGATATTTTTTGCATGCGATAATGGTGCTAGCATCAGAAGGAAGCAATCACGTGTATGTAGGGAATATAATCGTGGAGATTGCAGGGCAGTTAAGGCCGTGTCTCACATGCAGGAAGGAATTCCCGAATTCAGCGGAAGAGAAGACAACGGCTGCCTCAAGATCGCCTCAAGATCGTCCTCTAGATCACATGCAGGAAGGAATTCCCGAATAAACCGGTTTTGATTTTTCCGGACAAACCAGGATCAATCTTTGGTAACACATTCAGTTCTCACATGGTAATCAATCTCTTCTTTGGCAATGCATAACACAATCAATTCTCACATGGTGATCATGGGCATATTCTTCCCTTCCTTATCTTGGTTTATTTCTTGCCTTTTCTGCGTGCTGATTTTTTTCTCTCCATAAATATCTCTCCCTTCCTTATCTAGGGTACCTGCGCCGTGGATATATAGGATCCCGCTCGCACCGCGCCGGGAGGCCACCATCCTCCTCGAGGAGAATCGGCCGGAGCACCAAAAATCATGGTGTTGTCCAGTACCCGCCTCGAGTCTACAACAACAGTGCAGGACACTAGAGGCCCACCAAACCCGCATCGCCTCTGCGCACCTACGTTGATTGTCGCTGCATAGCCCTTTTCTCCAAGTAGACGGCGGCGCGACAGAGGTCCTCAATGTTTTATAATTTTCTGCTATGTTTCGTATCTACTTGATTGCCATTTGTAATGTACTTTTTCCTTGGTATAGTTACGGGGATCTGCATGATGACAAGCTAGCCTGCATGATGCACTCATGTAAGATACGGGCAATGGCCTGATGGGAGCTAGCTTGTTTCTTAATTGCTTCATTGTTCATCTTCCTCTTTGTCAGGGTCATCCCATGAATATATTGATTATATTTCTCAGGAAAAACAGGCTCTCAATACACACTGATTATTCTTTGTATTGCAGAAAACGTAAATCATTTGCGAGCTAGAAGGAACTCATCATTCTAAGTCTCCGGTTGTACTCTTAGTTAGGTTGGATTTTTTTTTGTAAATATCCTTTTAAGACTAGCGCTATTTATATTCCCATGCCTTTTCCAGCATATACTATCTGAGTTGGTTAATTCTTTTCAAATCTTTCTTCTTTTTAAGTTGTGATGCAATGCCACTGTCCATTGTTTTCGTCACAAGAATTTATTATTTAGTCTAGCATGGTCTTATGTATTTGCATGATTGTGCCCAGTATTAAGGTTAGTTTGTTGATAAATGAAAAAAAAGGCTTGTTTGGCTATTAAGATACATAAGAACACGATGAGGCCATGCTTGTGCATCATCAGTTCATCATCAATAATATTCATTGTGGCCATGTATGTACATTATTTTGGAAGAATAATATTTGGGAAAATATTTGTCGAGGACAATTGGAGAGAAGGATTGATGACATGATTCCATTCATGGCGAGCCAAAAGTAGAATGAGGGCAGAACATGCATTTGCATGTGTGGTAACTCAAGGAAAGATAAATGGATTATTTATTTATATGTGTCGTTTGAGCTATACATATCTACATTAATGTTAGTGTTAGTTTGAGTTATTTTGGGCTCAAATAACTCAAAAGGATCCAAACAGGTGGGTTAGATTTGATTAGTTGCCTCTAACCCATGTAAAAAAAAGTATCCCGGTGGAGAGGTGCTAGTTGAGCTAGTTTTCCCAGGGCCCACATAAAAAATAACTAAAAAAATCGTCCCCCACACCAGATCCCTCCCTCCCGCACCAGATCCCACCCTCCCTCCCGCACCCCCTCGCGCGACTTTCCTCTCGTTCCCCACCGCGCCACCGGCCCGGGCGCCGCGCTGCCCGCCCAAGCCGCAACCTCCTCCGGCCGCCGCTCGTCCTTCTCCGGTCGCCGCTCGCCGCTCGCCCCGCTCCCGGTCGTTTCTCTCTCTCGTGCGCGGAGGCGGCGCATCTACCAGGGATCCAGCGAGAGGTGAGTCCGTCTGTTCCTTCTGTACTCGTGCTCTACCTCCTCGTACGCGTCCGTCTGTGTAGCAAGTCAGCAAGAGTAGTCCATAACTAGATTTATTGGCGGAACTTCTTGTTGGTTAGCTAGTGAGCAGCGGCGTGGCTGGATCTTTCTGATTAGTTAGCTAGTGAGCAACAAGTCAGCAAGAGTAGTCCATAGCTAGATTTGTTGGCGGAACTTCTGATTAGTTCATAGCTAGATTTTGTACTATTTTATGTTAACAGCACTGGCAGTGATGGTTAAAAGAAAACCAATGATGCATTTTACATAAGAAAGAGACGCGAATGTGAAGAACATTAACTGAATCAGAGTGTGAAGCTAATGAACTGACATTTTGAGAGTTGAATGTGAAGCTAATGAACCAACAGTAATTGGATCAGAACACCCTGTTCAGCCTCCTCTCTTGTTGCAGATGTTCTTGTGCAAATTAGAGCATTAAGAAACGAAGAGCTGATCTATATAGTGTGATCAACTCAATACTTCATCATTAAATAATATTTTGGTACAATTTCATTTTTGTTATGCACTAGCTGTTATAAATAATCAAAGTTAGAAATGTATCTCATAAATTTACATGGACAAGATTACTTATTCCGGAGAAGAGCACGACTGCATGTGCGCTGTTGAGTTTGGCTTGCTTGTAGTACTTCCTGGATGCGCTACTGATTCTTCTCTTCTGGTGCAGGTAGTATAGCTTGGAGCAGAGCACCCGCGATGGACGGAGACGGCTTCGACGTGTGGGGTTCGCAGCCGTCGGCAAGCGGTCCCGCTACCCATGCCGGTCTTGACCTCAACTCGCAAGCGCCGGCGTCGGAGGGGTTCCCGGGGCTTGGGCTCTACGGAGCCTTCCTCCAGAGCGACGATGATGAGCTTCTCCCTGGGCGCGTCAGAGGCTCCGGGCTCCCTCCCTATCACCCACCCTATGCCCGGCGACTGAACTTCGGCGGCATCTTGTCGGCAGCAGCCGGTCGCGGGGGAGGAAACGGTGGTGTGTTCCTCGACGGGTCATCGTCGGGGGCAGGCGGCGGTGTTCGGCAGCGCGCCAACTCGGCCGTCGCGGCCCCCAGCCGCCGTAACCAGCGCAGCAGGATGGCGTTCAGTGGCGGTGACGTTCGGCAGCGTGCCAACTCGGCTGCCGCGGCACCCAGCCGCCGGGCACCGAGGAGTGCCGTCCGTGGGCAAGCATCCGGCTCCGGCGGTCCCTTCGCCAATGGTGATGAAGAATTGGAGAATGATGTGGAGGAGTTAGCGAGCTCCGGAGGTCCCCTGGTGAGCCAAACAAATCGAGCCCAATGGAATGATGTTAACAGTGCTTGCTTGTTAGAATTGTGCCTTGAGCAACGTGCAGCAGGAACGTATAATGGTGTACAAATGACTGCTGAAGGGTACCAAGCTGTTATCGACGGCTTGCTTGCTAGAAGGGGGTTGGTGTATTCCCGTGTGCAGGTGAAGAACCAGATAGTCGTACTAAAAAACGCCACTCTTTTTGACGATACATGCAAGTGCACACAAGGTTGGGGAGGAAACCAGATGGAACCATTGATGCTAACTCTGAGTTCTGGATAACACACACAAAGGTACACTTTTACTGTTTATATCAATGTAGTATATCTTTAAATATGTTCCACCGCATGTAGAATGTCTTGGGTATGTTAGAGTTTGAGGGGAGTAATATATAGACGTAACGACTGTATTTCTAGCCTGGGAGTAACTAATCCTGGGTATACTCCCTTCATCCATCCAAACTCTATCGTGGGAGTAATATATGTTTAATTGTAACTAATCCTGGGAGTAATATATAGACGTAACTACTCTATTTCTAGCCTGTTATGGATGGATGGGTCACTGTGATTATTTTTCATTGCCCTCAGGCAAGAAAGAGTTAGAGTTTGAGGGGAGTAGTTAAGTCTATATATGCTTTTATGTAAATAAAAAATGGACTGTATACTATCGTAGTTTGATTGACTGCTTGCAACGGAAAGCAATCTGCTACTCTTCCTTTTTACCTTTTCTTGGGTGCACGTACAGGATGACCGACTCGTATACTTACTGGCCATATATATGTTGATGAATCTGAGCAAGTTAAATAATTTAAGTCTTGAGCAGTACATTTTGATCGTTCGTTTTCTATCTGAGCCAGTCTCATATCTTAACTAGTTTTACTTTTTCACTATCCTGCAGAAGAAACCATACCTAAGGAAGTTGCAGTGGTGTCCTCCAGCAAACGAGGAGTTGCTTGATCGACTCTTCAGAGGTTACACTGTGGATGAAAGCACAGCCTTTGTGCCTGGAGATGATTATGGTCAGAATCAAGGGCAAGACGATGCAGGGGCAGAAGAGGAAGAGGAGGGGTTTCAAGGAACACCTACAAGTACAAGCAACCAAAGGAGCCAGAGGGGCAAGAGGTCATTAAGCACTTCAAGCACTTTGACCAGTCCATTGAAGAAGAGCAAGAGCCCAATGGTGAAGATTGTCAAGGACATAGCCAATACCTACAAGGAGTCTGTCGCAGCCAACACTAAGCAAATGCAGAAATGTGCAAATGAGAAGGCTACATTTTCTGTGAAGAGGTGTCAGGAGCTGGCGTTTGAGTGTGGCGTTGAGCAAACAGTTGAATCTGTCTATGCTATGTCTAAGATGTTCGAAATAGAGAAAGGGAGTTCTTTTGTGGCCTATTAACTCCTGAGCTTAGGTTGGTTTACTTCAAGAAATGGTGCAGGGACAACAATTTGGAGTAGTTCTGAAGTGTGCGTTAAGATGTTGAACCTATTTAAATTGTTGTATGTTGAACCTATCGTGTGTTTGTGAGGTCTTGAACTATTATCTGTGTTGAACCTATTTTGCTTTATCTGCGGGCTGAATTAATTTCATTTGCTTACATTCCTTCAAGTTTTATGATATGTGTTGACAATTTGATACATGTGTTGAAGCAGGAAGAAGATCATGTCCCCATGACCGAGGAAGAAGAATATGATGGAGGTAGCACAAGTGAGGATGAGATCATATCCATGTGCCGCAACAATTTGGTGCAGTCTGAGAATTTAATCTTCAAGTTGGTTCCTATCTTGGGTATGTACTCTGATAACTACTTTGTGAAACTACCTAGGAGGGTCAGTGGATATTCTGGTTTGGATTGGGTGCAGGAGACACTAGCCCGAGATACCCAATGCTATAACATGTTTAGGGTTGAGAGACCTTTGTTTAACCGGCTACATAATACTTTGGTGCAATCATATGGCTTGAAGTCAACTTCAAAAATGACATCTGTAGAGGCTCTAGCAATGTTTTTATGGATTGTTGGATCACCAAAGTCAGTTAGACAGGCTGAGAACCGTTTTAGGAGGTCTATGGAGACAGTAAGTAGGACATTTAACAGAGTTTTGACATGCCTCCTCAAGTTAGCACATGACATAATTCTACCCAAGGACCCAACATTTTCAGAGGTGCACCCAAACTTAGAAAATCCAGCATTCTGGCCACACTTCAATGACTGCATAGGAGCTATAGATGGGACACATGTGAATGTTGTGGTGGATAAGAGTAAGAGGATTCCATACTTAAACAGACACAATGAAACCAATCAGAATGTGCTTGCTGTTTGTGATTTCAACATGAGATTTACATTTGTGATGTCGGGATGGCCTGGGTCAGCACATGACATGAGAGTTTTCAAAGATGCCATAACTACTCATCATCAGAAATTTCCACATCCACTACCAGGTTTGCTACTTGAACTGTCTTCCAACATGTTTTATCCAATTACACTTGTGCATCTAAGTCTCACTGTGTGCCTTCCACAATATGTAGGGAAGTATTATGTGGTTGATGCGGGCTACCCAAACCGGCCGGGCTACCTTTCACCATACAGATGCACAAGGTACCATGTGGAACAATGGCAAAATGGCCCGCCGCCGCAAGGTATGAAAGAAACCTTCAACCATGCACATGCCAAAGTTAGGAATGTCGTTGAGCGATCCTTTGGAGTGTTGAAGATGAAATTTAGGATTTTATTGAACATGCCAAAATTTCCAGAGGACAAGCAAAGTAGAATTATTGTTACTTGTATGGCTCTTCATAATTTCATTCGAGAGAGCAGAATTGCGGATAGGGAATTTGATGCATGTGATGGTGATGAAAATTATAACCCAATGCCTAGTTCCTCTGCATCCGCATGGCCAGAAGACGAACCTCTTGTTGAAGATATCGACATGAATGACTTTCGTGATGAGTTAGCTCATGCTTTGTTTCATGGAGTGTAATTTTTTTTTATGAAGCTTGATTGACGATATGTATGTTTAAGTGGGACATCTCATTTGTATGGGCAAAATAAAATTTATCATGTTTTGGACCCTTGATTTATAAAGATCATTTATTTATGTCAACTGTGAGCGGGAGGAGGCCACATAAGAGCCGGCCACACCAAATCCGGCAGGAAAAAGGGTCTAAAGGAGCCAAATGATTGAGAAAGTACATTTATTGTCAATCTAACCCTGTCATTCAAACACCTTATTGGTTAGAGTTTGTTCAGAATTAGTTCGGAGTTAGAATCTAACTCTAACTTCTAACTGAGTTAGAGTATTCAAACAGGGCCAATGGCGGGCAGGGCGACGATGCCGATGCATTTTCTTTTCCCCGTCCATCGTACGGAAGAGAGTTGGATGACGCTACTGACTAACCAGTGACTCTGTGGGATACTGCAGCAGCAGTGGCTTTCGGTGGAGCTGGAGTCGCTTTGCTTGCACGGTCGCCGGCCTGACCACCACTCATGGAAACTTCTACGGCCGGTGCATGTGTTTCTTTCTTCAGAAATTCTTTTTTTTCGAGAAACATTCAATCTATTCATTTTTAGTCATGACTCATGAGAGTAAAAAACAACAGAGCTAATAAAAATTACAACCATGTCCGTCGACAACCTAGCGACAATTATAAGCACTGGAATAAGCCGTAGGCGCGTCCCCGTCATCGCCCCTATCTCACCGGAGCCGGGCAGACCTTATTGTAGCATACAGTCGAGAAGTCGTCGTGCTAAGACTCCATAGGATCAGCGCACCAGAGCAGCAGTCATCACTGATGAGAAAAGTCGTAGATCAGAAGGATCAAACATGTAAACACTCAAACGAAGACCAGATCCAAGTATATCTACCAAAAACCAGCACCAGCCGAATCCCGCGAGATCCGACGAAGACACACCTCCACACACACATCCTCCTATGATGCTAGACGCATCATCGAAACAGGGATAGAACGTGGGAGATATTATTCCTTTTTTAGAAAAGGAGGAAGACCCCCGGTGTCGGGGAGGCTGATCCCACGGACACCTATGGGGATAGGGCCCCTTTTCGGTTCGGTGAGGGCGGAGGCCGCACAAAGAGCGGATCGAGGCAGTACACGCGAGCGCTTTTTACCCAGCTTCGGGCCGCACGGATGCGTAAAACCCTACTGCTGCTTGTTTGTGTGTATTGAATCCTTGCTCAGGAGCGATGGACGCTGCCAGACTAAGTGTGGGAGTGTTCCTGGTGTTTCGAATGAGCCGAACCGGCCGAACCCCTTCTACGTTGCGCTAGGGCCTCCTTTTATACTTTCAAGGGGTCACCGACAGGTGGCAACGTAGACTAAAAGGGTAAAAATAGAAAAGGATGCGGTAGCTGCACCTACCGCTACTGTGGACACAGTGCACCCTACCTAACTCTAACGGCAGGGGACAAGGTCATTGAATGCCTGTCTGAGTTGCCTAAACAGTGCAAAAAGTGACCGTTAGGAGCACCACCGTTTGCCACAATGGCCTTCTCTTCATCTCCGCTTGCCACCGCGCACCCCTAGCTGCACAGCCTCCTGCCACGTGTGCTTGGGAGAGTCCTAGAGCGACACGTTAGCAGGTGCGCTGGAGCGCGGGCACGAAGTGGGGGTTTCCCGCGGCAAGCTCCTTGCCGCGGTCGTCGTCTTGTCGTGTTTGGGAGCTTGTCACTCACCTGGCCTTGCCGGGACGCAGGGCGCGTCGCGGCAAGCTTTCTTGGTATGCCTTGAGTGGCCTTCCCGGCAAGCTCCTCTTGCCGGAGTCTTGTCTCTTCCCGGCAAGATCCTCTTGCCGGGGCCTGGGTTGGCCTTCCCGGCAAGCTCCTCTTGCCGGGGCCTTGGTTGGCCTTCCCGGCAAGCTCCTCTTGCCGGGGCCTTGGTTTGAGTACTTTGTTCTTGAATGGTCTTCAAGGGAACCATGGAGGGTCTTGGCGGTCACCCGACAAGCCTTGCCGCGGGACGCTGCAACTGCCCGTGCACGAGTTCGGGATACTAGGGTACCCCTACTCTAGTACACCGACAGGAGCCCCCGGGCCTGGGCCATACACGGTGCCGAGCGCTGTTGGGCCAGGCCCAAAACAGTGCACGGGCACGCGCGGCCTAGGTCACGCCGCATATCTCTCCGCTCCCACCGCACACGCCCAGAACGACACGCGTCAAACGCGGCGTCGTGGGTGACGCGAGCGGCATGCGCGGGGCTAAGCCCCTCGAGCATGCGTCAAGCCACGATGATGGGGACGGTTCACGCCCTCCTCCCTAAACGGAGGTAGGCGTGGGGGCGTGGTGCATTTACTGGACGGGGCCGGTGCGCGGTTTTCGGGACGTCCACTCCCCGCGATCACGGGGCGGAGCGAGGCCGCCTCATCCGTCGCCTTGGTTCGCTGAGCGGGGCGGCCGAGCCCCCACTTCGCTCCTTTATAAAGAGCGGGAGGGGAGCACAGAAACCCGCACTCTCTCATCTCCTCCTTTCTTCAGCTTCAGCTTCCCTTTCTCTCATTCGCCATGGAGAAAGGGAACCCGGGCCCTTCATCGGTGGCGGCGAGGATCGCCGCCAGACAGCGCATCTCTCCCTCTTCCGCGCCCGTGGTGGCAGAGCCAGCCATAAGGGGAAGAGGGAGGGGGCGAGGTCGCGGACGAGGTCGAGGACGAGGTCGAGGCGCTCGGGGAAGAGGCGGGCGGGGCGGCGTGCCTGCTTCGCCTTCGTCGGCGGCTCCTCCCCCCACGGCGGTCCATATAGGGGACGACCCTTGTGAGTTCTTCGTCAAGCTGCGCCGGGCGCCTCGTCGTCGCCTCCGGCTTCCAGCTCCGTTTGCGAGCGCGATGGAGTTGGACCCGCCCGAGACACTGAGACTGCACATGAGGGGCTGTGGGATCAGCGGCACGCGAGTCCGCGTTGTATTCCCAGCCCCTAAGTTGATGTATCTTGATCGAGGGTGGAAGACGTTCGCCCGTATCCACAGCCTGATGGAGGGGTTTACCCTCCATTTTAAGTTGATGGAGGGCGATCTCCTCTCCGTCAAGGTCTTCGGCTGCTTCGGCACTCGGGCGAAGTGCTGCATGGACAGCTCCTCCGACAGCGAAGGCTCTTCCTCGAGCGAGAGCGACGAGGAGGAGAGCGACAGCGACGATGAGGGTAGCGGGCGGCGGGGTGGCGGGTCCGACTAGGCATCGGGCGCCGCTTCGCGCGGCACCGGCGATCCCATCATCCGTGTCGCCGGCTCCTTGAACTCCCCGGGGTCGTCTCCTTGGGCGGCTTGCGTAGGGAGGCTGCGGAAGGGGAAGAGGGCTGGCGACAAGGCCGTCAGGTCGGAGTACGAGGGCGTGGTGCCCTCGACAGCGTGCTGACGTCCCGCCGCCCCGTCTTCGAGCCCCGCTTCCAGCGCCGCCATCGCCGTCCAGCCTTCGGACGGCTCCCGGGATGTTCTCTTGGTGTCTTCTGGCACCCGTAGCTCGCCTATGCGCTCCTTTTGCCCTTTTCGCCTCCTTGACCTGCCTCCTGAAGAGAGGGACAGGAAAGAGATTACGGGCATCTTATCTTTTTAATTTGTAAGCCTTCGGGCCTTTAGCTGTATCTAGAACTTGTAATCCTCTCTTTCATGTTTTTCATCCTCTATGGACTGTACCTGAGTGGGATGTTTTTTAATGAAAAGGGGATGCTTGCCGGGTTATTTGTCTCGCGAGTTGAACCCACGCCAAGGAGCAAATCCTTGGTGTCCCTTGGACAGACATTTCATCTCCCGGCAACAGGCCCTGCCGCCTTCCCACGTCGCTCGACCTTTCTCACGCCTTTGACGGAGGCGGGAACGAGGTGGGTGCGGTCTCCTCGTTTCATCCCTTTGCTGCCGCGACTACGACCAAACTCGGCCCCGGGAACGAGCCCCAGGGCCTAGAGTTGAGGGAGCACGGCAGTTTTTGGGAAGAAACGCGGTTTCGCATTCCTCAGTCCATAAGAGGATGCATGATGAGGGATGAAAGACTTATCTGATATTGCAGCCCCCAGCAACTCTGGTTTGCCGTGGACGATTCTTGGCACTCGCAACCCCCAGCGATACTGGCTTGCCGGGGCCCAGGTGCCGTCCGTTTTCTTCTTCTCTTGTCGTTGCCAGTCATGTCATAAGAACATTTTATTAGAGGCGCGACAAGTTATTTTTATAATATAGCTTTGTCTTAGGTAAAAAATTGCTGTGTTACTTCCTTTACTCGACTCTTGGCTTTGTATGGTTCTGCCCTACGCTTTCTAGGGAAACTTGTCGGCGCAGGTACCCTTGCCGCGAGCGCCGAGTGCGGAACTTCAGCAGCCTGCTGACGGGGTCGCTACCGACAAGGAACCTTGTCGCAACTAGTTGCAGCTCACTTAAGTTGTTGAGCGGACTCGAAACAAAGTAAGGGCGCTAGCGGCTCACTTAAGTTGCTGAGCGGACTCGAAGCAAAGTAAGGGCGCTAGCAGCTCACTTAAGCTGTTGAGCGGACTCGAAACAAAGTAAAGGCGCAACTAACTACGAGTTGGTTCCTCCGCGCACAGGTTTTCCATACAAAGCACGGTCGTTCAAGGAAAATAACTCAAAAACTTAAAAAAACTGATTGCTCAAGCTCTAACAACTTAGCTTTTTTGTCGTCTGCTTCCCGGCAAGGAGAAACTTTCGAGAAACTTGCCGGCGCAGGTACCCTTGCCGCGAGCGCCGAGTGCGGAACTTCAGCAGCCTGCTGGCGGGGTCGCTACCGACAAGCAACCTTGTCGCAACTAGTTGCAGCTCACTTAAGTTGTTGAGCGGACTCGAAACAAAGTAAGGGCGCTAGGGCAGCGGAGGTGAACGGTGCGAGGAGTGGGGCGTGCTCGGACTCCTATCCACGTTAGAAGGAGCAGTGCCCCGTCCAGGCGACCGTACTTTGCTCGAGCCAGCATGTTGACGTGCATGTTGGTCTTGAGCGCCACGAGAACCACCAGCTTGATCTTGGCCCAGCGGATGTATGGCGCTGCGAACGCCATGACACTGCTGGTCCCGCGCCTCCTGAGAGGGGCGCGGCGCGCGCATGGACGCCGAGGTCTGTGCCGCCTTGTCCTTGGACTTGGCCGCACGGAGGGCTCCCTCATCGACGCCAATTCTTCCGCCGGTGTCCGCTCCACCACCCGTTTGCTCCGGAGGCGGTGAAAGCGACGCAGACGGAACAGCTGGCTCCGAATCCTTCTTCTTCGGTGGCATGTCGATGAAGACGATGAAGATTTAGCTCGCGCGCACGCCGGATTGGGTTCGCACAATCTCGACGCCCCCTACCTGGCGCGCCAGAGATGTCGGGGAGGCTGATCCCACGGACACCTATGGGGACAGGGCCCCTTTCAGTTCGGTGAGGGCGGAGGCCGCACAAAGAGCGGATCGAGGCAGTACACGCGAGCGCTTTTTACCCAGCTTCGGGCCGCACGGATGCGTAAAACCCTACTGCTGCTTGTTTGTGTGTATTGAATCCTTGCTCAGGAGCGATGGACGCTGCCAGACTGAGCGTGGGAGTGTTCCTGGTGTTTCGAATGAGCCGAACCGGCCGAACCCCTTCTACGTTGCGCTAGGGCCTCCTTTTATACTTTCAAGGGGTCACCGACAGGTGGCAACGTAGACTAGAAGGGTAAAAATGGAAAAGGATGCGGTAGCTGCACCTACCGCTACTGTGGACACAGTGCACCCTACCTAACTCTGACGGCAGGGGACAAGGTCATTGAATGCCTGTCTGAGTTGCCTAAACAGTGCAAAAAGTGACCGTTAGGAGCGCCACCGTTTGCCACGATGGCCTTCTCTTCATCTCCGCTTGCCACCGCGCACCCCTAGCTGCACAGCCTCCTGCCACGTGTGCTTGGAAGAGTCCTAGAGCGACACGTTAGCAGGTGCGCTGGAGCGCGGGCACGAAGTGGGGGTTTCCCGCGGCAAGCTCCTTGCCGCGGTCGTCGTCTTGTCGTGTTTGGGAGCTTGTCGCTCACCGGGCCTTGCCGGGACGCAGGGCGCGTCGCGGCAAGCTTTCTTGGTATGCCTTGAGTGGCCTTCCCGGCAAGCTCCTCTTGCCGGGGTCTTGTCTCTTCCCGGCAAGATCCTCTTGCCGGGGCCTGGGTTGGCCTTCCCGGCAAGCTCCTCTTGCCGGGGCCTTGGTTGGCCTTCCCGGCAAGCTCCTCTTGCCGGGGCCTTGGTTTGAGTACTTTGTTCTTGAATGGTCTTCAAGGGAACCATGGAGGGTCTTGGCGGTCACCCGGCAAGCCTTGCCGCGCGACGCTGCAACTGCAACTGCCCGTGCACGAGTTCGGGATACTAGGGTACCCCTACTCTAGTACACCGACACCCGGCCTCTGCATTTGAACAATGCATACAATCATTTTATTAATTATTGACACAAGACCTTACAAAGTCATATAACAATAACACTGAAGCCACCACCTAAGCAACATCTGTCGCTACTCCTATCCAGTTGATGAAGGGGTGCTGAAAGTCTAGGCCTAATACCAAACAGACCTCGCAGTCAAACCTAACATCTAAGACTTGAGGTCCCAACCAGGACGCCTTCACTCATTGTTGCTCCACACATTGTCTAGCATGCACGAGCTGTCGTAACATAGTACAGGTCAGAGAGCAGACCATTCATGCACATACATTGTTGGATCAAGCTCAAGGTGTAGTATGTGTGGGATAACATAATCAATTCATGAAAAACTTGTTGAACATCTAGTTAATCTCGCTGAGTTGAACTATTATTGTACTCACTCGGTTCCCAAATACAAGAGATTCCAACAAATGACTACATACGGAGCAAAATAAGTGAATCTACATTCTATAATATTTCTACATACATCTGTATGTTGTAGACTATCTAAAATGGCTAAAAAGACTTATATTTAGGAACGGAGGGAGTAGTAGACATATTTGCATGCTATTATGGATGATTTGTCTATTTTTCTAGCCGAACTTTGATAAATTCGGCGCGTTTGATCAAAATCGTTTGATTAACTGAAATCCGATTTGAAATATATGCGGCTATAGTTAGATGGTCCGCTCCTACATCTGTATCGGCGAACTGGTTTTCTCTAATCCGTGGACGGATGCTGTGTTCGGTTTGGAGATCAGTGTTGAAGATTCCCTAACTTCTCATTTGATGTTGTCTTACAACATAAATCACTTTAATCCTAGAAAAAATATATCCAAAAGCCTACTGGTTTCATCAGGCGACCTGATACCAATCAATACAAAAAGGATCAATCAAATCTTGGCCTGTGCTATACCTGCTCTCACCGGTAACTGACTAATCAGTAATCACCTACTGACTGCCTCTCATGCACCTCCATATCTGGTATCTCTCTCTATGTACGTATACATGTACATGTGTGAATGTTGTCTCCGGCAGGCCGATGTACTCCCGCCGCTTGATCTCTCCAGTGCTCAACAAACGAAAGCCGGCGGGCCGGGGCTCGATGATCGATGTGGGTCGATCAGGACGTGAGTTTTACGCGGGTGCACGGGGCGAACGAGTAGGCTTGCTGCTGGTAGCCGCCGGCGTGTACGCGGTGCGAGGAGGAGGAGGAGTGCGAGTGCGCCGTCTCCCGGTCGACGAGCGCGCGCAGGCGGAGGAACTCGTCGACGGAGCAGGGCAGCCAGAGCGGGCCGGCCGAGCTGTAGCCGTACGTGTCCCCGGCCGCCTCCAGCAGGCGCTGGAACAGCGGGTGGTAGAGGTAGGCGATGGGGATGACGAACCGCCGGAACCCGTCGCCCTGCTGCTCCGCCTGCGCCTGGCCGACGCGCACAGCCAGCCACCCCTTCTTCACCTTCCCCCTCTTCTCCGCCAGGTCCCCTTGCATGATGATGGCAGCTCCCTCGCCGGCGGTCCAACTGCAGCCGCCCTCTCGCGGTCGCTGCTGCTGCTAGTGGTGCTATTGCAGGCAACTAGAGAGCCAAGGAGCCAATCAAGAGGTGTGTGTTCGTGTGTGTGGTGCGGTGTGGTTCGCGGCGCTTGCGGTGGTTTTTATAGGACTTGCACGGCTTGTGCGGGCCGGGAGGAGATTAGAAGATTAGATTAGCCGGTGGTGCGTGGCGCACCCGTGCGCTGCCTGTACGTGAGGCGTCCTTTGCTACGGAACCCGGTCCGTCCTCGGGGGCTACCGTGTCAGGCGGGGACGACGGATGATAGATGATAGATCTTCTGCGTCGCTGACACGGCGGCCCGTCGGAATAATCGGGTTACGGCGTCGGGGTCGCTGGCCGTACTGGGTGAGGCCTCAGTTGCGGTGAGGGGGGTGGGTAGGGTGGGGGTGCGAGGAAAAGTGGCTGCAGAGGCCGAGCTCCACTGTTCTTGTTATTTGAATTTTTTGAAAAACACACTTTCGATGCTCAAAAAAATCTGAAAACAAATATGTGAATATGTACACATATTCCTAAGGATTGGTAGAAATCTAGAGAAGAAATACTTTGTATTTTGGAAAATAGAAAAAAGAGAAATTTCTGACAAAAATGACATTTTTTTCTCCTATATACTGTCAGAAATTTGTTTTTTTTATAGTCCAAAACAAAACGAGATTTGTACCGAAACTTGCAACGGGTATTCGGAATGTGTATATGCATCCCGGAAAATAATTTCACATTTTTTTGAAACTTCAAAAATACGAATTTGAAAAAGTCAAATATAAAGAGCACTGGTGCTCGGGCGCTGCAACGCTGCTCTCGGGGGTGCGATGTGGTTTGGACGGACGGAGAGGAGGAGGGGCACGCTGTCGCCGTGCCGGACCGGCGGGTGGTGCACAGGTTGTACGTACGTCCTACGTCGTCCTTTGGTCGTGGCGCGGCTGGCCCACGACGGCGGACTGGCCGTGGCAGGTGGAATTGTTTCCTTGAGCTGTGCGAGCGGGAGGATTGGCATGTTTGCTGTACGTGATTGCTGCCCCACGGCCACAGGAGATGTTGATGCATGGGGGCAATTAAATTGGTGGGGCTTCAGTCTGGCTTTGCTCATCGCCCAACTGTTGGATAGTAGCTGTTGGAGCGACCCTCTGGATTAAGTTCCTGTTTGGATTTGGGGACTAGGTTTAGGCAAGGTCTTTTTCTTTTTCGGGTCCCTTCTACTAGTTGTTTCCGTTCAAGGTCTCAAACATGGTTTATCTCTCGTCGGTTGTACTAGCACATATGTCCGTGCGTTGCAACGGGAGAGAAATTATTGTGCCCACTGTCCATCGAAACTACCGTCATCATGACATAATAACATCCGAAAGTGCCACCTAAATATGTTTGTACGTTGCAATAGGAGAAAAAATCACCTCACTCTCCTATCCTAGTAAGCAAGTGATGATTTAAGCCTAAACACAGCCTAAAACATAAGCAATAATTTGATTTAGGATACACATCAATTATTCCCAGATGAATACAAATTGGGTGCTTTCACCATCTTTGCAAAAGGCTACTTTGCATGACTATTCAACAATCAATACTATAGAAAAGCTAACCTTGATTGATCAATGTGAGCTTGCACGGGTAGTTGTTCAGTTGCTCCTTTGCATATACCAAGATATGCAAATTAGCATAAGTAAGTATCAGTTTCCTGAAAGCACGATGAAAATAATATTATGATTTTGGCCTTGAAGATGAACAAAAAAAGTAATTCTCCTTGAAGATGAGGAAAGAAAGGTAACATGCATGCTAATCTGCATTGCACTGAGAGGATCCGAATCCTTGCAAAACATTTCTCTAGCATGTTTCGAGTTATGCAAAATCCATATCATGTCACATAGGAATACATGAGCCGGTGGAAAAAAAGGAATTTTAGGGATATGAAAATACCTCATTTTCTCCTCCTTATAGAATAGTTACTTATTGTGTAGTCAGTTTAGCTATGAAAACCTGATGCGTGGACGATTGGATAGGAAGAGCAGAAAAGAAAACAATTCAAGCAGCTATTAATAAAATACTAACTTGACTCATTGAAGCTAGGGTTGTGCACCTGTTAATTGAATCACGTGCAAGTTCTCAGGGAGCAATTAATCGAGCCATGTAGTTGCCGCCGGATCGATCCAACAGCCTGCTTGACATATACTCATCGAGCCATGTAGTTGCCGCCGGATCGATCCAACAGCCTGCTTGACATATACTCATGTGTTTAGCCGGGAAAGAATCAAGCTAGCTGGCACCCTGCAGCTCGTAGCTAGTTCGGACTCCCATGTATATTTTTGGGTCAGGTTACGACGTGCGGCCGGCCACTTCGCTTTTGTTTCAATTAAGTTTCCTTTAAAGGTACGTCTTGGTTTCATTCGTATTGTCCCGGTTTTGTTTGTTTGCATTTATGTTTGTCACAAATGGACAAAACTAAAAAATAGTGGACGTAAAAACACTCAAAACTGGTGTGAACTGTTTTTGCGTGTGCCATTACGCATCACGCAGAGAGAGAGAGAGAGAGAGAGAGAGAGAGAGAGGAGGAGGAGGAGGAGGAGGGGAGGAGGACAGGGAGGAGAGGGTCATGTCTAAGTGCCATCTCTACATTTTCAATTTTCATCATCGCTATGTGTTCGCAACCCAGAAACCTCAGTTCACCTACTATGGCACTGCCCGGAGGCGCGGCGGATCTATAGCACTGCGGCCAGCGGGTACGGCTGCGTCGCCCTCGACCCGAAAACTTGTCCGGATAGCAACTGCTCGAAGACATTCTGGTCTCATATCCTCAACGCCACATCTGTTGAGCATCAGAAAGGTGTCCGGTCTCTCATCATACTCATCTCATGGGAGCTTTGGCTCGAACGCAACCGCAGAGTGTTCCAGAAGAAGATAGCCGCGCCCTCGGCCATCCTCCAGGCAGTTCGGGGATCCTTGGAATCATGGAGACTAGCGGGAGCAAGATGCATGCAGCACCCTTTGGGGTTCCGACGTGAGAGAGCACCCTACCCACTGTGTTCCCTAGGGCCTTTTTCTTTTCTCTGAACTTCTTCCTTCAGACCGTGCGTACGGCTTTGTAAATATTGCTCCCTGCCTCATAATATAATATAAAAGCCAACAGTTGCTGGTAGTTTCAAAAAGAAATTACTCAAAACGGGACGAAACAAAGCGAAACCAAACCAAAAATATCTATTCCCTTTAATAGTTGGTATAGATATAGATTTTACGTGCTAACTTAAATTCATGTGTAGATAACTATAGTTATGCTTACCTTTTTCTATTTTTTAATCTTTTTTGGATTTCTATCTTTTAATCTCAACCGTAAAAATCAAGATCTTTTTTTTCGCGGGGCGTAAAATTAAGATCAATAGACCACATTTTTATGCTGAAATTATACAAATCAAAATAATATATTCATTTTTTTAGATGTATGGTGACCTATGACCTCTAATTTGCTATAACACAGCTGTGACCAAGCAAAAAAATATCAACACAGTCGTACATATGGGAGTCTATCCGGAAAAAAAAAGTGGAAGTCTATCGTGAAATAGTTGGTTTTGTGAACAGCCAATTCAAGAGAGGACGTCTATTGTAGCAGAGATAATGTTATCATGTGCCTTACCCTTTTTTGACTGGGTGAAGAATTGTTTTCAGTTTGCTATTCCTTGTATCCATACATTTGTACTTTCCCTTTTAAGTTTAGAGTCCGGATGTGGTTAGTACATATTTTTTCCTAGTATATGTATACGTGACCATGGCTATAGGTGTTTTAGAGTCCGGACGTAGGGGCGTGCTTAGTACTTTTTTTTCTAGTACGTGATCATGGCTATACATGTCATGTGTATCTAATAATGTTGTGTGTAATCTTTTCGTGATCATGGCTATACATGTCATGTGTATCTAATAATATTGTGTGTAATCTTTAAAAAAAAAACTCAAAACGGAACGAAACAAAATGGAACCAAACCAAGAATATCTATTCTCTTTAATAGTAGGTATAGATTTCATCTTGGGTTGCAGACATGCTACGTGTGTAAAACGTAGCTTGTTTCTACTTATACTACTAAAAAAAGAGGGTGGGGATTAGTTGTTGTTTTTCTCATGGCATCTCCAGCCGCGCCCCCAACAGGCCCTTCCCAGACGATTTTGCCGCGCCGGCGCCAAAAAAACGGTCCAGCCGCGCCCCCAGAAGCCCGTTTTTCGCCGGCTCGGGTCAAAACTGGTGCCGGCGGACCCAGGCCGAACCCGGCACCCTGGAGGGCGCTTGGGGAGCCGGCACAAGCGAAAAAGGCGCGTGGGCCCGCCCTGGCAGCGACCCGAGGGCCTTTTCCCGCCGCTTCTTAACGCTTTTCCCTCGCATCTCTTCCGCTCGCTCGCCTTCCTCCCGCCATTCCCTCCCTTTCTCCCGCCAAACCCCCTCCAGCTCGCCTTCCAGTCGCCGCCATGCCGCCGAAAAAGTACGCCATGCCACGCGCGGCGGCAACCACGACTGGCACTGTGGCCCAGCCGAAGCAGAGGAAGCCGAGGGCACCGCCATCGAAGCCACCGGGCATGTCGAGCGCCGAGTGGAGGGTGGAAGTTCAGCGACGCGACACAGTCACCACCGACCGGCGGAACAGGGCCATTGCCAAGAAGGCCCGCGACAACGCGACGCGTGCGGCGGCGTCTTCCTCATCGGTCGACCACGCGGGGATGATGAATCCACCCGTCGTCAGCCACGCCCAGTACGCGCCCTGGGGACAGCAAGGCGTCGGATCTCCATGGGGATCGTCGTCGCCCGGCTACGCCGAAGGCGGCGCGCACGGGGGGTTCAACCCAAACGTGACCTTCCCCCATGGCCACCCCACGACACGCACACCCTCGCCCGCCTTCGTCGGCATGCAGTACCCTCCATACAACTACTCGCCACCCGCCGCCTACGCGTCCACACCGACGCCCCATCTCCGCTGTGGACCGCTGCCCTTCTCGCACCTCGGCGACACCGACGACACAGGAGCCGACATGGACGACATCATCGCGACAGGATCGACCGCGGCCGCCGCGTCTCCCGGGTTCGCCACCCAGGACGAGGTAGTGGATCTCAGCGGCGACATGGAGGCTGAGCTCGGCTACGTCTACGGCGAGGACGCGCACGAAGCGCAGGAACCCGAGGAGGAGGAGGACGAGGAGGAGGAGGAGGAGCCGGCTCCTGTTCCGATGAAGGGGTGCCAAAAGAAGAAGAAGCGGGCGGCTAGGTCACGCGAACCGCGCATGAAGTGGACGTCCAAGGAGGAGGAATGCCTCGCCGAAGCATGGAAAGTCGTCTGCCTCGACCCGACCACCGGCGTGAACCAGAGCTTGGAGACGTACTGGGACCGCATCAAGGCCGAGTTCGACGAGCGGAAACTCGTCCACCCGTACTTCAAAGGCGTCTACATGCAGCGCGGCTCCAAGGCGATGGTGAACCATTGGGGGCGTATCCAGTTGGCGTGCAACAAATGGCATGGAATCGTCGAGGAGGTCGCGGCTCGCCCGGAGAGCGGCGCCAGCGTTGAGGATCAGGTACGCACGCCGTTCGCCCGCATCTCTTCATCGTCAATGCCCGCCGCCCGCCAACTATTTGTTCCTGCGCGCGGCTGCTGCGTATGTTCACCATGTATCGGCGCGACAACCAAGACGCCGACTTCAAGCACCTCCACGTCTACAAGCGCATTGACAAGTGCGAGAAGTGGGCGGAAGTCCGACGTACCCTCAACAAGGCCAAGGAGACATACAAGCCGGACGTGACGACTCCGAGCGCGTCAGAGGGGCAGCTGGACAGCCACAAATTGGCAAAGAAGGGGAAAAATGCCGACGCGGCAACCCCTCGAGTGCAGGAGTCCATCGAGCATTGCCTTGCCGATGCCCAGGCCCAGGCCGTCCTACGTGAAGAGAAGACCGAGGCGCGGTGGTCGTCGCTGATGAAGAACAGCGCCATCAAGCTCGACCTGCTCCGGACGAACGTCGCCGCGAAGAAGAGGAACACCGACATGGCTTTTATGATGGGCGGGGCGGACATGCTCCAGAGCAACGACGAGCAGCTCAGGGCGTGGTACATGGTGGAGCGCGGCCTCATCCTGAACCAGATGCAGACGGCAACGCCGACGACACCGACGATGCAAGCTTCCGCGCCCACGACCACACGGACGCGAAGCCCGAACGACGCCTCTACATCGCCGCCCAGCAGTGCCGAAGCCGCGCCGACACAGCCCAGCACCGAAGCAGCTCCGACACCGCCAAGCCCGCGCACGCCGACTCCGCCAACGCCTGGAGCCGACCCCGCCGAGTGAATCATTGCGCACGCGAACTTGCGGCATGCGGCGCTCTGTTTTTTGTAACGCCAGACTACGTCCGATCGCCGGATTTGTGGCGTCTTTTGAGAGCGGGAACGACCAAGTTTAAATTTCCCGCATCCTGGGGCCGGCGCTTGGGGGCGTGACTGGGAGCTAGGTCGCCCCCAGGGGCCGAACTAGCGCCGGCACGCCCCCAGGCCGCTCTATTTAGGCGCCCTGGGGGGCCGAACGGCTGGAGATGCCCTCATGGCCATCATGTCATCATGAGCATGTTGTCATCGTGGCTTGTAGGGCTTGCTACATTCATGTATGTCGGAAGTGCCATAGTTATCTACTGTGATATGCTAGAGGGCGTCAAAGATTTGATCAATCATAAGAGATACATTGTACAATTCAATTAATCATCAATACCCAAGATCATAATCATGTTTATTCACCTAAAAAAATCATGTTTATTATTCATAAGATCAAAGAAAATGGGTACATGACACATAGCTACTATCACAAACCCTCAGCCTCGAAGGCGGGCTTCCCTCGGATCATCATGGCAGCAGCAAAGGTTGATGAAGAGGTTGAAGATAAAGGTTCTCCCCTTCGGCACAGGGCTAGATCTGGGGTAAATACAAAAATCATCAAAACAGGGAGTGGAGACAACGTGGAAAATCTGTAATAATTGAAGGTAGGATTTTGGGGGTATATATAACTAACTGGACACCAGAGGAGGCCTAGGATCCCCACAGGTCGTGCCACCCCTCTGAAGGAAATATGCCCTAGAGGCAATAATAAACTTGTTATTTTATATTTCCTTATTCATGATAAAGGTTATTATTCATGCTAGAATTGTATTGATCAGAAACTTAAATATATGTGTGAATACATAAACAAATAGGAGTCCCTAGTAAGCCTCTACTAGACTAGCTCGTTGATCAAAGATGGTTAAGGTTTCCTAACCATGGACATGTGTTGTTAATGGGATTACATCATTAGGAGAATGATGTGATGGACAAGACCCATCCGTTAGCTTAGCATATTGATCATTCAGTTTATTGCTATTGCTTTCTTAATGTCAAATACATATTCCTTCGACTATGAGATTATGCAACTCCCGGATGCCAGAGGAATACCTTGTGTGCTATCAAACGTCATAACGTAACTGTGTGATCATAAAGATGCTCTACGGGTATCTCTGAAGGTGTTTATTAAGTTGGCATAGCATAAGATTATGATTTGTCAATCCGAGTATCGGAGAGGTATCTCTGGGCCCTCTCGGTAATACACATCATAAGAAGCCTTGCAAACAAAGTGACTAATGAGTTAGTTGCAGGATGATGTATTACGGACACTAGTAGGAAAAGGGTCAAATGTGAAGCACATTAGTGCCGGTTTGAATTTGAGCCGGCACTAATGTGACCATTAGTGCCGGTTCCAACGGCTAGGCGGGCGGGCATCATTAGTACCGGTTCGTGGGCAACCTTTAGTACCGGTTCATGGCACGAACCGGTACTAATGAGTCCAGTGCGGCAGTGGTCAGGCTGGGGCCCCCACGAAGACCTTTGGTACCGGTTCATGGCATGAACCGGTACTAGAGTTTCTTAGTAAGCTGATTTTTAGTCCCACCTCGCCAAGAGAGAGGAAGTATGCGGTTTATAAGCCGTGAGTGCAGAGACAATGACGAAGATGCGCAATGCTCACCTGCATGTTGATTATCTTCAAGCCTTTCGGAATAGCATAGATTGCACTGAGCTATGTGCAGTCAGTCTATACTATTCCGAAAGGCTTGAAGCAAATTAACCAGCATTACACCTCTTTTTTATTTTTAATAGTAACTTATTTGAACTCCGGACTTCTTTTGTGTTCAGTATGCAGCATTCAAAGCGACGTCATCAATTTCCAACATGTTCTGACATCATTTGTTGTTTTTCGGTCATTTACCTAATTGTTTAGAGAGCTAAATGACCGTGAAATTGAAAATCACTACAAAATGAATTCTGAAAATGTTGAAAATTGGCATGGTATCATCATTTCACCCGCATAGCATGTGCAAAAGAGTAGAGAGGGTCACGGCAAAAACTAGACGCACTTCATGTACAAACTGGACAAACTCTTTCGGAGTATCAGGGTTTCGGACGAGAACTCATCTGTTACACAGGCACTTCAATGTTTTTTAAACTTATTTGAACTCGGACTTCTTTTGTGTTCAGTATGCAGCATTCAAAGTGACGTCATCAATTTCCAACATGTTCTGACATCATTTGTTGTTTTTCGGTCATTTACCTAATTGTTTAGAGAGCTAAATGACCGTGAAATTGAAAATCACTACAAAATGAACTCTGAAAATGTTGAAACTTGGCATGGTATCATCATTTCACCCGCATAGCATGTGCGAAAGAGTAGAGAGGGTCACGGCAAAAACTGGACGCACTT
>NC_041390.1:573150989-573152991 GCF_002162155.2 Triticum dicoccoides | reverse complement strand
CTCCGGACTTCTTTTGTGTTCAGTATGCAGCATTCAAAGCAACGTCATCAATTTCCAACATGTTCTGACATCATTTGTTGTTTTTCGGTCATTTACTTAATTGTTTAGAGAGCTAAATGACCGTGAAATTGAAAATCACTACAAAATGAATTCTGAGCATGTTGAAACTTGGCATGGTATTATCATTTCACCCGCATAGCATGTGCGAAAGAGTAGAGAGGGTCACGGCAAAAACTGGACGCACTTCGTGTACAAACTGGACAAACTCTTTCAGAGTATCAGGGTTTCGGACGAGAACTCATCTGTTACACGGGCACTTCAATGTTTTTTAAACTTATTTGAACTCCGGACTTCTTTTGTGTTCAGTATGCAGCATTCAAAGCGACGTCATCAATTTCCAACATGTTCTGACATCATTTGTTATTTTCGGTCACTTACCTAATTGTTTAGAGAGCTAAATGACCGTGAAATTGAAAATCACTACAAAATGAACTCTGAAAATGTTGAAATTTGGCATGGTATCATCATTTCACCCGCATAGCATGTGCGAAAGAGTAGAGAGGGTCACGGCAAAAACTGGACGCACTTCTTGTACAAGCTGGACAAACTCTTTCAGAGTATTAGGGTTTCGGACGAGAACTCATCTGTTACACGGGCACTTCAATGTTTTTTAAACTTATTTGAACTCCGGACTTCTTTTGTGTTCAGTATGCAGCATTCAAAGCGACGTCATCAATTTCCAACATGTTCTGACATCATTTGTTGTTTTTCGGTCATTTACCTAATTGTTTAGAGAGCTAAATGACAGTGAAATTGAAAATCACTACAAAAAGAACTCTGAAAATGTTGAAACTTGGCATGGTATTATCATTTCACCCGCACAGCATGTGCGAAAGAGTAGAGAGGGTCATGGCAAAAACTGGACGCACTTCGTGTACAAACTGGACAAACTCTTTCGGAGTATCAGAGTTTCAGACGAGAACTCATCTGTTACACGGGCACTTCTATGTTTTTTAAACTTATTTGAACTCCGGACTTCTTTTGTGTTCAGTATGCAGCATTCAAAGCGATGTCATCAATTTCCAACATGTTCTGACATCATTTGTTGTTTTTCGGTCATTTACCTAATTGTTTAGAGAGCTAAATGACGGTGAAATTGAAAATCACTATAAAATGAATTCTGAAAATGTTGAAACTTGCAATGGTATTATCATTTCAGAGTATCAAAGTGGAGAGGGTCACAAAAAAACTACTCAGAAGTAAATAGAAGAAAATAAATAAAGCAAAAAAGAATAAAACTATATAAAAAATTACTCAAAAATAAATAGAAGAAAATAAATAATGTAGAAAAGAAAAAAACTATATAAAAAATTACTCAAAAATAAATAGAAGAAAATAAATAATGCAGAAAAGAAAAAACTATATAAAATTTTTGTTGGGGCGCTGTCCAGTGGGCCTGCCAGACCTAGGGTGTGCAAATGCAGGCCCAGAAGGGCCAGCAGACTCACAGGGCAGCGCGCCCTAGTTAGGCCCAGAAGACAGATATATAGAGAAGCTCGAAGGAGCAGCCGCAGCTGGGTTTATAAACCAGTGCGGCTGCCCTTTGCTCGGCGAGGTGGGACTAAACATTGTGCACCGCCGGTGGCAGCGCACAACCATTAGTATCGGTTGGTGGCTCCAACCGGTACTAATGATTGGGCCTTTAGTACTGGTTCGTGGCACGAACCGGTACTATAGGGGCCGTTTCCCGCCCCTTGGCCTGGCGAAAATTGGCCTTTAGTACCGGCTGGTGGCTCCAACCGGTACTAAATGCCCCTCTTATATATATGACACTTACGAAAAATTCAGTTTCATCGACCACTTCTTCTCGATCCAACTTCTTCGCCGCGCCCGTTGCCCATCGCGCGCCGCCCTCGCCGCCCCCGCCGCCCGTCGTCGCCGTCACCGCCGTCGCCCCCGCCACCCGTCGTCACCGTCACCGCCGTCGCCCCCGCCACCCGTC
>NC_041390.1:573112641-573150286 GCF_002162155.2 Triticum dicoccoides | reverse complement strand
ATTAATAGAACTAGTAAGTGTTTAATGTTTCACCTATATATGAACATATGTTAGATATTAATGTCAAATGTTAGATGAATTAGATATAAATTATATGTTAGATATATATTTAATTTAATTATATGAGATTTCATTATCTAATTAACATTTTATTATATAGAACTAGCTACCTTATTTTTAGTAAGAAAATTAATAGAACTAGTTTTGTTGAATTAGTTGAATTAATTAGTTGAACTAGTTAGTTGAATTAGTTCAATTAATTAGGTATATTTTTCGTAAGTGCTTAGTTGAATTAGTTCAATTAATTAGTTGAACTAGTTGAATTAACAGAATTAGTTGAATTAATAGAACTAATAAGTGTTTAATGTTTCACCTATGAACATAGGAATGTCGTCTGACGACGAACACGATTTCATTATGTGCGAATATTGCGAAGACGAGCGCGGCCTGTATGGCAGAAATTTTCTAGTTGATGATAGACGCTTCAGCATCAAGCTGGATAAGAATTTCGAAGTGGATACAGTAAGTCACAACGACAAATCTTTTTTTCGTAATTAAGTTTGACTTATGCTTCATTTGCTTCAACTTTTAATTTTAATTTTTCACTATTCTACTAGTGTATCCCCTGCCATGCATGAATTTTTGTCTTGGATAAGATAGATTTCAGTCCTAACGAAACTATGGAGGTAAAAAGAGTTTACTTGAAGACCGAGCATGGTTATACCTTCAACGTCAAATTATACAATGTAGACACATACACCTATTTTGAATGCAAAACTTGGCAAGCACTATGCAAGGCTTATGCATTTGAGCCTGATATGGTTATCACCTTTGATATTCGTCCAGAAGATGATATTGAAGGTAATAGAGACATCTGGGTCGATGTGCAGACGCCTCCAGTTCTACCATTATGTGAGTTTCTCAACCATATTTATGTCTTCAATATGAGATTATTTGAACCAGTTGAATAATTAATAGATCTCAATTTATATTGACAGCTTACTTCCAATCAAGCAAACATGTCCGACACTTGGTAGACAGGACCGCCCACTGTCCCGGGGCTGAACTAAATTGCGAGGAGACAAGTCATTATGTTTCATGGCTTGAGGATCTTGATGCTGTCAAGACAAATTTCTTTCCTGCACTTAGAAATGTTAGTACTCAAAACGTGCGACCAATAGTGTTCGTACTGAACTACGATCACATATATTTAGGAAAGATGGTAAGATTTCTACTATTTCTCCTCAGTGCATCTTTTGCATACATTATTTTTTAAGCTAAACTTCATTGCTAAGTATGTTACTATACGATGTTCTTCAACAGGGACTCCCGATGAATGGTGTGCCTGATTGGATCGAGACTAAAGATACCATGAATATTGTTAGCTTACGGCCAAGATATCCTACAATGCACTTTAGTGCATTCAGGATTTCTAATAGCGAGGAATGCTTAATAGTAAAAGACTGGAGCAAAATTGTGAACGATCACAGAGAAGTACTAGGGGGCAGCAATCAGAAGCGCAACCCACGATTAGGAGACAGGTTCATCTGCATGCTCCAATATGATGAATCAGCAAAGCTATACATATTCTATGCTATTTTACCTGAGAGAGAGCAGCAGGAGTGATTAATTAGCTAGTTCATGCTCTTAGTACTTGTCATCTCATGTCCGTGTTCTTCGTCCTGAACTTAATCTCAAAGAGTGATTTGCTTTTGTGGTGTTATGAACGCTTATAATATCATTACCATGTTGAACTCGATGATATCTTTGCTATGAAAACCGTTGGTGATGATATATATGATGCAAGAGTTTTTATATTAATATGATGATGATGATGATGAGTTATTATATCATTTATGAAAGAAACTGCATATTAGTTTCAACTGGATGGATTCTAGCTAAGTGATCAAGTATATGCCATATCCATATTACCTCGATCACTTAAGTAGGTGATCAAGTATATATAATATGGATATGACATATACTTGATGACTTAGCTAGGATCCACGCATCCAGTCAAACTAATCTGCGGTACATTCACCTAATAATTTAACAACTCATTATAATGTAAAACAATCACTAAATTAAATTGAAAACACAAAATTAAAGTAAAAGTAAAACCAAAACACACCCAAACATTTAGTACCAGTTGGTGTTACCAACCGGAACTAATGTCCTACGCGTCCACGGAGCTGGCTCGTGCCACGTGGTTGCCCTTTAGCACCGGTTCGTGCTGAACCGGTACTAAAGGGGGGGCTTTAGTGCCCACAATTTAGTGCCGGTTACCGAACCGGCACTAAAGGCCCTTACGAACCGGTGCTATTGCCCGGTTCTGCACTAGTGGGAACAAGTAAAGAGACTTGTTGGTAATGAGATTGAACTAGGTATGACGATACCGATGATCGAATCTCAGGCAAGTAATATACTGATGAACACAGGGAATTATGTATGTTGTCATAAGGTTCGCCCGATAAACATCTTTGTAGAATATGTTGGAGCCAATATGGGCATCCAGGTTCCGCTATTGGTTATTGACCGGAGAGGTGTATTGGTCATGTCTACATAGTTCTCGAACCCGTAGGATCCGCACGCTTAACGTTCGTTGACGATATAGTATTATATGAGTTATGTATGTTGGTGATCGAATGTTGTTCAGAGTCCCGAATGAGATCACGGACATGACGAGGAGCTCCGGAATGGTCCGTAGGTAAAGATTGATATATAGGATGATATGGTTAGGCCAAGGGGTAAGGCCCACAGGGCTTTAAGTCGGTGCAAAAGGAGTTTTGCGGAGGCCAGGGGGCCAAACGCCGGAGACCCTAGCGCCTGGCCTTGGAAGTCCGAGAAGGACTCTTCCTTGCGGGAAAAACCGACTTTGAGGAGGCTCTTTATCCAAGTTACGACCCCAGGGCTCAACATATAAATAGAGGGGCAGGGCTAGCACCTGGAACACATCAAGAATCACCAAGTTGTGTGCCAGCAACCCCGTCCCCTCTAGTTTATCCTCTGTCATATTTTCCGTTGTGGTTGGTGAAGCCCTGTGGAGATTGTTCTTCACCAACACCGTCACCACGCTGTCGTGCTGCCGGAACTCATCTACTACTTCGCCCGTCTTGCTGGATCAAGAAGGCGAGGACGTCATCGAGCTAAACGTGTGCTGAATGCGGAGGTGCCGTACGTTCGGTACTTGATCGGGACGGATCGTGAAGGTGTATGACTACATCAACCGCGTTGATAAACGCTTCCGCTTAGCGATCTTCAAGGGTATGAAGATGCTCTCCCCCTCTCGTAGCTACACATCTCCTTGGATAGATCTTGTGTGTGTGTAGAAATTTTTTATTTTCCATGCAACGTTCCCCAACACCCTCCCCCCAGGCACCCTTGTAAGACGGAGGTCTAGAGGGGGTAGGGGATCTAGGCACCGAGGAGCCCACTAGATGTTGTGCCTTAGTCCGTTGGTTTTCTTTCGGTGAGAAAACACCTCTTGTTTTTCTTTCTTTTTTTACATTTTATATGGTGATTTCCTGAAATTTCGAAAACAGCAGAAAATAGGAATTGACTATGGGAACTGAATTAATAGGTTTGTCCAATAATATAATAGCATGAAACATAAAAAATTGTAGACATGTTTGGGGCGTATGACTTCCCGGGTCACAACGAGGAAAACGTCAGGCGCTGCGATGAAGCTGACGCCTCCAAAACTAGCTCTAGGCACCAATACTTCCCCAGCAGAATAGACGCCATGGCCACCCACTGCTACACCCCTCGTGCCCCGACGACCAAGAAGCAAAGCCACCACCGCCACTTGAGGCCCGTCGGAGAGCCAACCGAAAAGCCCACCACCCGTGGTCACCGCCTCAACATCCATCTTCGAACCTTTCCCTGGCGCCCTGATACGCGACTGCCATTGGCCAAAGGGGAAGCCAACACATCTCCACATACCCATAATGTCCGACCACAAGGCATGGCCGGAGGGGACTCATAGCCAAGCATCACCGCCATTGTGGCCGGCCAACGAACAAAAACTGGGCCACATGTGAGGCCAACCCATCCTGGGCAAGGGGGAGCGCCCCGCCCCTGCACCCAGGCTTGTGCCGAGAGTAACGATTAGTCGAAAAAACCATGCATTAATGGGTGTTACAGGTTGGACACCTCCAGGTAGCAAATCCGGAGGGAGCGGCAGCCAGCGTCCCATCTATGCAGCTTGAACTACATCGGTATTTTCCCAAAGAGGAATGGATGACGCAGCATAACTACCGTAGGTATTTCCCTCAGTGATGAGACCAGGGTTATAGAACTAGTAGCAGAACCACGCAACACTACGTAAACGGTGTTGGGGAACACAGTAATTTCAAAAAAAAATCCTACGCACACGCAAGATCTATCATGGTGATGCATAGCAACGAGAGGGGAAGAGTGTTGTCCACGTACACTCATAGACCGTAAGCGGAAGCGTTATGACAGCGCGGTTGATGTAGTCGTACGTCTTCACGATCTGACCGATCCTAGTACCGAAAGTACGGCACCTCCGCGATCTGCACACGTTCGGCTCGATGACGTCCCACGAACTCTCGATCCAGCTGACTGACGAGGAAGAGCTTTGTCAGCATAACGACGTGATGACGATGATGATCAAGTGTAACGCCCCGAGACCGTTGCGCCAGGTGTCTTCCAGTTATGCACCGTCGTTGCCACGTCATTCGCTTGCGTGTTGCATCGTGTCATGTCATCATCCGCATTGCATCTGCAGGTTTTCAAAACTTGCATCCATCCGAGTTCTCCTAGTTCTTTCCGTTGTCCGTTATGAGCCCATCCACACTTGCACGCGCCCGCGGCACGTCCGAAATATTATTTTATAAGTGGTCGGAAAATGTTCTCGGAATGGGATGAGAGTTAGCGTGCGGTCTTGTTATGTTTTTAGTAGGTCTGCCAAGTTTCCTCGCATACGGAGTCCATTTGACGCCCCAACGGTTAACTACAGCGACATTATAGCCGGTCTAACGTCGGTCGTTTTCGATCTCCGGAAACTGTTGTCGGGCTGCACTTCTCTTCTCTCCTCTCAGTCCATGGCCCTCTACACAGCCCACTAGGCTTATCCTACCCCTTCTCGCGTCCGGGGCCCTTCGATGGCGATCGCACGGTCCAAAAACCCCTCAAACCCTAACCCTGCCTATAAAAGGAAGCCTCCCCTTCCATTTTTGGCCGCACACAACTCCCTCCTCAAAATCAGTGCGCCGCCAGACTCCTCCCACCTCCACCTCGCATTCCGCACCGGCCTAAGTCGCCGCCGCCACTTCGGGCCGCCATTCGCCCCTGCCGCCATCTGCACTGGGTGCAGCCAACAGTCGCGCGCCACCTTAGCCCTTATCTCCCTCCACCTCCCGCGGCCCGCAGAACCAAGATCGGGCCCGCCCCGGGCCCGACCGCCGCCGATGTAGCGCATCTGCGCCGAACCGCACCGATGCCCGCTCCTCCCGTCGCTCGAACCCTCCCGAAGCCTCAGCTCCTCTGCGCCCGAACTGCACCAACCCACCGCCGGACGTCTCCAAGCCGTCGCCCCTCCAAGTCCGTCGCCCCGCCTCTGCTTGCATGCTCCAGATCGAACGAGCAAGCCACCATGAACGCCGACGCCTGGACCTCCAAGTCCATCGTTGCACTGATCCGGTCGCTCCGCCTTGGATCCGGCTGGACACCCCCCCTTGCCTTCGCCGTCTCCCGCTGGTCCCGAGCACCGCCGGTCACCTTCTCCTCGACCGCTGGAGTTTGCCTCGCTGTTGCGTTCCTCTGCCTCGTCCAGGACCCCGAGCGTCCGCTTCCAGCGCCCGCGTTGACCATCAACCTTTCCCTTCGTCAGATCCAGCCCAGCCGCGCCCTGCGCGAGGCCCAGCGCTCGAGCCGACCACTGCTCCGCCGACCAGGCCCATGGCCCAATGTGAACAGCCATGCCAAACCCCCCTGTGCACTGTTGGGTCAGCAGTTTCGGCCCAGTTCATATTTTTTTCGTCCGCTACGATTTTGCTAATAACCAGTGAATTACCTATTTTACAGAAAGGCCCCTAGCTTCATGCATTTAATAACTCATAAATAGTGCATCAGATTAAAATGATGTAAACATGTAAAATGCTTAGAATTTTGTGTAGTTTCATAATATGCCACTTTTATCCATGTTTAAAATGTTTAAAGTGTTGTTTGTGTTTATTTTGCATTATGCCATGTTAAAATGATTTAATTCATAACTAATTAACCGTAGCTCGGTTTTAAATAATTTATATATGTAAATGGGGTAGAAAAAAGCCTAGTTTAACTTGGTGACACTACTTTGCATGTTTACCAACTCTAGAATTATATTTAGGGCAGAAAAGTACCAACTTTAAAATATGCACATGAGGATTTACCAGAATGGTTATTTGTTGTTTCCGGCCTCATTTAAACTTGCCTAGTTAGGTAGTTTTATTATGCTTCACCCTTTCCATGCTAATCAATATTTAATATTGTTGGGTACATAAACGAGAGTGAACTAAATGATTGGATGTGGTGTTTCGTCAATATGCAACTCGTTGCATATTGAGCTCCACTTAATTTGTAGTATTGTTTGTGCATATTGCCATGCCATGCCTCTTTAAACTAGACATTCATCATACTTGGTTGTGCATCATCCCATGTTTATGTGATGGTTGTTTACTATATTGCTTGCTTCTTTCCGGGTTGGTTCTCTCGTTAGCTACGGTTTCGGTCCAGAGTTGTGAGGATTCGTTCGGCTTCGTCCGTTGTCTTCTTCATGGACTCGTTCTTCTTTCTTGCGCGATCCCAGGCAAGATGACCATACCCTCGAAATCACTTCTATCTTTGCTTGCTAGTTGTTCGCTCTATCTCTATGTCGCGCTACCTACCACTTGTTATATCAAGCCTAACCACCTTCCTAGCAAACCGTTGTTTGGCTATGTTACCGCTTTTGCTCAGCCCCTCTTATAGCATTGCTAGTTGCAGGTGAAGTTGAAGTTTGTTCCATGTTGGAACATGGATATGTTGGAATATCACAATATCTCTTATTTAATTTAATGCGTCTACATACTTTGTAAAGGGTGGAAGGCTCGGTCTTATGCCTGGTGTTTTGTTCCACTCTTGCCGCCCTAGTTTCTGTCATACCGGTGTTATGTTCCTTGATTTTGCGTTCCTTGCGCGGTTGGGTGTTATGGGAACCCCTTGACAGTTTGCTTTGAATAAAACTCCTCTAGCAAGGCCCAACCTTGGTTTTACATTTGCCTAACAACCTAAGCCTTTTTCCCTTGGGTTTCCGGACCCCGAGGGTCATCTTTATTTTAACCCCCTGGGCAAGTGCTCCTTTGAGTGTTGGTCCAACCTGTCAGTCGCCGGTGGCCACCAGGGGCAACTCTGGGCTGGCCTACCGGAAGCTTGGACAATCCGGTGTGCCCTGAGAACGAGATATATGCAGCTCCTATCGGGATTTGTCGGCACATCCGGGCGACTTTGCTGATCTTGTTTTACCATTGTCGAAATGTCTTGTAACCGAGATTCCGAGTCTGATCGGGTCTTCCTAGGAGAAGGAATATCCTTCGTTGACCGTGAGAGCTTGTGATGGGCTAAGTTGGGACACCCCTGCGGGGTATAAACTTTTGAAAGCCGTGCCCGCGGTTATGTGGCAGATGGGAATTTGTTAATATCCGGTTGTAGAGAACTTGACACTTGACTTAATTAAAATGCATCAACCGTGTGTGTAGCCGTGATGGTCTCTTCTCGGGGGAGTCCGGGAAGTGAACACGGTCTTGTGTTATGCTTGAACGTAAGTAGTTTCCGGATCACTTCTTGATCATTTCTAGCTTCACGACCATTGCGTGGCTTCTCTTCTCGCTCTTATTTGCGTATGTTAGCCACCATATATGCTTAGTGCTTGCTGCAGCTCCACCTCATTACCCTATCCTACCCATAAGCTTAAATAATCTTGATCTCGCGGGTGTGAGATTGCTGAGTCCTCGTGACTCATAAATACTTCAAAATAGTTGCAGTTGCCGATGATACCAGTGTAGGTGACGCAACCGAGCTCAAGTGGGAGCTCAATGAAGATCTTGATCATTGTTTTGTTTCGTTTCCTGTTGATCAGTAGTGGAGCCCAGTTGGGACGATTGGGGATCTAGCATTTGGGATTGTCTTCTTTATTTTGGTTCCGTAGTCAGACCTTCACTACAAGAAATATGTCAACTTATGACCTTCTGTCAGTGACCCTCGAAGAATTGGTCATAAATTTATGACCATTTTAGACCAATTGGTCAAAAGCTGTTCAGGGGGCTCCAAACCCTAAACCATCGCGGCCATTTTTGTCAGAAAGGTCGTAATTTCCTTACACAAAATGGTCACAAAGCAAACAGTGCTAGTCCGCTTCCTTATTTCTAGTTGTTAATGACCAATATAGATGGTCATAGCCTTGTAGATTGTGGTGGGTTGTGATGACTAGGCGTCATCGTCATCTCATCAGTTTTGCCTATGTGTCATGTCCATGTGGCAGTTTTTGCCCTAGGTTGTGAAGCAACCTATATTTCTATCATTCCCAAAATTCCCAAAAAAATCTCATAAATTCTTTGGGGCATATCTTCATCAAATATGTAAAAATCCTTCCTTGCCTAGTTCAAAACTAATTCAACAATATTCATTTTCCTATTATGTTCACAACAACACTTTATGAAGGAAGTGCTATTTATATATTCTTGATTGCCTTCGGAATTTTTGGGCACTCTTTCCTATCCAAATCATTATCGTATGACAAAATTCAGCTCAATATGCCTAGCAAATCTTCCTCGACAAATTTCCAAAGTTTTTGTCCACCTAGAAGCATTGTGAAGGAAGTACCTTTTTTATATCTCTAAATGTCATGAAATTTATACAGTTCCTTCATATGCCCAAATTATCACCCTCCTCCAAATTTCAGCTCAGTCAAATCATCTATGTGAGCCCAGGTTCAATTTGTATTTTATGGCCAAATTGGCACGTTGCAAAGCAAGTGTTATATAGACCCCTCCTATTACCCTCAAACTTTTCGGGCACTCTTCCATACCCAAATCATTGCCACATGATAATATTCAGTTCAATTTTCCTAGTAAATCTTTCTCAGGAAATTTCCAAAGTTTCTACCTCGAGAGAGGCTTTGTGAAGTAAGTACTAGCTAGGCTTACCCAAATGATCTGAAAATTTACCAGCGCATGACCATACCTATGTAACTTACCTACACCAATTTTTAGCTCATTTCATTCATCCAATCTCTCTCACTAGTTTTCCCAAGTTTTTGTCCATAGAAGAGCATTGTGAAGTAAGTACTACTTTGGCATGTCAAAATGATATCAATTTTCTACAATGCTTTTCTATGCCCAAATAACCATCCTCCACCAAATTTCAGCTCAATCCATTCATTATTTTGAGCCCAGCTTCAACATTCATATTTTTGTCCAGTGTGGTACATTGCAAAGTAAGTACCACCTAGGATCCTCCTTTTGAACTGAAAATTTGTGAATACATTCTCCTTAGTAGATGATCATCCTCGGCCAAAACTCACGCCCATTGGCCATGTGCATTTCCCGTACCGCTAATCAAACACTTGGCTGCTTATTCATGTTTGAGCATCGATCGGTCTCCTCGTGAGAATCTTATGTTGTGATTTTCTTCCTAGTACCTACCTGGGGAGTGCCCAACCCACTAGACATGCCTAGGCCACCCAGAACACATGGCAACGCCACGGCCACGCGACGGGCATGCGAATTTACGCGCTCTAGAGTTGGGGGCCTCGGCCACCGCCCAAACCTCGACGTATCGCCATCAAACCATGTATTTATGATTAAATAGGTACTTATGTAACTAGAAATGATTTTTGGAAAAAATAAATAGCAAACTATGAGGCAGCTGCAGTTCAAATTTGACCCGCTTCCAACTGAATAGGCGGGAATTTGTCTTTTTCACTAGAGGTGGATCAAAAATTTCGACACCCAACCATTTTGTCAATTGTGCATTAAATATGGCCTAGTATTTTATAAAATTGATTAGGTCCAATTTTGCAACAAATATATGGTAGGTCCTTCACAAAAAAAACTCATTTCAGGCACTCGGAAAATGGAAAATGGTTTTTTCGTCCAAAGAAAATGAAAACTTCCTTAGGCAACATTGTTTGCCATTTAAATATGCACCCTTGTGCACAATATGAGATCATTTGAACAAACTATGCCATGAATGTGGCCATAAGATTGATTATTTGGCTTGAAAGCCATGAATCTTCACACTTGATAGCTCATTTCTGAGAACACCTTTTTAAAATAATTACTGTATTACAATTTTATTATTTTTCCTGGAAACTTCTTCACATATAATGACACAAATGCGAAGGTTTTCCAATTTTTTGATTTTTTTTGAATTTTTATGCCCGTTTCAAAATGCAGTCAAAACGGCGGGCTTGACCGTTCCTAGCTAGTGGTTGAATATTGTTTTTTTGGTGTTTCTCTGATTAAATAGATACTTATGTACCTAGAAATGATTTTTGGAAAAAATAAATAGCAAACTATGAGGCAGCTGCAGTTCAATTTTGACCCGCTTCCAACTGAATCGGCGGGAATTTGTCTTTTTCACCAGAGGTGGATCAAAACTTTTGACACCCAACCATTTTGTCAATTGTGCATTAAATATGTCCTAGTATGTTATAAAAATGATTTGGTACAATTTTGCAACAAATATATGGTAGGTCCTTCACAAAAAAACCTCATTTCGGGCACTCAAAAAATGGAAAATGAATTTTCCGTGCAAAGAAAATGAAAACTCCCTTTGGCAACATTGTTTGGAATTCCAAGATGCACCCTTGTGCACAATATGAGATCATTTGAACAAACTATGCCATGAATGTGGCCATAAGATTGATCGTTTGGGTTGAAATACATGAATCTTCACACATGATAGCTCATTTCTGAGTACACTTTTTTAAAATAATTACTGTATTACAATTTTATTATTTTTCCTGGAAACTTGTTCACTTATAATGACACAAATGCGAAGGTTTTCCAATTTTTTGATTTTTTTTGAATTTTTTATGCCCGTTTCAAAATGCGGTCAAAATGGCGGGCTTGACCGTTCCTAGCTAGTGGTTGAATATTGGAATTTTTTTGGTGTTTCTCTGATTAAATAGATACTTATGTACCTAGAAATGATTTTTGGAAAAAATAAAGAGCAAACTATGAGGCAGCTACAGTTCAAATTTGACCCGTTTCCAACTGAATCGATGGCAATTTGTCTTTTTCACCAGAGGTGGATCAAAACTTTTTTCACCCAACCATTTGGTCAATTGTGCATTATATATGTCCTAGTATTTTATAAAATTGATTTGGTCCATTTTTGCAACAAATATATGGTAGGTCCTTCACAAAAAAACCTCATTTCGGGCACTCAAAAAATGGAAAATGAATTTTCCATGCAAAGAAAATGAAAACTCCCTTTGGCAACATTGTTTGGAATTCCAAGATGCACCCTTGTGCACAATATGAGATCATTTGAACAAACTATACCATGAATGTGGCCATAAGATTGATCGTTTGGGTTGAAATACATGAATCTTCACACATGATAGCTCATTTCTGAGAACACTTTTTTAAAATAATTACCGTATTACAAGTTTATTATTTTTCCTGGAAACTTTGTCACAAATAATGACACAATGCGAAGGTTTTCCAATTTTTTGATTTTTTTTGAATTTTTTATGCCCGTTTCAAAATGCGGTCAAAATGGCGGGCTTGACCGTTCCTAGCTAGTGGTTGAATATTGGAATTTTTTTGGTGTTTCTCTGATTAAATAGATACTTATGTACCTAGAAATGATTTTTGGAAAAAATAAATAGCAAACTATGAGGCAGCTGCAGTTCAAATTTGACCCGCGTCCAACTGAATCGGCGGGAATTTGTCTTTTTCACTAGAGGTGGATCAAAACTTTTGACACCCAACCATTTGGTCAATTGTGCATTAAATATGGCCTAGTATTTTAGAAAATTGATTTGGTATAATTTTGCAACAAATATATAGTATGTCCTTCACAAAAAAACTCAGTTTGGACACTTTAAAAATGGAAAATGATTTAAAAAACTAATTTCTCCTAACTCTTTTAAAAGATATTTGTCTTATTTTGATTTGTCATTATTCCTGAAAACTAAGGTCAAATTTGATGAAACATGAGAAGATATTTTATTTTTATTTTTATTTTTCAGATCATAAAATAGCCAATATGATTTAGCACCTTACTTTTAGTCGATTACGACCAATTTAGATGGTCAAAAAATGTAGTACTGGTATACTGCATTCTGATTGGTCCAGGAGCATCTCACGCGGATCGTGCCTAATCACCGTCGGATGCTCCTGGATCCAACGGCCCGCTTGTCTCACCCACGTCGCCCAACCCACAGCCCGCACTCCCTCCCATGCACCCAACCGCACCCAACCCCTCGTGCCCACTCGCCTCTCTCTCTCTCGAACCCTAGCGCTCCACTCCTCCCTGGCCGCCGCCACCTCTGGCGCCCTCTGTCCGGCGAGATCCATATGGATCGATCCCTCCAATCCGCACCACCTCCGGCGCCCTCTGTCCGGCGAGATTCATATGGATCGATCCCCTCCAACCCTCCAACCCACGACTCCTCCTCCTCTCCTCCTCTCTGGATCTCTGGATTGACCCAACCGCTTCTCCCCCAATCCCGGCCTCCTCCATGCCGAGCCGAGAGACACTCCCCACTTCTAGCCGAAACCCTAGCCTAAGACCCCTTCCTCCTCGATGGCCAACCCGTCCATGGCGGCCGGCGGCAGGGTGCCCTTGGCGGAGGGGGTCCGTGCCGTCGGAGCCCAGATCCGCAAACGCATCCGCGTGGCACCCGTCGACCGCGTGGCTGCGGCCCTGGCGACGCGATGGTAGCGTCGGCCCTGGCGGCGTTGGAGGCGGCGAGCCAGTCCCTGAGAAACCGCAAGATCCTCGGCGCCGCAGGCACCACCGCGGCGGCGCTAAGAACCACCGATGCCGATAGGGTCCAACGAGGCGGACAAGCCGCTGCGGCGGATTGGTGCGTCGTTCGAGCAGCTCGCTGCTATCGCCAAGCCACAGCAGCAGCCCATGATGGCGGCGGGGGACTTCTCGCGTGCCTGCTCCAACGTCTCCGTCCTCTTTGGCTGCCTCGGCATCGCCTTCAAATTTGCCTTGATGGACTACATCGCCAAGGCAAGCGGCCGCTCCTCAGCCCCCCTCTCCTCCCCCGCTACCTGCTCTGCTGTTCGATATGGTACTTCATTGTGCTTGTACTGTATCTGGTAAAATTTCTGGTGATTCCTTCCCGGGACATTGATTTAGTTGTGTGAAGCTGAGAGGTTTGGGATGAAATGACCATTGCTTGTTCAATCAGTAAATTCTTTAGTGTTCTTGTCTTCTTAGTACATGCACATTGAGTACATGCACATTAACATCTATCGTATCTGAATTGTATCAACTTGCCAGTTAGCTAATTACTAAAATCATGTGCACATAACTATGTGAAGTCATTCAACCATTACATGTGATAACTAGGAAGCATATTTTTATCAGTGGACTGCTATTTCTTTTCTTGCTTCTGTTTGCAAAATTAGGTGATCATGGTAGCCTTGTTTTCTTTAGTGTTAAAAAAAGTACTAGGCTGCAGTTTTTTAGTGTGTCATCTTTATATGTGTCTTTCGAGTGAACAAACTATGCTAAAGGTAGATCAGGACTTTCATCTGAAGTGGAATTCTATCTTGGGTCTGATATTTTGAATGAAAAGTTTTAGTTAGAAATACACTGCTTTCTATCTGAAGGGGTGTATAGCTGTGTTGTATGACGTTGTTAGTTTTTGGTGTACAAAAATTTGGTAGGTATTCTAGGCTGATGATTGTTGGGACTCTATAGTTATTGAATGGATTTGCTAGCAACAAGGTGCCAGGCACAATTTACTGGTTATGAGAAGACTATAGTTGTGTTATTGTGATATTCAATTTATAGAATTGACTATGTTCTGTTTTTGCTTCAGGTAAACCAAGGTTTTGCTCATGGATCGTACTAAGCAGACTGCTCGTAAGTCCACTGGAGGAAAGACTCCTAGGAAGCAGCTAACCACCAAGGTTTGTGACTGCAATATTGATAGTTTACCTATGCCATGTCTTTATTTATGGTTTAGGTAAATTGAACTAGGTATAATTTGAACCTCAACCTTCATTGCCAGCTTATGACCAGATATCCTACTGATGTATATGGACTATCATGGTATTATTGTTAATTTGACCATGTGCTCTACTTTGCTTTTTGACAGGCTGCTCGTAAGTCTGCTCCCACAACTGGAGGAGTGAAGAAGCCTCACCGTTACCGCCCTGGAACTGTTGCTCTTCGGTGTGTAAAATCTTCCAACCTATTCTAGCATGTGTTATAGTTTTGTTTTGAAGTATTCTCAAATGAGTAAATTTTGTGCTTGACTTTGCAGTGAGATCCGCAAGTACCAGAAGAGCATGTTGCTGCTCATCAGGAAGCTTCCATTCCAGAGGCTTGTTAGGGAGATTGCCCAGGACTTCAAGGTGATCAATCAACTTGTGCACTACATTGTGATGCTCCTGTTGTGTCAACTCTTATAGTATGATGAATCAAGTAAACTAAAAGCACCATCATGTTCTGTCTGTGCAGACTGACCTCCGCTTCCAGAGCCATGCGGTGCTGGCCCTTCAGGAGGCTGCAGAGGCCTACCTGGTGGGTCTCTTCGAGGATCCGTGGCGAGAGGGCTTAAGGTGCTTGCTTTGCCTGTGGGAATGTCTCTGGCGGGCATATGTGTCTGCTTTTGCTGCTGTTTTTAGTGATTTTTTGGAACTGCTAGCTCTAATTTAACTTACTTCTCGTTCCCCTGTTTCTACTGTCAGTATTCCCATGGCAATTTAGGTAACTATAGTAATACTGTACAAGAAACATCATTGCATTACAAGTTGGGTTTGAATCTACTTGTGAGCAACTGGGTGCGCCCTTAGAAATATGATATGTAGATTTGCTTCACAGAACTGATGATGATGCACGTATTTGGAACAGTCCAGTCCATTCTCACAACCAATTAAGTCCAGAGCTCACACCTCTCCGTTGATGATGCACGTACATTCCAGTTAAAGAATAACACAGGATTAATTAATTCTTGGGCTCTTCTAGCCGTGCTTCTTACTCTAGGTTCCAAGTAGAGATTCCTATATACGTATACTTGCTTTGCTGCCAATTCCTGACTCTGTCTGTCTGTTTTGGAACTGTAAAATGCAGTGATGCCAAACATCGCCTTTGCTTCAACTGATTAATTTTCTGCGTGCCAAACAGAGCCTGTGATGTTATCAAAATATTTGCTACTCTTAATGGGTTTATCCCACTTGATGATCTTAACCACCAAGATCTCTGAGGCTCTTATTTCTAGTCTAATGTTATCAGTACAGTACATCCGCTGTTTGCATGATAGATACATATATGTGACATCAATTTGTCGTTGGATATTGCTGGAAACTAGCTATGTCACATCAATTTCTTGGTTGTCTAGTTTGTTATGTCACATCAATTATATTCTTTTTCTGAGATTGTGTTTTAGCTACTGCCACTTTGAGCTGTTGTAGATTTTAGTTATCAATTACAACAAAGCATTCTTACATTCCAGACTTGATCTTACTACTAAATAGCACCCCCTGTTGTTGTTGTTATTCACCCTATCCTTGCTGTTCTGTTTTCTTGTTGGCAGATATTTTGAGTAAATTCAAGACGAAAGATGTTCAAAGAAGCTCCAAGACATTCTTATATAGCAAGTTATGTAATAATAGATGGGTTATCTGGGAATTTAATGTATCTTCTCTCTGTTTGTGAATGAAATAGTAATTATGTATGTGATTTAATGTATCTTATCTCTATGAATTTCATGTATGTTTCAGAATTACAATTCCTGTTTCATATGAAATAGTAATTATGTATGTGATTTGAAAATGTGTGCAATGAAAACATGACTCTTGCGACCCACTTATCAAAATAATTTGAGCACATTTGAAATTTCTGACGTGTGGGACTAGTGTATGATATTATGATATTTGGGACAAATGTAAAACAGTGGAAAATAAAATAGCAAAAAGTAAAAGATCATACGCTGTAAAAGGCCGCATCTAGAAATGAAAAGGCCAAATTGTTGGGCCAGGCCCATGTAGCTAGAGAAAATTAATAAAGAAAATAAACAGTAAAAAGGCCGAATTGTTGGGCTAGGCCCATGTAGAAAACCGAATTGGACCGGGCTGAATCTTGTGCCACATGATCTTGCCACGCTGGATGCCTACGTGGCCTGGGGAGGTTGCTAGTGACCAAAACGCCACAGTAGACGTATTTTGGTCATAAACGTCTTCGACCATTCCATAAGAAAGGTCGCTAATGTCAGTTTATGACGGCCAGCTTTTGACCTTATGTTTTTGGTCACAAAAAGGTCACAAATGTAAATTTGTGACCATTCAGTGACCAATAGTGGTGGTCACAAGTTGACATATTTCTTGTAGTGCTTGATTGTATTTTGGATGATGTATGTTTAACTTGTATTTGTGTGAAGTGGCGATTGTAAGCCAACTCTTTATCCCTTCCTTATTCAGTACATGGGATTGTGTGAAGATCACCCCACTTGCGACTAGACCACCATGCGGTTATGCCTCTAAGTCGTGCCTCGACACGTGGGAGATATAGCTGCATCATGGGTGTTACAAGTTGGTATCAGAGCCTTCCCCGACTTAGAAGCCCCCCTGCTTGATCGAATCGCTGACGTTGTTGAGTCTAGAACAAAATCTTTTGAGTCTTACGATTATATATATCGGAGAGTAGGATTCTTTTTACTCCTCAGTACCTTTGTCGCTCTGGTGAGGCCTCCTAATGTACAAGTTCGACTTTCCTCTCCTCAAATTTCACGATTTTTTTAGGATCACGCAGGTATCTTGGGATCGTTCCGATAGTCTTGTGATGAGAACATTGTTCTTGGTGCCTCCTGACATTTAGGGGTTGTGGCAGTGTCCTGGGGAGTTGAGATCCGAGGTGTTGTCATCACAATTTTATTGTTGCAGTTCTGGAATACCTGAGTTTCGCCGACATCGAAAATCTCTTTTATGCAGTTGTTGGCGAGATAACCTCGACGCCACCCAGTACTGGGGTGGGAGTTCGGGAGTATTGCCATAACTCGTATAACGAATGCTTTTCGAAGGTTGAGGTACACTATTTCCGAAGGTTTCTCGGTTATGTGTTGAAGGATGGATACAACTAGATGTACGGATTGCTAGTTTGGGTGAGATATTATGCTTCCCCTGTATCCCCAACACCTGATTGCATAACCAGAAAGTTTCGTGAGTTTATAGGTGGGAATTCAAGTATATCGTAGGATATCTTTCAAACAGACACATGCTACGATATGGGATCTATCATATGTTTGTTTCCAGCTTATTCTGCAAGCCAATCCTTTGTTTTGTTTTGAGTTGTGGTATTCGAGTTCCTTCGAAGTCAAATGTGGATTCCATACCTTTCCTATGCAGTGTGCTCATATTTCTATGTGAATAATAATCCTTCATGATAGTCGAGATTTTCATGTCAATCCTTTTCAACCGGCATGTTTCTCTTCAAGTGGATTCGATCATTTCAACATCCGCGAGATCACCTCTCGGTTTTCCCAACATTGTTCATTTCGTCTGTCCCCATGTTGCCTTTGGTTTCCCGCCCACCCACCCCTTTTTCTTCTAGGATTCAAATTTCTTAATCAAGTATCCTTTTATTGATGGGGAGTGTCTCCATTCTTTTCCATCAATGTTCTTATCCGGTGATTCTCAGGAACATGCTAAGGAAGCTTCAATTCTATCATTCTTCGTTCTCTTTTCTTCTTCAGTGGATCCAATTCAAGATTTCAGTGTTGATCATATCATTTCCTCGTTTCAAATGCTTTCTCATGCCGGTGCACCTCTTAATCATCCCCTTCTCGCTATCCATTTGTTATAGAGTACTAAAGATACCTCAGAAGATTCAAGTTTCCATTTTTATGTCTTTCAGGCTATTTACGAGGCTGTTATCTCATTCAAGCCATTTAATTCCACCGATGCAATCTCTCCTTCAAAATCATTTCCAACGGTGGGTCTTTTGAGTGGGCCCTAACCCACAGGTCTTTTCCCAGGATCTTACCTGACTCTTCCATTTTTTCCGGAGTTATCCTCAAATTCATTTCAAAGTTTGACGTAAGAATGATGCATCATCAGTCAAATGCCTTCTCCAAGATCTTTCACATTCTTTTCATGATTGGTTCAACCTTTCTAATTTTCATTCCGGAGTGCCTCAACAATTCATGGTGGTGTTTCTCGTCGTCATTCTCAGATTTTGAAGACCGAAGAAGAGTTTTTTCCTCCAAATCTTATCCGTTCTCTCAGAGATGCGTAGTTCAAGCTTGTTGCCATCCTCTCATAATTGTTTTTGATTGTGAGAATTCTTTTCACCCATCCGGAGAAATTCAAGAGTCTTTTCAGTTTGATTCTCCGAAGGCCATCATTTCGGGTTTATTCATTCTCAGCTTTCAGCTCTCGTTCTCAAATCTTACCGGTGCTTCATTCAAATATCCTCTAATCAGCTCGTGATCTCTTCGTTTCACTTGTATCTTAATTCTTCTCAAGTATCTTCTTTCATTTTTAATTCTTACGGTGGTCCGTTCAAGATTCCTCTTCCTATGTTCTCGTATCAATTCATTCATTCGTTCCAAATCCTACCGGTGGTTCAGTGAAGACCTTTCCAAGCTTGTGCTATATCGCTCTTTAATCCTTTTCAACAAGAATAAGTAGTGTGCCATATCCATTGCTTTTCATCAATCTAAATTGGTGAAGGATATGCATAACATAATTCTTATCCTTGTTTCATCCAAGTGATGGATTCATTCTTCCGGAGTGTGTTCTCAATGAGTAAATTCTCAGTTCAAGTGCTTCATACTTTCCCGGAGTTCCAAGATATCTCAATTATATCATCGTGAAGCTCCATCTAATCATTGCAAGGCTTCAATCTTGTTCGCTTCAAACTTGCAATTCTTTTTTGTTATCATTTCCTATCTGGAGTTTCTTTATGGAGGCTCAACAGGGTGGTTCGTCAAGGTTTCTTTTCATTCTTCAATTGTTCTTCAAGTTTTCTATCGAAGCTAAGATCCGCCAAGATATACTCTAAAATGAACATGGTGTTCAACACATGTCTTGTTTTGAGGAGTTTAAGCTTTCTTCATCTTGCATTTTGAAGTGCAATTCTTTCTACCTTATCTTTTGAGGTGGTGTTATGTAACTCTTGACAATTTCCTTTCGGGTGTCATGATTCAACAGTTGTCAAGAATCAGATAGTTAAACCCATCAATTCCTTCGAGCATGAGTTCTTCTCAATCCATCAATCTCTTCATTGGAGTTATCTTGGGTTATATTTCACCTAAGACCTTCCCTAAGGAATGTTGCTATTGTGGTGCTTATCAATAATTCAAGTTTCCTCCTATTCTCACGATGAAAGAAGTTTTCATCTCTTCGTTGCTCTCAGGCAAGCAATTGATTCCGTTAGTGGCTGAATTTCACCTCAAATTTTCAGAAGTTTTTTCCATAAGCCCACTACAAGCTTTTCGTTTCATTGTCTGTCACACCCTAGTTAGTTCAAGCATTAGAGTGTGCATCATGTTTAAATTCCTCTTAAATTTGAAATGGGGAAGACAGAACCCCCAACACCCCCCGGAAACAACTAGGGTTTACTAAAATTATTTTTCAATGAACCTGAAATGCCCTTCTAAAAAGTTCACTCTCTTTGTCTTGGGTTAGAACCTCTAGCAAAATTGGTGCACATTTTTCTAGGTCAATAGAAGGTCATTGAATTAAATCATAAGTATTTGATTTTGGGCATTTAAATGCTATAAAATAATTTAAATGCTCAAATAATTCTGGAAATAAATGTATACTGTTGGAAATATTCTAAACAGAGCCCACATTTATTTTCAGGATTTTTGGAAACGTTTTAGTATTTTTTAATAAAGCCTAACAATTGCAGTGAAATAGAAAAACAGAAACAAATCAAAAAGAGAGAGAGAGGGAAGCCCACCTGGGCCTTACCTGTGCTGGCCCAGCCCACCTGGCTCGGCCCAGCCGACTGGCCTTGCCAGTCGTCGTCCTCCTCCCGCCAGGAGGACGAGGAGCGCGTGGCCGGCGCCCGCGGCCACATGCTGGCCACCTCCTGCTTCTGCCGACGCCCTGGAGACGTCCAGGGATGCCACGCCGACCCCCACGTCCCCCTTTCATCCTCCCTCACTCTCCCCCTCGTCTCCCTCACCCTCTCCCGCGATGGCCGAGCGTGATCCTCGCCGCCGTTCGCCGTAGACGTCACCAGAGCCACCCCTCGCCCCTCCGACAAGCCCAATAGCTCCGCGTCGTCGCCCTGGACCTCTCTGCTGACCCACGCGACTCCAAACGCCGCCGAATGCCGTCTTCGCCCTTATCTTCAACCTCGGGCACCTGAGCCGTCTCCGGTCGATTCGTCGCCGCCAGGACCTCCCCGAGCTCGCTGACCCCCTCTCCGACCCTGCTGTGAGCACCTCTTCCTCTTCCCCTAGCTCCCGTGCTCGTTTGTCCTGTGTAGTCACCACTTCCACCGCACCCGAAAGCTCCCCGCCGCCGGCCATGGCGCCGTCGTGGCTAGAGCCACAGTGGCTCGAAGCCAAGCTCACCTTTGTGCTAAGCGCAGCACCAGGAGCCCGTAGCCACCACCAGCTCTTTCTCTCGTGCACCGTAGCGTCGAACCCAACCCCGTCCAAACTCCGGCTGCCGCTATCGAGCTCGCCGGCGTCGTTTCCGGTGTTCCCGTGTCCAACCACTTGCACCACTGGATGCGGCAGCTCCCCAGCTACGCGTAGCACGTCTCCACCGGTGATTTGGTCACCGAAGGACCAAATCCGAAGCTCTCCGCCATCTCGGCCTCGCCGGCGACTCAACGCCGGCGGGATTAGCCCCGCTGACCAGGGGTTTGACCCTAGTTTGACTCCTTCTGAGAGACCGATGTGTGGGGCCGGCTTCTAACTAATTTAGATTAGTTTAAATTAGAGCTAATCACTATGTTAGAGGTTAATGACGCCGTTAACTACCCCTCTCTCACTGACATGTGGGCCCAGAGCCTAACTAACCCAGTTTAGTGCTAACTAAACACTAACCAACTCTGTTAGTTTGCTGAGAGACTGACAGAAGGGGCCCACCAGTCAGGTTTGACCTGGACTGGCGCCTTTGACCCGCTGACGTCATAGTGACGCAGTGCTGACGCATTAATTCAATTTCTGGATTTATTCTTTAATAGGAAATTCCAGAAAATAATCAAAACTTCTAAAAATCATAGAAAATCAACCATAGCTCCAAATGCAAAGATTTATATATGAAAAATGATCAGAAAAATTCAATATATCCATCTGTAATGGTTTCATGCATGACAAAATAAGTTAACATTGCTGTTTAAGCAGAATGAGGTAATGCACTAATAAAGCCATGTTTAATAAGCTAATAATTGAATCTTTGACTCAAATGAGTTCATCCCTTTCTGTTTTAGCTTGCATTAGGCCAAGACACCTTCATCTTGCCATGTCATAGAATGCATCATATTGTTGCATATTGCCATGTGTTGATTATGTTTCGGGGTGTCTTTCGTGGTAGGTTCTGCCTCCGAGGATAACCCTGAGTATCCATCTGAAGGGCAGTACCCTACTACCACTACAACAGGCAAGCAACCCATTGATCATTCTGATACAAAACCATGTTCTCGCTTCTGCTTTGGTTTACTGCATTAAGACAACGTGATTCAAACTACTGTGTGTTACGGTAGTTGAACCCTTATCCTCTGCATGACCTGTCATTGCCATAGTAACTAGATGAAACCCACTAGCATGTGTAGGAGTTGATTGAGCCATGTATGTGATTCCTACCTTGCTATGCCTGCTATGCTTAGAGTTGTGTCAGGTCTGGTTCATCTGGGTGATGGGCTAGAGTGATATGATATGTCGGTAACGTGAGGAATGTGTTGAACATGTTTTGGTAAAGGTATCGATGAGAGGCCATGTAGGAGTACATGGTGGGTTGTTTCATTGAGACCGTCCATAAGAACTGAGACCTGTATGCGTGATTTAAGATTCAGCTACTACCACACATTGGGCCCTGAAATATGACCCCGCTCGACTTACTGACCCTCTCGCCCTCTGTCCAGGAGTTGCAACTAGTTTCTGGTGTTTGTAGGACATGTGTTGGCGGCCGTGCGTAGCGCTGACCCTAGGGGTGGGCTATGATGCGGTAGATACACTGTGGCCGGGTATGCCGGGCGCCCGTTTGGCGTCTCGGGACCCTGTACACATCGTTTGGGGCCGTTGAGGACAACCCGGCCGGATTTCCTTGCGGATGAAACCTGAATAGGCGATAAACCTGGACTAGAGACTTGTGAGGTTAGTCAGGTCGTGGTCTACACCCACGTCGGTTTTCGCTTGAAGTCTGCCGAGGACATGTCGTGTGCAGACGCTAAGTGGTGGAAACATGTGTGACGAAGTACACCCCTGTAGGGTATAAAACTATTCGAATAGCCACGTCCGCGGTAAAGGACTACTTGGTTGCCTATGCAGTTCATAGACAAGTTAATGGATACTACTAAAAGACTCAAGATAAGTGTGAGTACCGAGAATGGCCCTCTCGTAGGATGACGAGGGAGGATCCTCGGTGGAGTATTGTGTTGGTGAGTAGTGGACTCGTGTGCGAAAAATATTTTACTGGTGGAGTTCCATAGGATAGCTTAGCCAAGAGTCAAAGCTGGCTTGCTGCAATAACCCCACCTCCTTCTTGAGAATAAGCATGTATAGTAGGTTCTGTTGTAAGACTTGCTGAGTACCCTTGTACTCATGTTTGCTTAATTACTATTTTTAGACGACAACACCGCCCCCTCCGATGGGTTCTACGTAGACCTTGACGTCGACGAGTGACTAGCCACGCAGGTGGTGATCCTGGCCATGGAGGGCCCTATGTAGATAGACAGGCTTCGAGAAGCTTTCTTTCTTTCTAGTGTCTGTACTCAGAGTAATTGCTTCCGCATGTGCTTGTATGATTGTATGACTTGAGTGTCGGGTCATGTGACCCCTGTCTGTATGAACATGTTATGCATGGCTCTCTGGAGCCTTTAAATAAAGTACTTGAGTTGTAGAGTTTTTTTGTGATGCCATGTTGTATGTACTCATATCGGGCATATTGTGTGTATGATTGAAATGCTTGGTATGAGTGGGATCCGACAATCTAGTTGTTTATCCTTGGCAGCCTTTCTTATGGGGAAATGTAGTCTAGTGTTCCTCGAGCCATAGTAGTCCGCTACAGCCCGGTTCACCGGAGTCCTGCTGGCCCAGCACTACTGTTGAGGACACTTGACTGGCCGGCATGTGTTTCACTTCGTTCCTATGTCTGTCCCTTCGGGGAAATGTCACGCAGTGACTTCCGGAGTCCTGTTAGCCCAGTGCTACAGCCCAGAATCACTCGCTGATGACTGACATGCTCGATGTGATTCATGCATGCCTGTCTCCATAGGTCTGTGCCGCTTTGGGTTCATGACTAGCCATGTTGGCCCGGGTTCTCTGTCATATGGATGCTAGCGACAGTATCATATATGTGAGCCAAAAGGCGCAAACGGTCCCGGGCCATGGTAAGGCGACACCCATGGGATACCGTGCGTGAGACCGCAAAGTGATATGAGGTGTTACCGGCTAGATCGATGTGGCTTGGAATCGGGGTCCTGACAGCATTGGCATCAGAGCCGGACTGCCTGTAGGTTCATTGAGCCAAGCTGGTCGATGTCGAGTCTAGAAATGCTTTAGTAATATGTAGGGGAATTGATTGTGGGAGGGAACGTAAGGCTCTTTTACTCCTTTACCCTATGCCTCTGATCTGAGTCCTTCTCTTCTCATTCAACGTGGGTTAAGGACTAGGCTCTCTTCTTCTATCAGGTTCACGTGTTACTAATCCATAGTAGCTTACGGGATTGTTGCTACAAGCCCTAGTTCAGTCTCTACTATTTTAGTATGTTGCTATTTGGATCAGAACCTTGATATGATGTTGTTGATTGGTATTGCGAACTGTTGTGGATGTCTCAAATCTTTTTCTGAGCATTTACAGCTGTTATGCTGTCCAATTTTCCCTAGAAATTCTGATGTCTTTGCATTGTGGTTGTGCTTTCAGATGGCCAACCGTGTTCAAAACCAAGTGGTTCGCCTGAACCGGTGCCTCGACGTGCCCGGTCATACTGCTATGTTAGTCCGGGTAATGATCGAGACGGGTTACCGTTGGTATCCCGAATACACCGTCCAAGAGCAATTCCGAGACTTTAATCAAAGCCAATATTTCTGCACCGTCAGGATATTTTTTTCTTATCCTGGATCTACCGAGCCCCTTCACTGTTCCTATGGACTCGGGGTTACTGTTGAGATGGCTGTGCAGGATGCTGCCTATTCCATGATGACCATCATGCGAGTCCGGACTGGCCTACTTCGGAACACCGACTTCCGTTGCATGCTAGCTTCACTTCCGGGAGCGCAAGGGTATCTTCAGGCTATCTATGCTGACTCCACTCAGGAGGACTCATTAACTCGTACCACTGCTGAGATGCTCGAAGATAAGGACCGAGAGAATCGGGCCTTGAGGCTGGAGCTTTTCAATACCCGTGCTGATCATTGGGCTACATTGACTCGGTTTGCACCTGCGGTGCAAGCTGGATGTATGGATACAAGGGATCTGTATCCTGTGAGATCTGCTTTGCCAGACATGGTGGATTGGCGTGATGTGGGAGGCATCACCCCACCCCGTGGTCCCCGCAGGCCATCGTTTGTTGGTCCAAGACCTCATCCTAGCCCCTATGGTCCACAGGCTCCTCAGGACCGTCTGTTCCCGGATGGTCACGTTGAACTTCCAGGCTATGGAGGTGATTTCTATGAGGACTACTACGGAGCTGTCTGAGTTAGTAGTAGTACCACTAGTATTGTAGTAGTTGTATCTCCACTGTCCTGCGTGACTTGTGGAATATGACTTTGTGTGTAATCAATTCCGGAGGTGTAGACAAATAATGTATAGGAGCTTGGGATGCCTCTGATGAGATGTAACGTCTTTCATCATAGTTGTACTGTAGCCTGGGCTTGTACTAAACTATGTATGATGTGTATGACCGTTGGTATATATATGGCAGTTTTATATTACCATGACATACGGATGAACATCTCTGCATTCCGTGTTATCCATTACATTCTGCACTTCCTTGCTAAGCTTGAGCCATCCTTATCTAAACCGTTGTCTTGTTTTCTCCTAGGATGGTCAACACCTGCAGCAACCCTACTGCCTCGGAGCAGGGGGAAGCCAGTGCAGCTAGGGGTGAAAATCTGCCTCACCCGCCTTCTCTGGCCGAAGTAATGCTGGAGGCGGAAAGAAACAAGCGTGAGACTAACCGCCTGCTAGAGCGGATTGAGCAGAACACTGCACGCCATCCGCGAAATGACTTGGTGTCAATCGATGACTTTATCAAGCTGTACCCACCAAAGTTTAACCATTCCGTCGAGCCCCTCGACGTGGATGACTGGCTTCGCAGCATCACCCACAAGCTACGTTCTGCCAACGTAGCCGAAGCCGACAAGGTTACTTACGCTGCCTACCATCTCGAAGGCCCTGCTAGCCTCTGGTGGGAAAATTTTGAAGCTATGCGCCCGGTCGGCCAAATTACTACTTGGGCTGAATTCAGTGAGGCTTTCCGTGAGCATCACATTCCGACTGACTTCACCCAAGGAAGACTGACTGTGGATGCTTATAGTCGTGAATTTGGGAATCTGGCACGTTATGCCCCTGAAGAGGTATCTACTGACGCTAAGAAGCAGGCAAGGTTCCGCAAGGGACTTAGTCGTGAGCTTCGCTGTGATCTTCGTCTGCATGAGTGCACCTCTTTTTAGAAGTTGGTCAATAAAGCCATCAGTGCTGAGACAGGCCAGACTGATTATGACGCTTCACGCAAGCACTCCCGTGATTTTGGCTCTTCATCCGGCTCTGGAGCTCAGAAGCGCCGGGTGTGGATCCCAAGCACGGCGCTGCCACCCAGGTTCATTCTGAGGCCATCCTTTGAGGCGCCTCGTCCTAACCAGCAATTTGCACCGCCCAAGCCCTATGGTGGCCCCGCTGCTAACGCTGCTCCACGCCCCAATATGGTGACATGCTTTAAGTGTGGAGAGCCGGGTCACTATAGTCGAGAGTGTCCCCAGAACAACAACTCCAATCAAACTGGAAAGTCCGTTGGCCGTGGTAAGCCCGCGGGAAAAACATTCTACGCCAAGCCGGCCACCACTACACGTGGCCATGTCAACTATGTTTCAGCCGAGGAGGCTCATGAGGATCCTAACGTCGTCCTTTGTACGCTCCTTGTTAACTGCCATCCGGCATCTGTTCTTTTCGATACTGGAGCATCTCATTCATTCATATCTGAGAACTATGCTCGATTGCATAACACGACATTCTGTGACATGCCCTCTACCATGGAAATTCAAACCCCTGGCTCTAGATGGCAAACTTCTAGAGTAAGCCATGGGAACGAAATTCTTGTCGATAGACTTGTCTTCCTTGCATCCTTAATAGCTCTCAAGTCCTCGGACATAAACATCATCTTGGGTATGGACTGGATGTCAGCTCATTATGCTAAGATTGATTGTGCCACTAGAACCGTTCAACTTACTCACCCATCGGGCAAGACAGTCAATGTCTTAACCCGAGTGGCCAAGCGCCAACTTTACTCCCTAAATGCCAACCCCCTTCCAGACCTTGAGGATGTTCCGGTAGTCTGAGACTTTCCGGATGTCTTTCCAGAAGAACTGCCAGGTGTTCTACCTGACAGGGATGTTGAGTTTGTGATAGACCTTGTTCCAGGAACCGTTCCAATTTTTAGAAGACCCTACAAGATGACACCCTTAGAACTAGCCGAGCTTAAGAACCAACTCGATGAGTCCTTGAAAAAGGGTTTCATCCGTCCTAGTTCCTCTCCTTGGGCTTGCCCCGTCCTCTTCGTTAAGAAGAAGGATGGAACGGATCGAATGGTTGTGGATTACCGACCTGTCAACTTGGTCACCATCAAGAACAAATACCCGCTTCCCAGGATCAACAATCTGTATGATCAGCTCACTGGATCCTCAGTCTTTTCCAAGATGGATTTGAGGTTGGGCTACCATCAAATCAAAATAAAAAATGGGGACATTCCCAAAACGGCCTTTGTTACTCGTTATGGCCAATACGAGTACAACGTCATGTCCTTCGGTTTAACAAATGCCCCAGCTACCTTCTCTCGGTTAATGAACTCGGTCTTCATGGAGTACTTGGATAAATTCGTCGTAGTATACCTCGATGACATACTCATCTACTCCAAGAATGAAGAGGAACATGCCGAACATCTAAGGCTGGTATTGATGAAACTTCGAGAGCATCGCCTTTATGCCAAATTCTCCAAGTGTGAATTTTGGTTGCCAGAAGTGACCTATCTAGGCCATGTAATCTCTGGTAAGGGTATTGCTGTCAATCCCGAGCGAGTTCAAGCCGTCCTTGATTGGACTCCACCTGAGACGGTTAAGCAATTTTGGAGCTTCCTTGGCTTAGCGAGCTATTGCCGCCGCTTCGTCGAGATTTTCTCCAAGGTTGCTAAACCTTTAACTGAACTCCTCAAGAAAGATAAAAAGTTCGAGTGGACTCCACAGTGCGAGTTCAGCTTTCAGGAACTGAAAAGACGCCTGACATCTGCTCCCATACTGGTACCACTAGATTTCTCCAAGGACTTTATTATCTATTGCGACGCCTTGCGACAAGGACTAGGTTGCATACTCATGCAAGATCGTCAGGTAATTGCCTATGCTTCACGACAATTACACCCACATGAGGAAAATTATCCCACACATGATCTAGAGCTTGCAGCTGTAGTCCATGCACTTAAAACTTGGCGACATTACCTCCTCGGTAATCGTTGCGAGATCTTCACCGATCACCAAAGTTTGAAATATATCTTCACCCAACTAGATTTGAATCTCAGGCAAAGACGTTGGGTCGAGTTGATCTCAGATTATGACTTAGGAATAACTTACACCCCGGGCAAAGCCAATGTCATCGCTGATGCACTAAGTCGTAAATCCTATTGTAAACCTGATGTTACAACAAAGTCAACCACTTCTCCATGAGGAATTCCGTAAGCTTAATCTTCACATTGTTCCTCGAGGATTCCTATCCACCCTGGTGGCGAAACCTACCCTTATGGATCAAATCATAGCTGCCCAGAAGCGTGATAAGGGCATATCCCGGATTAGGGAAAACATTGCTAGCAGAGTTGCTAAATGTTTTTCCATGGATAAGCGGAGTGCTGTCTTCTTCGAGAACCGTTTGGTGGTTCCCAAGAAACAACATCTACGCCAGTTGATCCTTAAGGAAGCTCATGAATCCCCTCTCACCATCCATCCCGGTAGTACTAAAATGTATCAAGACCTACGCCAGAGGTTTTGGTGGACTAGGGTGAAGAGATAAATCGCTCAATACATTGCTAATTGCGACGTTTGTCGTCGTGTTAAAGCATAGCATCAACGGCCTGCTGGCACCCTTCAACCTTTGGCTATTCCTGAATGGAAATGGGATAAAATCAGTATGGATTTCATCACTGGGTTTCCCAGAACCAAGAGAGGGAATAATGTCATCTTCGTCGTGATCGACCGACTTTCCAAAGTAGCCCATTTCCTACATGTTCGTGAGAGTATCACCGCTAGCCAGCTAGCCGATTTATACATCTCCCGAATAGTGTCTCTTCATGGTGTTCCATTGGAAATTAACTCAAACCGTGGGAGTCTCTTCACCTCTTTATTTTGGGAAAGTTTCCAAAATGCTATGGGAACTCGTCTCTCTTTTAGTACCGCCTTCCATCCTCAATCAAGTGGTCAAGTAGAACGAGTTAACCAAATTCTGGAAGATATGCTCCGAGCTTCTGTTATCTCGTTTGGAATGAGTTGGGAGAAATGCCTTCCATTCGTGGAGTTTGCTTATAACAATAGTTATCAAGCTAGCTTGGGCAAGGCTCCTTTCGAAGTTCTCTATGGACAAAAATGTCGAACGCCTCTTAACTGGTTAGAAATCGGGGAAAGACAACTCTTTGGCCCGGATATGATTCAGGAAGCAGAAGAGCAGGTTCGCGTTATTCGTGAGAAATTGAAAACAGCCCAATCTCGTCAAAAGAGTCAATATGATCGTAAACATAAGCCTATGACTTATGAAGTCGACGAGAAGGCTTACCTTCGGGTTACTCCGTTAAAGGGAACCCATCGTTTCGGTATCAAAGGCAAATTGGCTCCTTGTTACATTGGACCCTTTCGCATTCTTGCCAAACAAGGAGAAGTTGCCTACCAATTGGAACTACCTTTGCATCTTTCCAGAGTTCACAATGTCTTCCACGTTTCTCAACTCAGGCGTTGCTTCGCGGATCCCATCCGTGGAGTGGACCACGAAACGCTTGATCTACAAGATAACCTCTCCTATCGGGAATATCCCGTTCATATCCTTGATCAAGCCGAGCGTACCACTCGACGTCATAATATCAAGTTTCTCAAGGTTCAATGGTCACACCATTCCGAGAAAGAAGCCACTTGGGAAAGGGAGGATCGTTTCGACTCGAGTACCCCACCTTCTTCCCGGAGGATCCTAAATCTCGGGACGAGATTCTTTGAGTGGGGGTGAGTTTTCACACCCTAGTTAGTTCAAGCATTAGAGTGTGCATCATGTTTAAATTCCTCTTAAATTTGAAATGGGGAAGACAGAACCCCCAACACCCCCGTGGAAACAACTAGGGTTTACTAAAATTATTTTTCAATGAACCTGAAATGCCCTTCTAAAAAGTTCACTCTCTTTGTCTTGGGTTAGAACCTCTAGCAAAATTGGTGCACAATTTTCTAGGTCAATAGAAGGTCATTGAATTAAATCATAAGTATTTGATTTTGGGCATTTAAATGCTATAAAATAATTTAAATGCTCAAATAATTCTGGAAATAAATGTATACTGTTGGAAATATTCTAAACAGAGCCCACATTTATTTTCAGGATTTTTAGAAACGTTTTAGTATTTTTTAATAAAGCCCAACAGTTGCAGTGAAATAGAAAAACAGAAACAAATCAAAAAGAGAGAGAGAGGGAAGCCCACCTGGGCCTTACCTGTGCTGGCCCAGCCCACCTGGCTCGGCCCAGCCGACTGGCCTTGCCAGTCGTCGTCCTCCTCCCGCCAGGAGGACGAGGAGCGCGTGGCCGGCGCCCGCGGCCACATGCTGGCCACCTCCTGCTTCTGCCGACGCCCTGGAGACGTCCAGGGATGCCACGCCGACCCCCACGTCCCCCTTTCATCCTCCCTCACTCTCCCCCTCGTCTCCCTCACCCTCTCCCGCGATGGCCGAGCGTGATCCTCGCCGCCGTTCGCCGTAGACGTCACCAGAGCCACCCCTCGCCCCTCCGACAAGCCCAATAGCTCCGCGTCGTCGCCCTGGACCTCTCTGCTGACCCACGCGACTCCAAACGCCGCCGAATGCCGTCTTCGCCCTTATCTTCAACCTCGGGCACCTGAGCCGTCTCCGGTCGATTCGTCGCCGCCAGGACCTCCCCGAGCTCGCTGACCCCCTCTCCGACCCTGCTGTGAGCACCTCTTCCTCTTCCCCTAGCTCCCGTGCTCGTTTGTCCTGTGTAGTCACCACTTCCACCGCACCCGAAAGCTCCCCGCCGCCGGCCATGGCGCCGTCGTGGCTAGAGCCACAGTGGCTCGAAGCCAAGCTCACCGTTGTGCTCAGCGCAGCACCAGGAGCCCGTAGCCACCACTAGCTCTTTCTTCCGTGCACCGTAGCGTCGAACCCAACCCTGTCCGAACTCCGGCCGCCACTTTCGAGCTCGCCGGCGTCGTTTCCGGCGTTCCCGTGTCCAACCACTTGCACCATTGGATGCGGCAGCTCCCCAGCTACGCGTAGCACGTCTCCACCGGCGATTTGGTCACCGGAGGACCAAATCCGAAGCTCTCCGCCGTCTCGGCCTCGCCAGCGACTCAACGCCGGCGGGATTAGCCCCGCTGACCAGGGGTTTGACCCCAGTTTGACTCCGTCTGAGACACTGATGTGTGGGGCCGGCTTCTAACTAATTTAGATTAGTTTAAATTAGAGCTAATCACTCTGTTAGTGGTTAATGATGCCGTTAACTACCCCTCTCTCACTGACATGTGGGCCCAGAGCCTAACTAACCCAGTTTAGTGCTAACTAAACACTAACCAACTTTGTTAGTTAGCTGAGAGACTGACAGAAGGGGCCCACCAGTCAGGTTTGACCTGGGCTGGCGCCTTTGACCCGCTGACGTCATAGTGACGCAGTGCTGACGCATTAATTCAATTTCTGGATTTATTCTTTAATAGGAAATTCCAGAAAATAATCAAAACTTCTAAAAATCATAGAAAATCAACCATAGCTCCAAATGCAAAGATTTATATATGAAAAATGATCAGAAAAATTCAATATATCCATCTGTAATGGTTTCATGCATGACAAAAGAAGTTAACCTTGCTGTTTAAGCAGAATGAGGTAATGCACTAATAAAGCCATGTTTAATAAGCTAATAATTGAATCTTTGACTCAAATGAGTTCATCCCTTTCTGTATTAGCTTGCATTAGGCCAAGACACCTTCATCTCGCCATGTCATAGCATGCATCATATTGTTGCATATTGCCATGTGTTGATTATGTTTCAGGGTGTCTTTCATGGTAGGTTCTGCCTCCGAGAATAACCCCGAGTATCCGTCTGAAGGGCAGTACCCTACTACCACTACAACAGGCAAGCAACCCATTGATCATTCCGATACAAAACCATGTTCTCGCTTCTGCTTTGGTTTACTGCATTAAGACAACGCGATTCAAACTACTATGTGTTACGGTAGTTGAACCCTTATCCTCTGCATGACCTATCATTGCCACAGTAACTAGATGAAACCCACTAGCATGTGTAGGAGTTGATTGAGCCATGTATGTGATTCCTACCTTGCTATGCCTGCTATGCTTAGAGTTGTGTCAGGTCTGGTTCATCTGGGTGATGGGCTAGAGTGATATGATATGTCGGTAATGTGAGGAATGTGTTGAACATGTTTTGGTAAAGGTATTGATGAGAGGCCATGTAGGAGTACATGGTGGGTTGTTTCATTGAGACCGTCCATAAGAACTGAGATATGTATGCGTGATTTAAGATTCAGCTACTACCACACATTGGGCCCTGAAATATGACCCCGCTCGACTTACTGACCCCTCTCGCCCTCTGTCCAGGAGTTGCAACTAGTTTCTGGTGTTTGTAGGACATGTGTTGGCGGTCGTGCGTAGCGCTGACCCTAGGGGTGGGCTATGATGCGGTAGATACACTGTGGCCGGGTATGTCGGGCGCCCGTTTGGCGTCTCGGGACCCTGTACACATCGTTTGGGGCCGTTGAGGACACCCCGGCCGGATTTCCTTGCGGATGGAACCTGAATAGGCGATAAAACTGGACTAGAGACTTGTGAGGTTAGTCAGGTCGTGGTCTACACCCACGTCGGTTTTCGCTTGAAGTCTGCCGAGCACATGTCGTGTGCAGACACTAAGTAGTGGAAACATGTGTGACGAAGTACACCCCTGCAGGGTATAAAACTATTCGAATAGCCGCGTCCGTGGTAAAGGACTACTTGGTTGCCTATGCAGTTCATAGACAAGTTAATGGATACTACTAAAAGACTCAAGATAAGTGTGAGTACCGAGAATGGACCTCTCGTAGGATGACGAGGGAGGATCCTCGGTGCAGTATTGTGTTGGTGAGTAGTGGACTCGTGTGCGAAAACTATTTTACTGGTGGAGTTCCCTAGGATAGCTTAGCCAAGAGTCAAAGCTGGCTTGCTGCAATAACCCCACCTCCTTCTTGAGAATAAGCATGTATAGTAGGTTCTGTTGTAAGACTTGCTGAGTACCCTTGTACTCATGTTTGCTTAATTACTGTTTTCAGACAACAACACCGCCCCCTCCGATGGGTTCTACGTAGACCTTGACGTCGACGAGTGACTAGCCACCCAGGTGGTGATCCTGGCCATGGAGGGCCCTATGTAGATAGACAGGCTTCGAGAAGCTTTCTTTCTTTCTAGTGTTTGTACTCAGACTAGTTGCTTCCGCATGTGCTTGTATGATTGTATGACTTGAGTGTCGGGTCATGTGACCCCTGTCTGTATGAACATGTTATGTATGGCTCTCTGGAGCCTTTAAATAAAGTACTTGAGTTGTAGAGTTTTGTTGTGATGCCATGTTGTATGTACTCATATCGGGCATATTGTGTGTATGATTGAAATGCTTGGTATGAGTGGGATCCGACAATCTAGTTGTTTATCCTTGGCAGCCTTTCTTATGGGGAAATGTAGTCTAGTGTTCCTCGAGCCATAGTAGTCCACTACAGCTCGGTTCACCGGAGTCCTGCTAGCCCAGCACTACTGTTCAGGACACTTGACTGGCCGGCATGTGTTTCACTTCGTTCCTATGTCTGTCCCTTCGGGGAAATGTCACACGGTGACTTCCGGAGTCCTGTTAGCCCAGTGCTACAACCCGGAATCACCCGCTGATGACCGACATGCTCGATGTGATTCATGTATGCCTGTCTCCATAGGTCTGTGCCGCTTTGGGTTCACGACTAGCCATGTCGGCCCGGGTTCTCTGTCATATGGATGCTAGCGACACTATCATATACGTGAGCCAAAAGGCGCAAACAGTCCCGGGCCATGGTAAGGCGACACCCGTGGGATACTGTGCGTGAGGCCGCAAAGTGATATGAGGTGTTACCGGCTAGATCGATGTGGCTTGGAATCGGGGTCCTGACATTGTCGGTTTTCCAACAACTCCGTATAACCTTCTTGGAGGGGTGCTTTCCAAGCTCAATTGTGGAAGAAGTTGTCCTTTTCTTCTCCATGCTGTTATTCCAATTATCTATCTCCTATTATTTCTTCCGGAGTCATTGTGATGTTGCTCTATTCACTCATCATCTCGAATTGTGAGGACTGTGTTCTCTTCGTGCTTATCCATTTAACCGGAGTGTCGTGCCCTCTTTTCAAGTTCTTCCCATTTTGTCAAGTTTTACCTCCCTTCTCAACCGGAGTGTTGTGTCATCTCTTCAAGTTCTTTTCATCTTATCAAGTTTTCCTTCTCCTTTCAGTCGGAGTGCTGCCCAAATTATATCAATCTTATTCCTTCTCCATCTAGTTTTAACCGGAGTGGTTTCAATATCTATCTTATCACTAAACCTCTTGGTTCTCGTCGTATACCATGTTCCTCTTTTCTAATGAGGTGTTTTCAACTTTGTTCATCTTCATTATTTTCTTTCTTTCAATTTGTTCAACCCTGCAAGGTTCTTTGGTTTCACTTGTTTGTCAAAGAAGCAACTTAGTTTTACATCTTCTCTTCCTCTTTCGTTTTCCCTCTGGTTCCATCCTAGATCTCGGGACGATATCCTCTTGTAGTGGTGGAGTGTTGTAACGCCCCGAGACCGTTTCGCCAGGTGTCTTCCAGTTATGCACCGCCGTTGCCATGTCATTCTCGTGCGTGTTGCATCGTGTCATATCATCATCCACATTGCATTTGCATGTTTTCAAAAATTGCATCAGTCTGGGTTCTCCTAGTTCTTTCTGTTGTCCGTTCTGAGCCTGTCCACACTTGCACGCGCCCGCGGCACACCCGAAATATTATTTTATAAGTGGCCGAAAAATGTTCTCTTAATGGGATGAGAGTTGGCGTGCGGTCTTGTTATGTTGTTAGTAGGTCACCTGCCAAGTTTCATCGCATTCGGAGTCCGTTTGACGCCCCAACGGTTAACTATAGCGGCATTATAGCCGGTCTAATGCCGGACGTTTTCGGTCTCCGGAAACTGTTGCCGGGCTGCACTTCTCTTCTCTCCTCTCAGTCCATGGCCCTCTACATAGCCCACTAGGCTCAACCTACCCCTTCTCGCGTCCGGAGCCGTCCGATGGCGATCGCACGGTCCAAAAACCCCTCCTAACCCCTCAAACCCTAACCCTGCCTATAAAAGGAAGCCTCCCCCTCCATTTTTGGCAGCAGACAACTCCCTCCTCAAAATCGGCGCGCCGCCAGCCTCCTCCCACCTCCACCTTGCATTCCACGCTGGCCTAACCCGCCGCCGCCACTTGGCATGCCGCCATTCGCCCCCGCCGCCATCTGCGCTGGGTGCATCCAACCGCCGTGCACCACCTCAGCCCTTGTCTCCCTCCACCTCCCGCGGCCCGCAGAACCCAGATCGGGCCCACCCCGGGCCCAACCGCCGCCGACGGAGCACATCTGCGCTGAACTGCGCTGCTGCCCGCTCCTCCCGTCGCTCGAACCCTCCCGAGGCCTCAGCTCCTCAGCGCCCGAACTGCACCAAGCCGCCGTCGGACGTCTCCAAGCCGTCGCCCCGCCTCTGCTTCCATGCTCCAGATCGAATGAGCAAGCCGCCATGAACACCGACGCCTGGAGCTCCAAGTCCACCGTTGCATTGATCCGGTCGCTCTGCCTTGGATCCGGCCGGACCCCCCCTTGCCTTCGCCGTCTCCCGCTGGTCCCGAGCGCCGCCAGTCACCTTCTCCTCGACCGTCGGAGTTCGCCTCGTTGCTGCGTTCCTCTGCCTCGTCCAGGACCCCGAGCGTCCGCTTCTAGCGCCCGCGTTGACCAGCGCATTTCCCTTTGTTAGATCCAGCCCAGCCGCGCCCTGCGCGAGGCCCAGCGCTCGAGCCGACCACTGCTCCACCGACCAGGGCCATGGCCCAATCTGAGCAACCACCCCAAAACCCCATGTGCACTGTTGGGTCAGCAGTTTCGGCCCAGTTCATATTTTTTCGTCCGCTATGATTTTGCTAATAACCAGTGAATTACCTGTTTTACAGAAAACCCCCCTAGCTTCATGCATTTAATAACTCACAAATAGTGCATCGGATTAAAATGATGTAAACATGTAAAATGCTTAGAATTTTGTGTAGTTTCATAATATGCCACTTTATCCATGTTTAAAATGTTGTTTGTGTTTATTTTTCATTATGCCATGTTAAAATGATTTAATTCATAACTAATTAACCGTAGCTCGGTTTTAAATAATTTATATATGTAAATGGTGTAGGAAAATGCCTAGTTTAACTTGGTGACACTACTTTGCATGTTTACCAACTCTAAAATTGTGTTTAGGGCAGAACAGTACCAACCTTAAAATATGCACATGAGGATTTACCGGAATGGTTATTTGTTCTTTCGGGCCTCACATAAACTTGCCTAGTTAGGTAGTTTTATTATGCTTCACCCCTTTCCATGCTAACCAAAATTTAATATTGTTGGGTACATAAACGAGAGTGAACTAAATGATTGGATGTGGTGTTTCGTCAATTATTGAGCTCCACTTAATTTGTAGTATTTTTTGTGCATATTGCCATGCCATGCCATGCCTGTAACGCCCACGATGCGGCTATATCTCCCACGTGTCGAAGCACGACTTAGAGGCATAACTGCATTGTAAGCAATGTCACAAGTGAGGTAATCTTCACAACGACCCATGTAATGAATAAGGAAAAGAGATACATAGTTGGCTTACAATCGCCACGTCACACAATAGCATAAGTAACATTACATTCATCCAGATACACTCAAGGTCCGAGTACGAAACCAAACTAAAGAACAACCCCAAATGCGACAAAGTCCCCGATAGCCCCAACTAGGCACCACTACTGATCGTCTGGAAAAGAAACATAGTATCGTCCTGAGTCCTCATAGAACTCCCACTTGAGCTCAGTCGAATCTCCTGGAGAGGTATCATCGGTCCCTGCATCTGGTTTTGGAAGTAATCTGTGAGTCACAGGGACTCAGCAATCTCACACCCTCGCGATCAAGACTATTTAAGCTTATAGGAAGGGTAAAAGTATGAGGTGGAGCTGCAGCAAGCGACTAGCATATTTGGTGGCTAACATACGCAAATGAGAGCGAGAAGAGAAGGCAAAGGCACGGTCGAACAACTATGATCAAGAAGTGATCCTAGAACAACCTACGCTCAAGCATAACTCGAGACCGTGTTCTCTTCCGGGACTCCACCGAAAAGAGACCATCACGGCCACACACTCTGTTGATTCATTTTAATTAAGTTAAGATTAAGGTTTTCTACAACCGGACATTAACAAATTCCCATCTGCCCATAACCGCGGGCACGGCTTTCGAAAGTTCAAATCCCTGAAGGGGAGTCCCAACTTAGCCCATCACAAGCTCTCACGATCAACAAAGGATATTCCTTCTCCCAAGACAATCTGATCAGACTCGGGATCCCGGTTACAAGACATCTCGACAATGGTAAAACTAAACCAGCAAAGCCGCCCGAATGTGCCGACAAATCCCGATAGGAGCTGCACATATCTCGTTCTCAGGGCACACTCAGATGAGCGCTCTGTACAACTAAAACCAAACCTCGAGTTTCCCCGAGGGGGCGCTGCAAAGGCCTCTAGTTTGGACCAACACTC